>NC_087349.1:106270390-106573421 GCF_030014295.1 Loxodonta africana
TATGTGTCATTGTACCAGTATCAAGCTGTTTTGATCACTGTGGCTGTATAGTAAGCTCTGAGATCAGGAAGTATGAGGCCTTCTACTCTGTTCTTCAATAATGCCTCAGCTATTTGGGGCCCCTTTTCTTTCTGTATAAAGTTGGAGATCCGTTTTTCCATTTAGTTAAAAAAAATTTGTTGGAATTTGGATCAGGGTTACATTATATCCATAGATTGCTTTGGTAGTGTTGATATTTTCACAATGTTAAGTCTTCCAATCCATGAGCATGGTATGTTTTTCCATTTATGTAGGTCTCTTTTGGTTTCTTGCAGTAGTGTCTTGTAATTTTCCTAGTGTAAGTCTTTTACATCCTTGGTTAGATTTATTCCTAGGTATTTTGGAGCCCTGGTGCCACAGTGGTTAAAAAGCTTGGCTGCTAACCAAAAGTTCACCGGTTCAAATCCACCAGGTGCTCCTTGGAAACCGTATGGGGCAGCTCTACTCTGTACTATAGGGTCTCTGTGTGTTGGGATTGACTCAATGGCAACAGGTTTGGATTTCTGGTATTTTATCCTTTTGGGAGCTATTGTAAATTGTATTCTTCTCTTGATTACCTTTTTGGAGTTCTATTTGTTAGCACAGAGGAATCCAACTGATTTTTGTATGTTGATCTTGTACCCTGCCACTTTGCTGAACACTTCTATTAGTTCGAGTAACTTTCTTGTGGAATCTCTGCGATCTTCTATGTAAAGGACCATGTCATCTGCAAATAGGGATAGTTTTACTTCTTCCTTACCAAATTGGATACCTTTATTTCCCTTTCTTGCCTTGTTGCTCTGATTAGGACTTCCAGTACAGTGTTGAATAAGAGTCGTGATAATGGGCATCCTTGCCTTATTACTGTTCTCAAGGAGAATGCCTTCAAACTCTCTCCATTGAGAATAATGGTGGGTGTTGGTTTCGTATAAAAAAAATATGCCCTTAATTATGTTGAGGGGTTTTCCTTCTGTTCCTATTTTGCTGGGAGTTTTTATCAGGAAATCGTGTTGGATTTTACCAAATACCTTTTCTGCATCGATTTAGATAATCATGTGCTTCTTTTCTTTTGTTTTATTTATGTAGTGAATTACGTCCATTGATTTTCTAATGTTGAACCACCCTCGCATCCCTGGTATGAATCCCTCTTGATTGTGATGTACTGTTTTCTTTTGTATTTTGTTGTATTCTGTTGGCTAGAATTTTTGCATCTGTATTTATGGGGGATATTGGTCTGTAAATTTATTTTTTGTGTATACCTTTGCCTTGTTTTGGTATCAGGGTTACGCTGGCTTCATAGAATGAATTAGGAAGTATTCCTTCCTTTTCAAGGTTCTGGAATAGTTTGAGTAGAATTGGCGTCAGCTCTTCTCTGAATGTTTGGTAGAACTCTCCAGTTGAAGCCATCTGCGCCGGGGCTCTTTTTTATTGGAAGTTTTGTTATGACATCTTCAATTTCTTTTTTTGTTATAGGTCTGTTTAGGTTTTCTACCTCTGATTGTGTTAGTTTAGGTAGATAGTGTTTCTAGAAATTTATCCATTTCTTCTAGGTTTTCAAATTTGTTAGATTACAATTTTCATAATATTCTATTGAGATCTTCTTTATCTCAGTTGGTTCTGTTGTAATGAACCATTCCATTTATTTTAGTTATTTGCATCTTCTATCTTCTCATTTTTTTCTTTGTCAGTTTGGCCAATGGTTTGTCCATTTTATTGATCCTCTTAAAGAAACAACTTCTACTTTTGTTGATTCTATTAGTTTTCTATTTTCTTTCTCTGATCTTTATTATTTCCTTTGGTGACTGTGGATTTCTTTTGCTGTTTCTTTTTTATCTGTTCAAGTTGTCAGGTTAAGTTATTGATTTTGGCCCTTTATTCTTTTTTGACATATGCATTTATTGGTATAAATTTTCCCTGAGCACTGTTTTTGCTGTGTCCCAAAGGTTTTGGTATGTGTGTCTTCATTCTCATTTGATTCGAAGACTTTTTTAATTTCATTTTTAATTTCTTCTGTGACCTAGTAGTTTTTAAGTAAGATGTTATTCAGTTTCCATGTACTTAATTTTATTCCCTTACTCTTTCTGTTATTGATTTCTTCTGGTTGTATAGCATTATGGTCAGAGAAGATGCTTTGTATCATGTTGATGTCTTTGCATTTATCGAGACTTGCTTTGTGGCCCGGAATATGGTCGGTCTATTCTGGATAATGGTCCGTGTGCACTGGAGAAGAATGTGTACTGTATTGCTCTTGGGTGCTGTGTTGTGTATGTGTCTATGAGGTCAAGTTGCTTGATCATGTTATTTACATCTTATCTTTATTGAGTTTCTTTCTAGTTCTGTCCATCGTCAAAAGTGGTATGTTAAATTCTCCTACTATTATTGTAGAACTATTTCTCTTTTCAATTCTGTTAAGAGTTTGTTTTCTGTATTTTGTTGCTCTGTTGTTGGGTGCATAAATATTTATTATTGTTCGGTCTTCTTGGTGGATTAACCCTTTAATCATTGTATAATGCCCTTCTTTGTCTCTTGTAATGGATTTAGACTTATAGTCTGTTTTATCTGAGTTTATTTTGCTACCCTTTCTTTTGGTTACTTTTTGCTTGGTACATATTTTTTCATCCTTTGATTTTTAACTTGTTGATGTCTTTGTATCTAAGGCATGTCTCTTGTAGGCAACATATTAATGGGTTGTGTTTTCTAATTCATTCTGCCACTCCTTGTTTCTTGACTGGTGCATTGAATCCATTCACATTCAGTGTGATTAATGATAGGTATGGATTAATTGCTTGCATTTTGTCCTACTTTTTTTGTGGTGTTACCTTTGTTCCTCTTAATTTTCTGTGCTAAGTTCTTTTTATATATGGATTTTCTTTTCCTATCAATCGTTGTTGTTTTTGTGTTTACTGGGTCTTTTTTGGTTTTCTTCTTCTTTATTTTGTTTAGTAGATTTATTACTTTTTTTTGTAGGCACCCTGATGTTTACCTTAATCTTCTCAACATTGAAGCGGTCTATTGTATCTTGAAATCACCTTGACTTCCTCCTCATATGGAAGTTCTATAAGTACATCTTTTATTTCCCCTTTTTGTTTTGAAGTTTGAAGCTTAACTCCTCTGGTTTCTCATAGTCCTTTTTTTGCTTTTTGAAATCTTTATCTGTGTTGGTATCTGGGTGATGTCCTGTGTCTTTCTCTTAGGTTGTTGTCTGATGTCATTGGTTCTCTATCTGAAGGACTCCCTTTAACATTTCTTGTAAGGCTGATCTTGTTTTTACAAGTTCCCTTAGTTTCTGGTTTTCTAGCTTTGTCTCAAGATGGCCATGCTGTGCTGGGCTGGCTGGCAGGGCACCTCTACTCCATATCTCTCTTCGTTCACTGTTTTTGTTCAGTTTCCTTTTCCAGTTGGTATTTGATATAATTCTTTATCCTTACATTTGTTGCTCAGGGCTCCAAGGTTGTCATGTGTATCTGTTTCACTTGGTTTCTTAGGTCTTTGCTGTAGAGGAATGGCATGGTGTGTTTGACTAAGCCGCCGTCTTACTCTGTAGGGTTGAATGGCTGAATTTTTGGAAGTAGATCACCTGACCTTTATTCTAAGGGTAGACTTGAACCACTAACTTTTTGGTTAGCAGCCAAGTGCGTTAACTGTTTGCACCACCCAAGGACAGAAAGACAGGTGAATATAGGAGGTAGGGAATTGCACAGCTCAATCCCTCGGTACAGGGAGACCACAGTTCTTGGGATGTTGAGCAGAGATGGTTGGAAATTGGCATTTAGACAGCATTTCTGGGGTACCACGGTCCATTCATTGATTAAAACAGTGTCTATCACCCTATATGCAGATATAAAAAGTTAGCAGGTGTGAAACGTGTACATTATTTGTATGACTTTGCACAGGGGGTGTACCTGACGGCACTGGTTGGGGACTATCCAGTAGGCAAGGTAAGCTAAGTACTTACCTTGCTTACCAGATTAACCGTAGTGAACAATTGTGCATTTTTTCACCACATCAAAGATTCTGCTTCTAGGTATGGCGGGCATCTGTCTTTCTCCCAACCCTCTAGCACCTTCCTGCAAATTTATAATTCTTGACAGGGAGGATGACCCAGTAAGCAAGGTAAGCATGGGTTTACTTGTGCTTACTTGCTAATCTGTAGTGAACAATTTCACTACACATGATTGGATAATCTGACCCTGACTTTAGATAATGTTCTCTGGGGGAAGTTTAAGTTAAACAAACAAAAAACGAAACATAAAAACAAACAAAAAAAAATGAAGGGTTTTTTATGTGCCTCTATTTTAATGCACCATAGAGTAATTATTAGATGGTGTATCGATTAAAATGCTTTTGGCCCTGAGTAATGGGAAACCCAATCCAAGCAGTGTATACTGTAAGGAAATTTGTTCCCCAACCTGGGGAGAAGTCCAGACTTGGAGGTTGCCCCAGGTTTGGTCCATTCAGTGGCTCTGCCTTGTCAGGTTTTTCCTCCATTTTCATTCTGCCATTCTTGGGGGGTTTGGTCTTGTCCTGAGGTTGCATCATGGATTTGCAGCAGTTTCTTAGGATATGCAAATGTGTCAGTGTCCAGGGGAGGTTGTTTTTCCCTGAGTGTCTTTCTCTCTGAGGACATGATGTATCTTGTTCTGTTATGGCCAGGCTGTATTACTTGATTCCCCTCCTCCCTCCATGCCCCCGCCCCGAACCCACCAGACCACCCCTATATTTCCTAATGGGATACTCATTTTGTGAGGGTTCTTACACATCAGTATTTTCAAAATGGCAATCAAGGCAGTAATTCAGATACACTCAGACCTAGAAACCCTATTGCTAGCATGTGAAGTTTTCTTTTTAGTATGTTTTTGCAGTGTCTTGCATATGAGTGTTTTTTTTTTAATTTAAGAATTCCCTACATTATTTCATTTTTCAAGTGCTCTCTGATTTTAGAAGGATGACGATGGTGGTGTGATAACTAGCACTTATTTAGCACTTACTGTGTGCCAACATTGTTCTAAGCACGTTACATTTCACATCTATATCCTCCCTCTGGAAACCGTGGTGGCATAGCGGTTAAATGCTACATCTGCAAACCAAAAAGGTCGACAGTTTGAATCCACCAGGCGCTCCTTGGAAGCTCTCTGGGGCAGTTCTACTGTGTCCTATAGGGTCACTATGAGTCAGAATTCACTGGACGGTGATGGGGTTTTTATCCTCCTTCTCAGTCCAGTGCTGAAGATGAGTTTACCTCTGTTTCTGAGATAAGCAGATTGAGACACAGGAGATGAAGTAGCTTGCCCAAGATTTTCTAATCGGAACTAGAAAGAGCCAAGATTGAAATCTTGGAAGATTGACTTCAGAGTCTATGTCCTTAAATACAGCGCTTCATCCCCACCACTCCCTGTCTTCCCCCAAATTTGTATATTTGCTAATCACAGCATTTTCTTGCTTGAGGCTCCATCCTGGCCTGTCCTGGACGAAGTTTCCGCTGGATGGTTCATGAGCTAGGCATTTTGGTTGTTAGAGAATGAGAAATTCAGTAACATTACCCTACGTGATGTGTCTTTGTTGTAAATGTTGCTGTTAGCCACCTGTCGTGGATTGAACTGTGTTCCCCAAAAAATATGTGTCAATTTGGTGAGGCCGTGATTCCCAGTATTCTGTGGTTGTTGTCCATTTTGTGATTACAATTTTATGTTAAATACGATTAGGGTGGGATTGTAACAGCACCCTTACTCAGGTCACATCCCTGATCCAAGGTGAAGAGATTTTCCCTGGGGTGGGGCCTGCACCACCTTTTATCTCTCAAGAGATAAAAGGAAAGGGAAGCAAGCAGAGAGTTGGGGACCTCATACGACCAAGAAGGCAGCACCAGGAACAGAGTGCATCCTTTGGACATGGGGTCCCTGTGCCTGAGAAGCTCCTTGACTATGGGAAGATTGAGGGCAAGGACCTTCTTTCAGAGCCGACAGAGAAAGCCTTCCCCTGGAACTGACGCCTTGAATTTGAACTTTTAGCCTACTTCACTGTGAGAAAATAAGTTTCTCTTTGTTAAAGCCATCCACTTGTGGTATTTCTGTTATGGCAGCACTAGATGACTAAGACACCACCTTTGAATCAGCCCTCAACTCATGGTGACCTTATGCACAATGGAACAAAATGCTGCCCGGTCCTGCGGCCATCCCCATGATCAGTTGCAAATTGGACCGTTGTGTTCATGGGGTTTTTGTTGGCTGATTTTGGGAAGCTGATTGCCAGGCCTTTCTCCCTAGTCTGTCTTAGTCTGGAAGCTTTGCCGAAACCCTTTCAGCATCATAGCAACACTCAAGCCTCCACTGACAGGTGGCTGTGCATGAGGTACATTGGCCGGGAATCGAACCCAAGTCTCCAGCGTGGAAGGTGAGAATTCTACCGCTGAACCATTGTTGTTGTGTACTGTCAAGTTGATTCCTACTCTTATTGTAAATGTAACATGGAAATTTTGACCCAAACAGTTGAACGGGTTTGAGAACACAGCTCATTGAATTGTCGTTGTGGCTTTGATGGCTGTGTGAACAGTCTCCTCCCCTGGGTGGAGCTTTGGCTCCCACCACCTCCCTCTTCTCTGGTTAGTCTGTAATCAGGGCTGACACTCCCCTGCCTCAGATAGGAAGGTCAGAGAAGATCTCAGAGGGGGCTCACAGGCTGTCCAGGCGAGGACAACTCCGGAAACAATCAGCAGAGGCCCTTGATGAGTGCAGTGGCCTTCTGCTGTGTGAGTGCTGGGTCCCCTGCACACAAACCCCTTTTCTCATCGCCATGTACAAATTATTAGGAATGAAAACTTTCCTGGGAAAAACCTTAGCACACGTGTAAAAGAAAACAAACAAGTGGGTTTTGGTTTATGAAGTATTTTGGGTTATTCATTCTTTTGTATTTATTTGCTATGTTTTAGTTTCATTAGCAGAGCTGACTGAAAAAACAAAAACAAAAAAAGCTCATTGACAGTCTGATCTAGTACATGCAGGCAGTCTTTTTATCTGTGAGATGACAGACCTTGAAAAGCCTTTGCAAGTAGAAATCATGTAAGAGAAATTTGATTTTCTGTTTGTAACTTGTTGTCATGAAGATTTATGTTTCCAGCCAGGGGCAGGCTGCCTGTGTAAAAAGTAATTGACCATCAGTGCTGTATGTAATAACGGGGCATGGGACCGGAAGAGGAGGAGAACTCTGTTGCTGAAGAGCTTTTGATTCTTGGTATTATTCTAGGTAATATCTGGAATGCTACACTCTGGACCAAATTAGTAACATCAGTAATATGAGCTAAATTTTATCTCAGACCTGAAATGTGCTGGGCACTGACCTAGTTGTATACCTCACCTGTATTCCCCATAGTAACCCTGTAAATATCATTACTCCCATTTTACAGATGTGCAAACTGAGGTTGAGAAGTTAAGTGATTTATCAAAGGCGACCCACACAGCCAAGAGATAGGAGTTATTCTTTTCATCTTTGATACATGGGGAAACTGCAGCACTAGAGGTTAGGGACTGTTCCAGTCAGCTTTCATGCTGCATTAGCCTCCAGGGACTGGTGTTTGAGCTGGAGAAAAGGGAGGGAGCAGCAGTACTGTGGAGGGACACTGAGGCAGCCCAGGAGCTGGCTGTCAGAGAGTCCCCTCACCTCCCCCACCCCCGCCCTGCCTTCCATTCCCAGCTCCTGCCTCTTACTGCTTTCCTTTCCCTTCTTTCTACTGCTTCTCCAAAGTCCACTGATAGATTGATGATTTATTTTTAAAGACTGGTTCCCTCCCCCTTTTTTTAAAATTGAGATGAAATTCATGTAACATAAAATAAACCGTTTTAAAACATACTATTCAGTAACACTTTATATCTCCACAATGTAGTGCGACCATCACTTCTGTCTAGTTTCAAAACGTTTTCACTACCCCTGAAGGAGACCCCGTGCCCATTAATCAGTCACTCCCCATCTCCCCTTCCCCCCAGCCCCTGACAACTACTAATTGGCTTCCTGCCTTACTGGCTTCTTTTTAAAAGTTAACTTCTCTGTGTAACTTAAGCTTCAGGCGCAACTTTCTTTTGGCTTTTAGAAGCCCGTTTTAATGTAATGGTTTCATTAAGAAACAGTATGTCTTTGAGAAGATAACCTTTAGCCTGGCCTCCTTCCCAGGATGCAGCAGAAAAGCTTCTTCAGTGGCGGTTCTTTCCCCATTAACTTCCTCTCCTCCTCTTTGCACCTTGATTGTGGATGTCTCCTAGGCCAGTTGAGGACTTTCTCCTCTTCTCATTCTGTGTAAGATCCTGGGAATCAGCCACATCTACATTTTCAGTGACAGCATTTATACTAATGTCTCCAAAAATCTATATTTCTAGTCCAAGAATTCCCTGTTGAGTCCCAGACTCTATTGCTCTAATTGTCATCAGGTGGTCTAGAGGCTACTCAGATATGTATCTCCGAAACAGAGCTCACCTTTCCCCCAGTGCTCTTCCTCTTGTTTCTGTCGCAGCCAGTGGTATCATCACCTATCCAGGGTGCTACTCCAAAAACCTGGGACCCTTCCAGCCCCTTCCTCTTCCATATTCTCTGTGGGTTGCAGAGTCATGCTGATTCTGTCTCCTTAATATTTCTAGAATGCACTCCTCCCAGGTCCCCATTTTCTTTATACTTACCTTTGTCCAAGCTGTTCAGCTTATAGCCGTCCCTACTTCTGCCTGTGTGATCTTTGGAAACCCTGATTTGATCTGTCACTTAGCTACCTGAAATCCATTAATGTTGCCCCATTCTCCTGGATGGTGCAAAAGGTTAGCACAGCAGGCTGCTAACTGAAAGGCTGGAGGTTCAAGTCCACCAAAGCGGTGCCTTGGAAGAAAGACTGGTGATCTACTTCTGAAAAATCAGCCGTTAAAAACCCAATGGAGCACAGTTTCACTCTGATATACATGAGGTCGTTATGAGTCAGGGTCTCCTCGATGGCAGCTGGCAGTGGTGGTAGACTGGCCCAAGGAAAAAATTCCATCCAATCTTAGCTGTGTTCACAGTGCCCATCAGTGCCAGGTTAGCTCCTTAGCTGGTACATGGTGGAGCCTTCCTCACCCCCAAGCCTTTCTGACTCCAGAGCCCTTGCACTTAACCAGAGGCTATGTCAGATGGAGAGGGTAGCAGACACTTCATTTTGCAGAAATTGGCCAGTCACTTTATACATTTAAAGTAGACTTTAAAAGCCTGCTACATCAGCAGTAAATGGGTAGGGAAAGCCTTTGTATATGTAGGTAGTTGTTTCTAGCTCAACTCTTTTTTGGATACATTTTTAGATAAGTTTTACATTTTGGAAATCACAAAGCCTAAGAAAGAAAGAGATCCAAGACTATAAATTCTGAATGGGGTAGGTAGCAGGCAAGGTTGCTAAGATGAATCCCCCCAGGACATGCTAGTCCCAGCATCATCTTTGTAAATGGTGCCCCTGAGTTGTGCTGAGCATTGTCTGTGAAGCTGGACGAAATAGGCCTGAGAGCAGCCCTGCTATGAGGCTTTTGGGTCTCAAGGGAAATTATGGCTGGTTTCTAAGCATCAGAAGAATGCAAGTATGTGCGTGTGTGTGTGAAGTGTGTGTGTGCATGGGTATGTGTGCACATTTCCTGGGAGGAGAGAACACAGTGATCCCAGTGAAATCAAAGACTGGGGGTGGAGCTCCTTAGGCTCCATGTAAGGTAAGGCCTGGCATAAGTAGCCATGGAGTTAAAGCCTGCGGGGAGCTGTTAGGGGTGAAGACAGGGGGTGCCACTTCTGTTGAGGTAGAAGGAATTATCTGCTTTGACCCCGGTTTGTCTTGTTGGTTCCATTAAGGGAGATATTTGAACCAAAGCAAAATCGTTACAGCCAAAATCATTAGCCCTAGGTTTATAGCCTTAGATATTATTTGTTTTGTAGTAAATGAATTGGAGGTTGCAGCCAAGCCTAATAACCTTGTGCTTAGGCCTGAATCATAGAGAAACATCCTAATGATATGGATTACTCCGCCACCCCCACCCCTGCCCCGCCTTGGCTATAATCTTTATGGAAGCAGATGGCCCGGCCTTTCTTCCATGGTGCCACCGTGTGGGTTCGGACCACCAACCTTTTGGCCAGTAGTCAAGTGCAAACTGTTTGTGCCACCAGGGACCTTTCCCAGGCTAGGTTTTATTTTATTTTCCCTGCCTCATGAAGCAGGCCCCTTACAGAGATTTTTACTGGTGAGAATTCTATCAGAGGCCTCCAAGGCTTAGACTGACCCTTGCAGACGCTGCTGAAGTGGGAATAAATTTATCCCCAATAATGTTCTCTGGTGGAACTAATTATTAGGGACGCTAATTAAAAACTTCCCCCCAAACCCATCGTTTGTGGGGGAAAAAAAAATTCCTGAATCCCAAATTTAAAAATAACCCATGTAACAGATGAACGGCAGCTCCTTTCTAACAATGCCTCCTGCTAGGATAACACATATATTGGGAATGAGGGTATGAAGATATAATTAACTCGGTGCCTTTACCGTTACTCCCTGAATGTTTCCAAGTTTAATTTATTTTAGGAAGACTGACAGTTGTAATTATGTTGTCAAGCATTTGTCATTTTTGCTGTAGCAACAACATTGAAACCCAGACAAAAAGCTCAAATTTGACTTTGATTAGAATAGTGCAAGGTACAGATTTGGGTTACCCATTTTTCCTGAAGTACCTGAGCAATCATCAGCAATTTGTAGCCAGCAGTATGTATATTTTTTCCTTTGGGTTCAAGGGTATAGGGAATCCCAGGTCTTGTTTTCATAGTGCTCTCGATAACTTTCTGTGTTTTGTATGGTTGACTTAGGCACAAGGGTGGTGTCTGGGGAGAACAGGGCTCCATTTCCTGCCTTATCACTTGCTTCTGTGAGTCAGTGACCAGATGTCAGTGACGCAGATTAGACTTGACATTGGGAAGAAGGGTTGAGCTTTGTGACCTGAGGACATTCTAGTTTTTGGAGGCCCTGATGATGCAATGGTTAAGAGCTTCACTGCTAACCAAAAGGTCAGCAGTTTGAATCCACCAGCTGCTCCTTGGAAACCCTATGGAGCAGTTCTACTCTGTCCTATGGAGTTGCTGTGAGTGGAATTAACTCAACAGCAATGGGTTCGGTTTTGGTTTATGATAGGGTACGACCATCCATCTGTCAGTTTGTTGTGCTGTGGTGGTTTGTGTGTTGCTGTGATGCTGGAAGCTCTGCCACTGGTATTTCAAATACCGGCAAGGTTACCCATGGTGGACAGGCTTCAGGGAGCTTCTAGACTAAGACAGGCTAGGAAGAGAGGCCTGGTGATCTGTTGCGGAAAATTAGCTGATGAAAACCTTACGGATCACAACAGAATATTGTATACCCCCTCTTGCTTTGGACATGTCATCAGGAGGGATCAACTGCTGGAGGGGGACATCACGTTTGGTGAAGTAGAGGGCCAGTGAGGAAGACGGAGACCCTCAGTAAGATGGACTGGCACAATAGCCACAACGATGGAGTTGAACATGCTGGTGATCGTGAGGATGACACAGGACCAGCCGATGTTTCATTCAGTTGTACGTAAGGTTGCCATGAGTTGGAGCTGACTCTACGGCAGCTATCTATCTATCTGTAATGTGGTAGAAAAAGGGAGGCTTTGGAGACAGACAGACCTGGGTTTGAACCTGATTCCAGCATTTTCTGTCTTTAGGCAAGTCACTTAGCTTTTCTGGACTTTATTTGTAACACTGGGAAAATCATGCTTGTCTTGAAGGGGCTGTGTGAAAGAGATCTCATGTGAGTGGGTAGGTCTAACAAATAATTAATGTCTAATAAATAGTAGCTGCTGTTCTTAGTATATGTCATCTGCTTTCTAATAGTGACAGCCATTTAATTTAAGATGGGAATGAGAAAATATCTGGGACCTTTTCCTAGAGACAATGAGAAGAGAATAACCTTTTATGGCAACTTGAGTTTCTTGGGAGGAGAGATATTTTGTGGAGAGGTTTTAAAATTAGTTAACTTATATTTTTCTCTCATTGCTATTTATAAATCCAGAATGTGCTTGCTTTTGTCCATGTCATTCTAGTGCTTTAAATAGACTGCCTTAGGGTGGCACATATGGTTATGCACTTGGATGCTAACTGAAAGGTTGGCCGTTCAAGTCCATCCAGAGACACCTTGAAAGAAAGACCTGGAGATTGATCTACTCCTGAAAAGTCATACTCTTGTTTTTTGGCTTTACCCACACAAAGTGTGTTAATAAATACCCAGTTCAGGGTACAGACCTTGGTCATAAATGGTCCTCCCACGTCCTTTCCTCCCTTTCACTGGTCCTTAACCTGGCTCGGAGCCCTTGTGGTGCAGTGGTTAAGAGTTTGGCTGCTAATCAAAAGGTTGGCAGTTTGAATTCACCAGCTGCTCCTTGGAAACCCTATGGAACAGTTCTACTCTGCCCTACAGGGTGGCTATGAGTCAAAATTGACTCGACAGCAGCGGGTTTGGTTTTTTTGGTTTAACCTGGCTTACAGTGCTTTTCCTCGTCACCTCCACCTCACCACCTCTGCGCAGCACCCATTTTGTACACATTCTTCTACTTCAACATTATTTTTCTCCTTCAGTCTTTCTCTTTGCCTTCCCCGCCTTATTTATAAAGGGAAGACAGGCTCTCCTCCCCCGCCTCCACCCAAGTGATCAGCTAGCTGACCACTTCCCCACTCAGTATTTCCCTCAGGAGATAAGAGTAAGACCTCACTTCTCCCTCTGTTTTTGTGCCTTTAGACATTTCACTCTGGGTGGAGAATTGACTTTTGAGATTCTCTTAGGGGCGCATTCGGAATCTGATGTTATACTGAAAGTGTTTTCTGCTGTTTCCGCCCAGTGGCAAATTTTCTCTGGCACTGGTGTACAGAAGGGCACACTTACTCTGCCCTCTGGCTTCTGATGTCTCATGTCTAGTGTTCCACGGCATTCCATTTGATCTCCGTGAAAACCTCCCTTGTCTCTAGAGGTGATCAAACTACAGCAAGCATGGCACACAGGCTTCACCTTGTATGGAATCCTGCTAATCTTATTGATAGTGACAGCCAAGACTGCTTTGTTGGAGAGAAGTCTGAAAGGATGTTGTGATCGACGAGTGAAGTTAGCTGTGAGTGAGGAAAGGTGAGGGGTGTGCTTTTTGTTATATATATATATTTTTTTGTTTGTTACTATAACTGCTAACATTTCAAAATGTTTTCCTTCTAGCCATTTTCTTTGCATTTTTCCTATAGTGGTCATAAAAAAAAACCCAAACCCATTGCCATCAAGTCAATTCCAACTCATAGCGACCGTATGGGACAGGGTAGAACTGTCCCATAGGGTTTCCAAGGAGCGGCTGGTAGATTCAAACTGTTGACCTTTTGGTTAACAGCCCAACTCTTAACCACTATGCCACCAGGGCTCCACAGTGGTCATAGTATGTGTATATAATTTTGTGTTCTCCTGAGCACTTCCATTCCATTAAAAATGACCCATCAGTTCCTCAAAAAGTCAAGCATAGGATTACCATATGATCCAGCAACTCCACTCCTAGGTATATACCCCAAAGACTTGAAAGCAGAAGCTCAAACAAATATTTGTACAACAGTGTTCATTGTAGCATTATTGACAATAGCTAAAAAGGTAGAAACAAATGTCCATCAACAGATGAATGGGTAAGCAAAACGTGGTGTATACGTACAATGGCTCACTGCTCAGCCAGGAGGAGAAATGAAGTTTTGATACATGCAGTGACACGACTGAACCTTGAAAACATTATGCTCAGTGAAATAAGTCAAACACAAAAGCACAAAAATTGTATGAGCCCACTTAGATGAAATAAAAGTTAATTAGTGGTTACCATGGCCTGGGGACAGGAGGGGGATGGGAAGATACTGCTTAAGGGGTGCTGAGTTTCTATTTGGGGTGATGAAAAACCTTTGGAAATAGTTGGTGATGGTTGCACCACACGGTAAATGTAATTAATGCCACTGAATTCTACACTTAAAAATGAGTAAAATGGTAACTTTCTTGTAATATATACTTCACCTTAATAAAATGTAAAAGAAATTATCCATGTTTATCCATCTTGTTGTGTGTTGTTAAGTCGATTCTAACTCATAGTGACCCTATATGACAGAGTAGAACTGCCCCATAGGGTTTCCTAGGCTAGAATCCTAACAGGAGGAGGTCACTAGGTCTTCTCTCCCACGGAGCCCCTGGTGGGTTCGAACTGCCAACCTTTTGGTTAGCAGCTGAGCGCTTAACAATTGTGCCACCAGAGCCCCTAGTAAACGTCTTAGAGGCCATGTTAGGATTCGTGATATGAATATGCCAGCACTGACACAAAAATTCTCCTGATGTTGAATATTGAGCTTGTTCCCAATTTTCCTATATTTAAAGAGCCAGAAAGTGAACATCTTTGTGCACTTAGGACTTTTTTAAAGGATGGATTTCTAGAGATGTCAGTAATAAATATTGACAAATTTAAAGACATCCGATATCTATTGCCAGACTGATTTTCAGAATTTTTTTTTTTTTTAACCAAATTCATACCCCCTCCAATAGTATATGCAACTACAAGGTTGGTAGTTGGTTTTCCCAGTGTTATGGGATTAAGGGTTTAAAATCTTAGCACTTATTTATATACATGGGATGTGGACAGATTTGCTTTCTCAGAGAGAGGGTGACACCTCTCTTGCCTTGCCTTGCCTGGGTGCCCAAGCCTGGTGGCTGACCCTTTTAGGCTAGGCTAGAATCCGCTCTGTGGGCTGAGTTATGGTATGCTAGAATGTTGAGTTCTGCCTGTGGTTCTTGGACTAATAGAGTAAATGGCATAGATGCCTTCTCCCAACTCCAGGTGATTTCTGGTATCTTCCTTCATTCTAGGGGCCCCTGGTTAAGTGCTCTGCTACTGACTGAAAGGTTGACAGTTCAGATCTACCCAGAGGCATCATGGAAGAAATCTGCTTCTAAAAGTTTATAGCTATGAAAACCCCATGGGGTAGTTCTACTCTGACACACAGGGGTTGCCATGAGTCAAAATTGACTTTATGGCAACTGATTGTTTTCTTTTCCCCACTCATTTTAGGGAGTGAGCCTCACTGCATGGTTGATGGCTTGCTCCCTGGACCTGGCTGTGAGAATCAGGAAACTGCCCTCCTGGACAGTGGAGTCTTTATGGACAGTGGCCCAGTTGTCACTCTGGGTGGCCCAGGACGTGGGAACTATTTTCCTGGTCAGGACGGTCAGTACCTGTGGTGACTGTAAGGAGGACGGGTTGGGCATGAGCCTGCCCCTGATTGTGGAATACCCTTGTTCTTTCCTTCAGAGAGGAGGGCGGTACAGTCCAAGGTCGCCTGGCAGCCAGTGGACCCGAAAAGCCTTCGGTGGCTATTCCTTGCAGGCTTTCAGATGGGTGGGATTTTATTTAAAAGAGAAATGTTTTAGTATTTTCTTACTGTCCTGTTTGGAAAGATGGAGAAGTATGGTTTGTCGTATAGTTGAATGTGTGTGTGTTTAGAATGTACTGCGTGGGGTGAAGGAAGTAGATAAAGCCTTACACTAGCCAGCAGAGGCTTCCTCCTTTAGTTTTTGTCCCCAGTGTAACTGGTCAATACAAGACACAGTGGTTGGCCCCACTTCTAAAGTGGGATAACCCTGCCACTAACATAATCACCCTGGGACAGACGGCCAAGGTGGGAAGCAGACACTGTTTCTGAGGGTGAACAAAAAGGAAAAAGGACTCTGAAAATACAGAGTCCTGGTCACAGCCCTAGTCGTAAAAGTGATGCTTTGATAATCAATTTATTCCTCGGCTTTTGCTCAGACTAGCCACAGATACTGGAATTTTAGTAGAAATTGAGCCATGGACCTCATGCATCTATTATCAGTCAGACCTTTTCCAAGGGAGTGTGTATGCTGACCATGGGCGTCACCTGCCCTGGAAGGAAGGGTGAATGATTAGGGGTTTGGACCCCTTGCTAACTATTTGTCCCCCGACTGCCTATATAAATGGGCCTTTGCTGCAAGAAGCTGAGTATTTTTAATGCTTGGGAATGGTTCGTGATGACCTGGTCCCAGCTCCTTTATCCCTTTAGCAAATTCAGGGTCCATGTGGAATACCTGGTCTCCAGATGCCTGGACTGTCCATTATCAGTTGGCAAACCTCTTGGGTGTGGCATTCTTTCTGCTAGACAGGGTCCCTATACTCCTGCCCCTGTGTGTAAATCTCCCATTCTGTGCCTCATAGGTGGGTCTGGCCCAGGCCCTGTGTCTTCAGGTGGACTGTCCCACTGTGGTTACCCTAGGCCATTCCTGGACACAAATGATATAACAAGATTCCTCAGGGTTGTACATTTTATTGGGTCTTCCTAGGTTCTGGGACTTTATCCGACAAACCTATTGCAGAACCAGTAACATTTGCCAGTTACCTTTATTTCCTGTAAAAATACTCCTTACTTTAATATATCATGATAAGGGTGCTTATAATTACTGTTGTTGTTAGGTGCTGTTGAGTTGGTCCTGACTCGTAGTGACCCTTTGTACAACAGAACTAAATGCTGCCCAGTCCTGTGCAATCCTCACAATTGTTGCTGTGTTTAAGCCCATTGTGGCAGCCACTGTACCAATCCACCTTGTTGAGGGCCTTCCTCTTTTTCACTGACCCTCTACTTCACCAAACATGACCTTCTCCGGGGACTGGCCCCTCCTGATAACATGTCCAAAGTACATGAGATGAAGTCTCGCCATCCTCACTTCTAAGGAACATTCTGGCTGTACTTCTTCAAGACAGATTTGTTCATTCTTCTGGCAGTCCATGGTATACTCTGTGTTCCTCACCAACACCAAAAGGATTGTAGTAAAGGCCACTGCAAGGCCGATGAAAGTAAAAATGATGAGAGTCCACTGGAGAGCGTATACATGAACAAGAGTTTTGTAATTACAACAGCAAATGTGTTTATCCTCATGCTGTACATCGCATTAGATGGCCCACACAGAGAAGCGTGCCTGTTTGTGGGTGTGTAAGTCTCCTGGGTGCTAAATGCTAGGCTTGCTCCTAAGGGAGCTAATGTAGGTCCCCGGGAAGGAGGACAAATGCACATCTTAACCTAGAGGTACACGTGTAGATGTCTCAGAGTTCTGAGGGAAGGACTGAGCCCCTTCATTTAGTCAGCAGCTGAGCTTCTGAAACTGGGGTCTGTGGTGGGCTGGGAGGAAGGAATGACACAGCATTGATCTGACATGTATTCTCAGAGCCTCCATTGAACTTGAAATTTTTAGGGCAAAAAATGGTAGCCCTTGAATTGATAAATTGAAAGCATTATGCATGAAAATTAATGCAGATCTATCATGGCATAGGATGGGACATATGTAAATGAAGTAGAATGCAATAGGTGTGAATTTTTAAGATAAAGCTTGAGATGCCAAAGGAATTTTGAGTTGCACTGTTAATGATTTAAGACCGCACCCCCATTCCCAGAAATATGCAGCCATGCTTTTTGGCTGTTGAGTATTTTGGTAGATAAGTTTGAGAAGCACGGACAAAGGAACCAACCAACGGGTAACTGTGAAACTACTGTTGAGTTTTTATGCAAAGTTGGAAGACAAGAGATTTCAATATGCAGAAGGCTGTAAATGCAAATGCCTGCAGGGCCCAGGAGTAGCACAAATATGTGCCGCAGGCCAGGTGTATCTGGTAGGGAGTGATGGGAAGTGTAGTAAACTAGAAAAGGTATCCACTGTGTGCAAGGTGTGGAATTACAGAAAGCAGTTTGGCCTTAATTCTCGGTTCTTTTGAACTGGACCGGCACCTGAGGCTAATAAATGGGAGCTGACCTGGGGGACGCGTGCTGACTAATCCTCATGAGACATGACATAATTTATCATGTTCATGTGGGGAGGTTGATAAGAGCCCTGAGCCTCTGATGGAGCTTCCTGGTTGGTGACTATGCATGGAGAGGGTAGTGCATCTCTCTTTAGGACATGGAAGCTCTGCACTATGACCTCCCCTAGACCTCACCCTATGTGTGTCTTCATTTGTGTTATTTTGGGTTGTAATAAAGTCGTAGCTGTAAGAATGGTATACTCTCCCTGAGATTCTGTGAGTTGTTCCAACGAATTAATGAACCCACGGGGGCTGTGAGAGCCAGCAGGGGCTGGCACCTGCCTGTTTGGTAGTCTAAAAGAAGATGTCCTTCTATTGTGTGAACTCTGACCCAGCTCTGTGTGGCTGGAGCTGAAAGAGAGAATGCGTTACAGGAGTTGCTGGTGACAAGAACGGAGAAGTGGGGATGTGAGAACTGGATCCATTTCCACACTTTGGAAATAGGATTCATTCTGATCCTTACCGCACAGTTACCAGTGAAGGTGGGAGTTGCCCACTTTGCCCCTTGTTTACTACATCACGTATAAGGTGAGTGTGGGAGTAAAAGGGTGGCACTAGGCACCACTCAGGCCTAACTGATAATTGACAGGTCTTTGGATTTTTCAGAAAAAGTTGGAAATCTAGATTTTTCTGTCAAGCTTCCTTATTTTAAAAATGGTGTGGGCCAAACAAAGCATGTCATGGGCGACTAGCTAGAGATGACCTTTCCTAAGTCAGTTTCCAGTAAGAGCTCTCAGTCCAGTAAGGGGTGGAATGATTGGTACACTTAATTCTATATGTATAGAGGTCTCTATAAAGGTATTTTCCTGAGTTTAAAGAACGGGATTTCACTGTACAATTAGCCAGCATTTCCTGTCCAGCCTCAGTGTCTAAGAGGCCTCATAGTTAGAAAGAACCTCTGAGGTCCCCTGGCCCAGCTGCTCCTTGTACTCCCCCTGTGTATCAGGAAGCAACCTTGGTCCTGCCAGGATCCTGTTATCTGTGGCAACCCTGAGGCTGTTTAGTCTTTTCCCCAGCCTCAGAGGTGGGACAAGGTTGGACCTAGAGCTTAGTAGGCGTTTGGTCAGTTGTGGCGACTGTGAGAATGGTGTCCAACCCACCACTGCTTCCTAGAGCTACATCGGCTCCTCCCATGTCTTTACGGTAGACCTGAGGCTGCTAAAATCCAGGTCAGAGGGATTACGAGTGGTCTGGCCTTCTGCCAGGCTGGGCATTTGGCACAGTGTAGGTCAGGAGCGCTGACTCTCCTCTTTCACTTCTCTGCTCATTGCTGAGTAATCTGTGCTCCTGCTGGTTCATTCATCTGCCAGCCCAGGGCTACCTATCTCCTCCACGTCCCAGAGGTGGGTTGGGGAGAATGCCCAACAGTGGCTTTCATTTACTGAGAGGCTCCCCATTGGTCTTCAGGTAAGACCATGATACTTGTAACATGGCCTCCAAGGCCCTGGGTGACCAGGACCCTACTCCTGTCTGTAGCCTCTTCTTCATCGCTGCCACCTTTGCTCTCTGCATTTCAAATCTGGGAGCCTGAATTCACACGCACATGCGCATGCATACACATGCACACACACACACACACACACACACGTGATATGTTTGTATATTGTTATTTTGAACTTTTAATTTTGGGATAATTTTAGATTTACAGAAAAGTTACAGAGGTAATACAGAGTTTACATATACCCCTTACCCACTTTCCATAAATACTAGCGTCTTATACTATCATGGCACATTTGCCAAAACAAAGAAGCCAGCCTTGGTCTGTTACTATTAACTAAACTCCAGAGTTTATATGGATTTCACCAGCTTTTTCACTTATGTCCGTTTTTCTGTCCCAGGATCCAATGCAGGATACCACATTGAATTTAAGCATAATTCAATTTTGCCAAAACTTCCTGTTTCCAATTATGCCTTTCCATTTTCTTTAAGTGTCCTCTGTGGACAGCCATTTCTACTCAGTTAACTCCCCGAGAGTTACATATTCATTTGCAGGCTAATTTTATTCATGTTTGTCTTTCTCATCGGACTTTAAACTCCATGACATTTGATGGTAGCTTCTCTGCTTAGTTCAAAATTACATCTCTGGCTTCTAGCACATGTCCAGAACTCTGTCCACTTACCAATTGCCGTTGAGTCAATTCCAACTCATGGAGACCCCATGTGTGTCAGAGTGCACTTACGCTCCATAGGGTTTTCAATGGTTGATTTTTTGGAAGTAGATCACTAGGCCTTTCTTTTGAGGTACCCCTGGTGGGCGTGAACCTCTAACTTTGGTTAGTGACTGAGCGCGTTAACCATCTACACCACTCCCAGAACTCTGTAGTGCTCAGTAAATACGTGTGAACTCATTGGATGCTTGGATTCTGTGATTTCACTTACTTTTTAAGGATAAAAGCCTCAACTCCCCCCAAAAGATAGATCTTTTATCTTAGAAGGCAACCACCTGAAATATATGCAGGTTTGGGGCTTCTCAGACCAACTGAAAACCCATTGCTGTCAAGTTGATTCTGACTTATAATGACCCTGTAGGACAGAGTAGAACTGCCCCATAGGGTTTCCAAGGAGCGCCTGGGGGATTTGAACTACTCACCTTTTGGTTAGTAGCTATAGCTCTTGACCACTATGCCATAGGGCTGATTCATGGAGACCCCATGTGTGTCAGAGTGGAATTATGCTCCATAGGGTTTTCAATGGCTTATTTCTTGGAGATAGATCACCAGGCCTTTCTTCTGAGGTACCGCGGGTTGACACGAACCTCTAACTTTGTTTAGTAGCTGAGTGCGTTAACCGTCTACACCACCCACAGAACTCTGTAAGAAAAAAACAAACCAAACCCGTTGCCATCAAGTTGATCCCAACTCATAGCTACCCAATAGGACAGGATAGAACTACCCCATAGGGTTTCCAAGGAGCGGCTGGTGGATTCAAACTGTTGACCCTTTGGTTAGCACCCGTAGCTCTTAACCACTGCACCACCAGCCACCCACAAAACTCTGTAGCGCTCAGTAAATATGTGTGAACTCATCAGATGGTTGGATTCAGTGAATTCACTTTTTAAAAACAAGAGCCTCAACTCCCTACAAATGATAGATCTTTTAGCTTAGAAGGCCATCACCTAAAATGTATGCAGGTATGAGGCTTCTCAGACCAGCAGCCTTCAAATCAGAATAAGAGCTGATGGTGTTTAGGCACAGCTAATCCACCCTTGAGCTCTACCTAATGTGACCCACAAGCGTGACCCACAAGCTGAGACTCGAACTGCAGCCTGCCTGCTTTGTTTTGTTTTTCTAGTTATACCAGGTGTAATCATACCTGTGTTTATCTTAAGGCAAATTCAGCTCTCCATTCTGGGCCAGGAAGAGACAATGGGGTAGAGTACCCCTCTTCTTCCCAAGCTGATGGAACTTTGGCCATGCTCACTGCTGACGTGGTGCTTTGCTTTGGAGAGGTGGTCCAGCTCCACACCAAGGTGGTGGGATGCTGGCACCACGAGAAGCTGCTGGGACAGGGACTGACTGGTAGCAGCCACGCTTCTACCTTGCAGCGGTAGGGGCTGGAACAGCCCAGCGGGGTGACCCTACTGATCAAAGAGAAGATTTTACCTGCTAACCTGGTCTTGTAACCGAACGAGGGTTCTTGTCCTGTCCTATTAATCTATAGAAATAAGACGGATGCCACACTACCAGTTGCAAGGGAAATACAAAGTGGAAATTTATTGTCTGCGCAGACAAGGAGCAATGTAGGGTCTAGCAACCATAAGGCCACGTGCTCACTGTCTAAGGGGGCTGGGGAGCTTTTCGTTTCCAGTGGCATCGGGGGTTAGATTTCGTACCCGGATGCTCACGTAGTGGGGCCCCTCGCTTCTAAAATGGAACCCGGTGAAATCATGGCCTGGGAAATATTGTTCTTTCCAGTGACAATTGGGTCCGGGGGTGGGTTGAAGCACGTGATCTCTTCAATCTGTGCATGCTTCAAGGTGTAGCTTGGGCTAGTTCAGTGGATGGAGCCATCACCTGCTGCGACTTCCTGAAAAATGTTGCTCAAAACAAGCTTGTGGTTAGCAAGACAAAGAAAGGGGGGGAAGGGGTGTTGATTGGGGTTTTCGGTCTCACCAGGTGTTACATCAAAGAAACAGTGGTCCTGGCTAATACTGACCATAACTGAATTTTGCTTTATGCAACACATTTATTCTTTTAAGCTATTTTTAAGGAAGTAATAAAAATTAAAAAGTTTAATAGTACCAAAGGTTTTAAAATAAGTGAAAATAACCATCCCCTTAGGCCCCTATGATCATGGTTGGCTTCTCAGAGGCAACTACTTTTAATTTTTTTTAGCTGGTTCTTTTCATATTTGCCTCCAGCTTTTCAAATAATATGCATGTACATCTGCTTTCTGTCTCTATAAATTTGCCTACTCCGGATGTTTTGTATAAATGCTACCGTATAATATATGGTTCTTTGTTACTGGCTTCTTTCACTCAACGTAATGTTTCAGGGTTCATCCATGTCGTAGCGTGTATCAGTACTTCGTTCCTTTTTATTGTGGAATGATATCCAATATATATCACATTTTAGGTATCCATTCATCAGCTGATGGACATTTGGGTTGTTTCCACTTTTTGGTATATTACGAATAACGCTGCTATGAACATTCGCGTGTAAGTCCTCGTGCAGACATATGTTTTCGTTTTTCTTGAAATTACTGGGTCATGTGGTCATTCTGTATATAATTTTTTGAGGAACCGCCAAACTGTGTTCTATAGTGACTGCACCATTTTACATCTGAACATCAGTGAATGAGAGTTCCAGTTTCTCCGCAGCCTCACTAACACTTGTTATTGTCTGTCTCTTTTATTACAGCCTCCCTAGTGGGTGTAAACCTGAATGAAGCCCTGGTGGCACAGTGGTTAAGAACTTGGCTGCTCACCAAAATGTTGGCAGTCCAAATCTACCAGCTGCTCCTTGGAAACCCTATGGGGCAGTTTTACTCTGTCCTGTAGGGTTGCTATGAATCAGAATCCATGCGACAGCAATGGGTTTTAGTGAGTGTAAAGTGGCATATCATTGTGATTTTGACTTGAAATTCCCTAATGGCTAATGACATTGAGCATCTTTTCAAGTGCTTATTGGCCATTCATATATCCAGTCCAAAAATTGTTCCAAGGGTAGTTTTCAAAGCATCTAGAGGGATCCTTGGTTTCAGACAGTCTTCCCTCATTTTTTTTTTTTTAACTCTGCCTCAGGAAAGCATTGGGCAACAGGTAGAACTTGGGTAGAACCTGGAATAAAGATTATCATTGAGGCTGATGAAATGACAGAAGCAAAGCTATGTTGACGGCTGCGTCTGAGTGTGTAAGTGGTCCAAGCAGGCCACATCCATGAATGGATAGTCCTTCTGTGTAGAAGTGGGCTCACGGAGTATTACAGACACAGTGAAGATTTCCTCAGCAAACAGTTCTGAGCCAATCAACCACAAGGACAGAATGGCAGTTTGGTTATTTTATGACATAAATAGTTATTTGTTGGCTAGCCAGAATTTTACCAGTATTCGAACACTATTTCTGTGAGAAAATTGGTCCTAAATTCTAAATCACCAATTTAAAAATAGACTTTTGAAATATGATCTAAGATGGAGTCTATTTGTATTCATTAGTGTTCTTCTCTGTAGCTGTTCCATTACATGGAGGATATGTGTGTGTGTGTATACAGTTGTATGTGAATATGTATGTGTGTATATGTATGTGAATATGTATGTATGTATATGAGGTTCCGAGGTGATACAAATGGCTAAAGGTCACAGCTTTGAAAACCCTATGGAGCAGCTCTCCTCTGCACGCATGAGGTCCTGGTGAGTCGGAACTGACTCAACAACCACAACCACAACGTGCATGTGTATACAGATACATACTTATCCATTTATCCTACTTATTGTGTATACTTGGTTCAGCAACCGTTTATTCCTTAATGGAGCCTGTCTGTGGAAACCCTCATGATGTAGTGGTTAAGAGCTACAGCTGCTATCCGAAAGGTCAGCAATTCTAGTCCACCAGGTGCTCCTTGGCAACCCTTGGGCCAGTTCTACTCTGTCCTGTAGGGTAGCCGTGAGTCGGAATCGACTTGACAGCAACAGGTGTTTTGGTTGGAGTCTGTTGTAGCCATCACTGTCCCAAGACCAGGGCTGGAAGGCTGACTGCCCTGGGGCCACTGTCCTCCAGGACCTCAGAGTCTGTTGGGGGAAACGTGAACTCCAGCCAAGTCTGGTGTGTAGAGGGCTGTCGGCTTGCTCAGGGAAGAGCTGATTATCCAGTTGTGAATTACTCAGACCCTTTGTTTCTCCTCCTTTCAGCCTCACATTTGGCTGTTTCAGAGCTCATTAGTTTTGTTTCAGAGGACAGCAGAAAGACAGGAATCAGGAGCAGTTGAGCTCTGTTTGAAGCTTTGGTAAAAACAAAATTACCCATTGAAATGGTGTTTTAAAATTATCTGGGGATTTCATCTATGTTGATCTTGCTCCTTAGTTCCATGGATAACTGCTGGCTTTAATTTTTTTTTTAAACAAAAGGAATGCACGCACGCACATTATTAAAAAATGTAAGCCATATGAAGTTTGAAACAAAATGTGAAGGCCTCTCTCCCTATTACCTCCTCAGCCGTAGAGCCGCTCTGCGGAAGTGGCTACTTTGGCTAAATTTCTGCTGAAGTTTCTTGTGTAGCTCTTTGATTTTTTAAATTTATATACTTCAATACTTTGTTAAAAGTACACAAGTGGGATTAAAAGTACCCATAGTTCTGCGTCTTGTTTTTTTATTACGAGATATTTCTTGGAGATATTTCTGTATCATCACTCACAAACCTACCATGTCTACTTAGTTACATAGTGTTCTTTACATGAATGCATCACGATCCTTACAATCAAGTCCCTCCTGGTGGGTATTTTGGTAGTTCCTAGCATTTTGCTTTAGAAACAATTTCCCACGAAATTCTTGAATAAGATATATTTCTTATATCTTTTTTAAATCTTTTTTTTTTGTCGAGAATGTGCACAGCAAGATATACACCAATTCAACAGTTTCTACACATTCTTATGTCCTTTGTGGGTCTGAATTGCTGGATTATTGTGTTGACTTTAAACCATGAAGGGTCTCGGTTTCAAGTGAAGAGACGGGTTCTCGCTGTGGAATCCCGAGGCTTTGAATTATTGGGTGGTTCTTTGTGGGAAGTTTGGATGCAGCCTGGTAGGAAAGGCTTGTGGTTCACATTTTGAGAAGGTACTTGTGCATTAAGTTAGAAAAGAACCTAAGCATATTGCCCTTCTCAGAATGTTTAACCTACTCTTCAGAGCTTTAGAATCCTTTGGTGGCTGGAAGGTCCGTAGCTAAGGCTTCTCCTGGGCTGGAGGCAGACCAGAAGGCATAGCCTGGTTAGAGAAGACAGTTCCAGGTAGGAACCAGGTAATCGTCCAAAGTGCAGATTGCATAAGGGATGTTGTTAGTTGCCATCAAGTCAGGTCTGTCTCGTGGTGACCTTACGTATAACAGAATGAAGAAGTGCTGGGTCCTGTGCCATCCTCACAACTGGTAGGTTTATCATACTCTGCCTGTCAGTTTGTTGTACTGTGGCGGCTTATGTGTTGCTATGACGCTGGAAGCTATGCCACCGGTATTTCAAATACCAGTAGAGTCACCTATAGTGGACAGGTTTCAGCAGAGCTTCCCCCCAGCACAGACCAGGAAGAAAGGCCTGGTGATCTACTTCAGAAAATTAGCCAATGAAAACCTTATAGATATACCAGCAGTTGTGAGGAGGGCATAAGGTATAGTACTTTTGAATAGCATCTACCCATTCTGGGATGTAGTGATAGATTTTGGAAATATTTGTGTAGCTGGGAAGCTTTTACAGTGGATGAACCTGAAGACATGGGCACTAGAGCGAAGCAGAGGTGGAAGCCCTCCAAGTCAGACGGTGAGGAGAAGTGTTTTGAAGCCTCAGGAGGGGGAGGCAGAAGGCAGCTGGGTAGGACTGAACTGGCTGGCCTGGGGTTGGATGTTTCTGTCAGGCTGTGTCACCCAGCACAAGGAGCTTTCCGCTCAGAGCTGCGGTGTCCTTGCATCACAGCAGGGCTCCCTCGCCTCCTCACTGGGTTGTGGAGGGGAGCAAACAAGATGAATGATGTCTGTGGGCAGGGAACAGCCCAAATCCATCTCTGCCTCCACCCTGACCCCTAACGTAGTATCCAGCACTCACCAGTACATACTCGGAAACCCTGGTGGTGTAGTAGTTAAGAGCTATGGCTGCTAACCAAAAACGTTGCTATTTCAAATCTGCCAGGCGCTCATGGAAACTCTATGGGGCAGTTCTACTCTGTCCTATAGGGTTGCTATGAGTCGAAATTGACTTGATGGCAACAGGTTTGAGATATATATACATATATATATATTTTTTGGTTTAGTACGTACTCAATCAGTGGTTTTTGGGAGAATGAACTTTTGTGGGTGGTCTGAAAGTTGGATTTGTGTTTAAATAGTTAGAGGTGTTCGAAGTGGGAGCTGTTGAAAGGTAATTATTTCTTAATGGCATGGAAAAAAAAAGTCCCATTTTTTGTGCTTTCACGCACATTAACTCATTGAATTTTTATAATATCCTCTATGAGGTGGATGTTAGCATTTGCATTTAACACATGAAGATATTTACAGAGTCAGTGATTAAAGTCAAGCCTAAGAGTTGTATCTATTTCCATTCTATAATTGGTTCCATTAGTCAGTGACAGGTGACCTTGGGCAAGTCCCTGAACTATGATCCTTTGCTTTGTATCTATCCTAGTACCCAGTGTAGTACTCAACACAAGGGTATCCTTTTTTTTTTTCTTTGTGCTTTAGGTCAAAGTTTACAACTCAAGTTAGTTTCTCATACAAAAATTTATACACACATTGTTATGTGACCTTAGTTGCTATCCTTGTAATGCGACAGCACATGTCCCCTTTCCACCCTGGATTTCCCGTGCCAACTCAGCACAACTCAAAAGTATTCTTAATATATTTAGGGGTTGGTAGGCTGAGGGTTGAATTTGCAGAAGCCTGGCCCAAAGTTTGGGTTTCAATTCTCAGAGAGGAGAGCCTTGTTGGGGTATTATAGGTTATCTTCTAGAAAAAGAGAACACGAAGTTTCTTTATCTGAGTTATATGTATACACTTGCTGAAAAGCAAATCCAGTGGCCTAGTAGCTGGCGTCTGTTGGATCCGGTTCATGTAGATTTTCTCAGAGTTAAAAACATCCCCAGTATAATGTGTGACCCAAAGTGCCCAGTCTACTTTGTCTGATGGTCTTAAATGAGATGCTTGTCTTTAGTGATGTTGCTGAGCACGCTGGTATGCTCAGGGTACAAAATGGTGTGAGTCTGGTCTAGGGAAACCAGCAGAGACCAGTAAGAGCAGAGAACAGCATGTGCTTGTAAGGAAGGAAGTGGAGACCAAGACAAGGTTCTCTGAAGCCTGTTGAGATGGACGGAGAAGCCTTTCCATGAGGTCCAGCTAGGTCCAGAGAGAGAGGTTACTACCAATCCCATGTTAGGGAGTTTGATAGAGTCCGATTGAGAGATTCTTGTTATTAGTTGTCATTGAGTTGCCTCCAACTCATGGTGATCTTGTGTCCAACAGAACAAAACATTGCCTAGTCCTGTGCCATCTTCATAATCATTGGTATGTTTGAGCTCATTGTTGTGGTTGTTGTGTCAATCCATCTCATTGAGGGTTTCCCTCATTTTCACTGACCCTTCACTTTACCAACCATGCTGTCCTTTTCTAGAGATTGGCTTTTCTCGATGACGTCTCCAGAGTAAGAGAGTCAAAGTCATGCCACCCTTGTTTCTAAGGAGCATCCTGGTTGTATTTCTTCTAAGACTGGTTTGTTCATTCTTTTGGCGGTCCACAGTACATTTCAGTGTTCTTTGCAAACACCACAGTTCAAAGCTTTGATTCACCACTAACACTCACTCAGACACAATCAAAGCGTGGCCAGCCCCTTCCCTCTGACATGCTCATTCCCCAGAAGCTTCTGGCTACTTAGAGTTTCTATTAAACGCTCCAGATTTCTTAGACATCACTTTAAATCACAGTTTTTGCTGCCAGGCAGGTCCAACTGCCTCCTTCCCCCAGCTCTGCTGCAAGAGCTACAGATTTCACACTGCCTGCATTTCATGCTGTTCATTTTCTATTAAAATTTTGGGCAGTTAAGGTGAATTTCCTGTTCTGCTGAGAGTGAAGCTGGGTGCCTGCCTTGAAGCGGGCAAAGCTGCCTTTTCCGTTGCGATCCCTGCCTGAGCAATTGCCAGAGCTTCTGCTGTCCCCTCCCCAGTTCCCAGCCCGGTGCTCCCCATTGACCATGCTGGTTTTTTTAAATCGATTTTGCTGTTAAATCCTGCTGCATAGCATAGACTTCTCCATCATTCTCTCCTCCTCCTCAGAGACAAGATTAAAGTTGGTCTCTGTTTCCTTCAGCACTTCCCTTGGTTTTAATTGCCCTGTGGAAGATAACCTAGGCCAGTCTCCAAGCTTCAGTGTGTTTGTTGTTGTTAGTTGCAGTTGAGTTGGCTTCGACTCATAGTGACCCCATATATAACCAAAGAAAATGTTCCCTGGTCCTGCTCCTTCATGATCATTGATATGCTCAAGTCCACTGTCGAGGCCACTGTGTATTTTGAGTGCCTTCCAATCAAGGGGGCTCATCTTCCAGCATTATATTGGACAATGTTGTGATCCGTTTGCTGATTTTCAGAAGTAGATCCCCAGGCTTTTTTTCCTAGCCTGACTCAGTCTGGACACTCTGCAGAAACTTGCCCACTATGGGTGACCCTGCTGGTATTCGAGATACCAGTGGCATAGCTTCCAGCATTATAGCAGCATGCAAGCCACCAAGTACAACAGATCGACAGACAGGTGGGAGATCAGTGTGTTTAGTTAAATCAAATGAAAGGTTATGAGCAGAATAGTGGAGGAAGAAGACGTGTGAGTATTTCCACAAGCATTTCAAAGATGCCTGCCCTGAGCCAGACACTGGGACTAACAGGACGAAAGAGACGGTATCCTAAATTTAGAGGCCCTTGGTGTGTGGGAGGAGACAAGACAGCACATGTTGGGTGTGGCAGGGGTATGGAATAGCTGACTGTCACCAGGGAGAGAACAAGCCTGTTGAGACAGCCCCCACCCATGCCAGCCACAGGACAGGGGCCACACGCTCAGCCTGGCCAAGGTGTATACTCTTTAGAAAGGGACAGACCCTGACCAAGCAGACTGCAGAGAGCATTGCATAGGACATATATGCACACACAGTGCTGAGCGTGCTGCCTGGCAAACAGCAGGCTGCCCACTCACACAGCAGTGTTAGGATCAAATAAGATAAAATAAGTGAAAATGATTGTAAACAGAGGTACTCCTAAACCATTTGTCATCATGTCAGTTCCAACTTGTGTGAGCCTCACTTGAACCGCTAATCTGCCATCATTTGGTTAGCAGCCAAGCACAGTAACTGTTTGCACTGTCCAGGTTGGTGGTTTGAGTCCACCCAAAGGCACTTCAGGAAAAAGTCCTGATGATCTACTTGTGAAAAATCGGCCACTGATAATCCTATGGAGCAGAGTTCTACTTGGACACACATGGGGTCACCGTGAGTCGAAATTGACTCGGCGGCAACTGGAAGTGCTCACAGTTATAGTAAAACTCAGTCAGAGGGCCAAGGAAAAAAAAAACAGCTAAGCCTCTGGAGTCAGGGAACGTTTCATCTGTGTGACACTAGGGCCGGGCCTCAAATGAAGAGACAGGTTTTGCCAGGTAGAAACCACAGAGAAGGACAAACAAGGCATAGTCTTGGCTCTATGGAGCCTGCAGTCCAGAGCAAGGTGGAAAGAGGGTGGGTCAGGAGGCTGGGGGCATGAGGAGGACAGGGGGTGCTGTGAAGTGTGGGGTACAGCCATAGTGAGGCAGGCCCTTTCCTAAGCACTGAGTCTGGGTTTTCGCCTGTCGAGGGCCATTTTCCCTGTCCCATGCTGGGCGCCCTGAGCTCTCTAAGCTTTGCCTAGCCTCAGTCAGAGCCCCCTCCTCAACCCCTGTCGCCATTTGTTTGTGTCATGGCGCCTTGCATAAGACTGTATTTGGAAGACAGTGTTTGACTTAAACAAACAAAGCCCAAGCCAGTTGTTGTCAAGTTGACTCTGACTCATGGTGGTCCCATGTGTGTCAGAGTAGAATTGGGCTCCAATTCTAAAAATGTCAGTTCTTTGGTTGTTGTTGTTGAGACTGTACACAGCAAAACATACATCATTTCAACAGTTTCTCCATGTTCACTTCAGTGACACTGATTACATTCTATGAGTTGTGCAGCCGTTGTTATCCTCATTTTCTAAGTTGTTCCTCCCCCATTAACGTAAACTCAGTGCCATCCAAGGTTCCTATCTTATCTTTCTAGTTGCTGTTGTGAATCTGATGCCATACAGAAAGATCTTAAATAGCTCAATGCTCAAGGCAGACATTCTTTACTAGTTAAAACCAACTATTGCTTGGTTTTAAGAAGACTTTAGGGGATATTTTTGGTTTAAGATTTAAGGATTATCTTAGGGCAATAGTTTCAGGGGTTAATCTAGCCTCAATGGTTCCAGAAAGTCTGGATTCCGTGAGAATTCGAAACTCTGTTCTTCATTTTTTCCCTTTCGATCAGGACTCTTCTATAGAATCTTTCATCAAAATGTTCAGTAATGGCACCCGGGCATCCGTAGAGTTTTCAATGGCTGATTTCTCAGAAGTAGAGCAGTAGGCCTTTCTTCTGAGGTGGCTCTGCATGGACTTCAACCTCCAGGCTTTCAGTTAGCAGCTAAGCATGTTAACCATTTGCACCATTCGGGGACTGTACCAACAACAGTAACAACAACAAAACCCCCAAAACTCAAAAGGAAGCCCACAATGAGGGGGAGCCATTGGAGATTTTAAATGGGGTGTTAACGGGCTGTTCTAGGTCATTTCAGGTGTCTTTGTAGAGCCCTGTCTAGCCACCTGAGCATTGTAATGTCACTTGGAGAGGTAAAGGAGGCAGGTACAGCATCACCAGCTGCCCAGCCAGGCCGCCAGGGTGCAGGGGCCATCTGGGGCTGTTTGGGAGGTGGAGTCACCCTGGAGTGCAGGCCTGGGGTTCAGCCCTCCTGTCTCCATCAGTTCCCCCTGCTTCTTCCTGCTGAGGCGTGTTTTCTGCTCATCTCCCGGCCCCTGTTGTCAGCAAGGATTTGGACTCCTTGATGAAGAGGCACGGAAGTGCTAAAGAGGGCCGGGGCTTAATGACCTTTTGGGGGGCGGGGGGGGAGCTGGGTGAGGGTTTTGACTGGTGGGACTGCATGAGCAGCAATGCTGCTCCCTTAAATCGAGAACACATGGAGGAGCACTGGGGCCAGGGGAGGTTCTCAGCTCTCGAGAGGATCTGTGTGCGCCCCTGTGGGGCACTGCAGCATGGTGGTGGTCTGAGCTCAGGAGAGGGCCCTGGCACAGCATCTTTTCTGGTGTTGTGGGCGGGACACCTGCAGCAGCACCCCAGGTGCAGAAATGTGGGGAACTGTGCACAGCCCCTGGGCCCAGCTGTGTGGCCGGAATTGGTCAAACCGCAGTATGAGCGCCCCAGTAGAAACCCAGCCAAGAGGAAATGCTGAACTCTGGGCTCTGAATAGTCCCTGGGGGGTACAAATGGTAATAAGCTCGATGACTAACCGAAAGGCTGGCAGTTCAGACCCACCCAGAGGCTCCTCAGAGGAAAGATGTGGTGATCGGTCTCTGAATGGTCACATGCTTAGAAGCCTTATGGAGCACAGTTCTACTCTGAAACTCGTCGGGTCACCACGAGTCAGAATCTACTCGACAGCAGCTTGTTTGGTTGTTTTGATTGTTGGGCTCTGAATCGTGGTTGCATGGTAACTCCGTTAGTTTGCCTCCAGTGGACCGTGACTTCAGGCAGCCCAGCCTCCTAAACACAGGCGCACACCGGAGTAGGTGAGAAGGGACCCAACCGCAGGCAGCAGTCACGAGGGCCATATGCTTTCCGAGACTAGAGGGCTTAGATTATGTGAGAAGTGAAACAACAGATTATTATATTTCGACAGCTGAGTCCACCAGTGGAATTTAGGTATTTGAGAAAGAAAACCTAGGGACCTTCTCTCTGTTGTGTGTTTATAGGAAGTTTTGTCATCAGCTTACATTTACTTTTTTATTCTGCTACCTACTATTTTCCTTTTTTTTTCTGTCCATCCTCCAGCCCCTTAACACACACACACACGCAGTGATTTCCATCCCAGATTTTTCAAAGCAGGACGTAGTGACAGCTATTAGAAATGATAGCTGACAGAGCTGGGAGACAGAGCTATAAAAAGTTTGCTGATATTTTTCCAGAAATATGCTGTTTGGGACAGAAAAGCTATTGCATGTCTATAACTCTTAGAGAGTTGTTTTCCTCTTAGACCTAAATCCTTCAGTCCTATTTTCTGTGGGTGTTTTCATCTCACACACTCAGAAGCAGAAAAGGTAAAAAGGAAAAAGCTGGGGGGATCGGAGGAAACTAAGGTCAGTACCCAGACCAGCATCAAGAGTGTGAGATCACAAAGCTCAACTCATGGAGTAAGTTGAGCGTGGCCCTCAGACAGAGGTGGGAAAGGAAGGTTCCACGGACTGTGTGCCCAGGGACTGTTTTGAGTGCATATTTTCCTTTTATTCTTAAAACACATAATGAGCATCCTATGTGTACAAGACAGTGTGCTGGCATTAGTACACCAATGTGAGTTACACTGGTATGGCCATGCCGCCTGTTTACCAGAATAAGGAGAGGTGAGCAGACATTAACACCCAGCAACAGAACTCATTCCTTTGTCCAGTTTGTTTAGTTACAGTGTAATTACAGGAAGCTCTACAAAGGATAAGCAGTTGTCCTTAGTTGCCGCCAAGTAAGCTCCCACTTGTGGTGGCCCCAGTCCTGCACCATCTTCGTGGTTGGTGGTATGTTTGAGCCCATTGTTGCGGCTGTTGTGTCAGTCCATCTCATGGAGGGTTTCCAAGTACAGAGCATGTAAATGGGAGGGTCAGGCTGTTTTGAGGGGGCAGGAGAGAGAGGCTGGTCATCAGAATCTTCCTTGAGAAATCCATATATAAGCTGAGGATGGGGAGCAGTTAGGAAAAATTGGATGGGGTGGAGTTGGGGTAGGGATGCTGTCTTAGTTATCTAGTGGTGCTATAACAGAAACACCATAAGTGAGTGGCTTTAACAAACAAAAATTTATTTTCTCACAGTTTAGGAGGCTAGAAGTCTGAATTTTAGGTGCAGGTTTTAGGGGAAGCCTCTCTTTCTCTGTCCACCCTGGGGGAAGGTCCTTGTCTATTTTCAACTTCTGTTCCTACGTTCTTTGGCAATTGTGTAGTGTGTATCTTCCCCTCTCCATTTGTGCTTGCTTGCTTAATCTGCTCTTTTGTATCTCAGAAGAGATTGACTTAAAACATCCTACTATACAGCCTCATTAACATAACAAAGAAAACCCATTCCCAAATGGGATTATAGCTACAGAAAATAGGGGTTAGGATTTACAGCACATATTTTGGGGGGACACAATTCAATCCATAACATTCTACCTTTGATTCCCCAAAATTCATATCCTTCTTAAATGCAAAACACATTCACCCCATCACATTATCCCAAAAGTCTTAAATCAACTCCGAGTCTAAGTTCTCCATCTTCTGAGTCATCTAAATCAAGTATGGGTGAGACCTTGGGCATATTCCACCCTGGGGCAAAATTCCTTTCCATCAGTGGACCTGTGAAAACTAGAATACACGTTATCTGATTCCAAAGTACAATGGTTGAACATGCACAGGATAAACAATTTCATTACAAATGGGAGATATTGGAGGAAAAGAGAGTGTCATGGGTACTAAACAAGTTAAAAACTTAGCAGAAGAAATTACATTAGCTCTCAAGTCTTAAAAATAATTCTCTGTTTTCCTAGACCGTTGGACAATGGCTGCCCTCCAGACTCTGAGAGTCATCCTCTCTGGATTCTGGGTGGAGGCCCCTCGTCCTTAGGTGTAGGCCCCACTTTACAGGCTCATTGGGACAGAAACTTGACCCATTCAGCTTTCGGTGGCCCTGTTCTCCTGGCCCACTTGAGTAGTGACTCCAGCACCTCAGCCCTAGGTGATGCTGTTCTCTTGACTCTTGGCAGTAGCAACACTGCATCCTCAACTGGGGTGTGGGCCACATTCTTCTGGTCCTTGGGCATGGTAGCCCCTCAACTTTGGGCTATGACTCCATTCTCTTGGCCCACCTGAATGGCAGCCCCACCTTTGGAAACCAAGGTGGTGACCTTGGCTCCACCCTTTGAAACCTAGGAGGTCTTTTACCCTTTGAAACCTAGGCAGCCCTGCTTCCTGTGTTCCTTGCAGCAGTTCTACTGATCTTTGAGCTGCTTCAGGGATGATCCTTTTCTTTTCCAGAAGGACAACAGATGTAGCCCCGTTGGCCTGTTTCCTGTCTGTAAAATTCCAAGAGGCAAATAGCTTTCCTTCCTTTCATCCTCTGTCTGTCCCTTTCAGTATAAGCTGATGGGTTTTCTGCTGTCATAGCTGGTTAGCTCCATCAGACACAGGCTTAATCTCTTTCATAAAAGATTGTGTAGCCATGTCCTTGGTGAGCATTCTAGGGTACATGCCCTTAGTTTGTACAACAGAATTTTCCAAATCTTTAAGTTCTGTTTTCCTTTCGTACTGTTCATTTTTAAGTCCATCTTTTTCCTGTCTCATTTTCCTATGAGTGGCAAGGAGAAACCACCTGGCCGCTTAAGATCTTGCTTAGAAATCTCCTCAGCCAAATATTCAAGTTCATCACTTACAAGTTCTGCCTTCCACCAAACATTTCAACATAATTCAGATAAGTTCTTTGCCACTGCATAAAAAGCGTTGCCCTTCTTCCATTGCCTAATCACATGTCCATCATTTCCTTTTAAAGCCTCACCAGAAGCACATTTAATGTCCACATGTCCAACAACGTTCTGTTGATGGCACCATATGAATTCTCTAAGATGATATTAGACTTTCTCTATGGCTTTCCTCATTTCCTCCTGAGCCATTACCAAAATGGCCTTCGACATCCATAATTCCACCAACAGTCTCTTGAAGGCAATCTAGGCCTTTACTATTAAACCAAATCCGTTGCCATTGAGTCGATTCCAACTCATAGTGACCCTATAGGACAGAGTAGAACTGTCCCATAGGGTTTCCAAGGAGTAGCTGGTGGATTTGAACTGCCAACCTTTTTTTGGTTAGCAGCCAAGCTCTTAACCACTGCACCACAAGTGGTCCTTAAAATTCTTTGAGCCTTCAGACATTACCCAATTCTAAAACTGCTTCCACATTTCAGGTATTTGTTAGAGTAGCACCCTACTCTTGGTACCAAATTCTGTTTTAGTTATCTAGTGCTTCTATAACAGAGATACAACTGGTAAATTTAAGATGCACTGGTAAATTTAAGTCCCAGGGAACAGCACACAACTTTCTGGGTCAAAGAGGTGGCAGGAGGTACTCAGCATGAAATGAGGTGGTGGCATGGGATGAGGTGGACACAAAAGGCCAGGCTACTTACAAGGCTGTATTGGGAAGCCAATAAAGTCTTCTAAGCAAGGGAGTGGCAAAATGAGATTTGTGATTCTAAAATACAACTTTATCAGTTTACATATGATTGCAATATATATTAATTTACATATCAAGCATGCACTCCATAACCATTATCATTGTATTGATGACTGAGAAGGGAAGACAGATGTGGACCTGGGATTAGAATGAGCACCATCAGCATCCACACAATTAGCCTTGTTGCTGTCTTTGCTTATTCTACATCCAACTTCCCGCTTCTTAATCTCCCTTTTGGGGAATTTCCTTGGTGTGTAGTGGAGTGTTCTTTGAGTCAGCAGGGGCCCTGCAGTCTGTAGAAGCTGAGAGTTGAAAGTTTCCAGGGCAGCCTGAGTCTGGGTTGGGAAAGTTCCCTGATGCCATGTCTTACAGTGCTGCCATTTCCCCTTTTGTGACTAAAAAAAGCAGATGGGAGACAACACACAATCAATAATGCTGGTCCCTTAGGCAGACTCAGAATAGGGGTTTTCCTTTTTTGGTACCAGTTTGACCCCGTGTGTGTCCGAATAGAACTGGCTGCATAGGGTTTTCAGTGGCTTATTTTTCAGAAGTAGATCACCAGGCCTTTCTTCTGAGGTACCTGTAGGTAGACTCAAATCACCAATCTTTTGGCCGAGTGTGTTAACTGTAGCACCAAGGGTCTTCCTTATTGGTACAGGGCAGTCTACATCACAGAAGTATTATACATTATGGCTCTGGAAGCACCATTGAGAAGCTTCTTGTGTGTGTGTTGGAGTTGGGGGTGGGGGATGGACAGTGGTGACCTTCCCAAGAGGAGAAGGTGGGTTTTTGCTGGCACCCTTGGGATGCCACCCTGTGAGAAAATGAAGCTGGCTCTCCAGATCCATCCATAGACACAGCACAGAGTGGTTAAGCCTTCAACCTTTTGTGTAATTTCATGTCGTTTATCTGGTTGGAGATCAGCCCTTAATTGAACCAGATATTAGGAAGCTTTCACTTGAGTTTTTATTTATCAGAAACGATCAAGTTGACCGGGTTGAGAATATATATAGAACAGGAACTAAAATCACCTTTCCGGAACTCATGCTCTCAGTTCTAATGATTTTAACTTATCTTTATATAGAACTTGAGAATTACGTGAGTACTTTCAGATGCATAGTGTGTGGCTGCAATGTGGAACAGCCTTTCTCTTTCCCCTAAAATTTTGTCTTAGAAAGTCTAGATGCTTAAAATTTATAATTAAATCAATTCGTAATTGGAGAGAGAGAACGTCTTCTAGGCTCACGGAAGTAGCTTTTGAATGCCAGATTTAATGAAAATTTGTGGGATCAGAATTGAGAGAGTGTGAAATTTGGTGGTCATGAGAAAGAATGAGAGACGTATACCATGGCAGCGTCTGTTAATACTCTCCTTGGAAGAAAGTGGAAACAGGGTATGCGATAAGCCATAGAGAGTTTCATCGAAAGGGGAATAGGTCCCCTCAAGGTTTCTTGTGTTCCATTTTCCCACCAACTACTAGTTGCCATCATTTGGACTCCTACCCATGGCAACTCCATGTGTGTTAGAGTAAACTCTGCTTCATATGGTTTTCAATGGATGAATTCCCACCCCCAGGTAGATTGCCAGGCCTTTCTTCCAGGTTGCCTCTGGGTAGACTGGAACCTCCAGCATTTTGGTTAGCAGCTGAGTGTGTTAACCATTTACATACCAGGGCCCTATTACCAAGCTGGAGATGGTCTTGGCTATGGCAATAACTAGTGCAGTTCCTAAGCTTCTAGTTTGTTCTGATTCATTACAGATTGATCACAGGCTCTATGTGCCCACTATCCATGGAGACATGAAAATAGGTTGCTGTGAATTTTAACAACTGGATCTTTAGGTTGAGTTTTATTTGACCATAATTTTCAAGAATAAACACACACAATCCAGAACAGAGCAGTGAGTCAGGAGGCACGTGTCATAATTGTCGTGTGCCAGGCACTCTGCATGCTTTATCTCCTTTAAACCTGAAGACAAAGCAGGAATACTTCTCTCCATTTTATAGATGGAGGGTTAAAACTTAGTGGTGTTATGTAATCTAACCAGGGGCATGTACCTGTTCAGGTGCTGAGCCAGGCAGTCTCACACCTTTATTCTAGCAAGTCATGTTTAGTCTCTTGAATGTGGGTGACACCCCCATTTGTCCAGCCTCTAGTCATACTTGTCAAGTCTCAGCTCTTATCAATCTCCTGTGCCCATTATGGTTAGAATCCCATACCAGAAATTTATAAGTCGTCAGAGATCCAACACATTTTCCTTCTGAAATATAAGTCAGGTAGGGAGGGTGGTGCAGAACCTAAGTTAGGAAATCCTTATCCCTTCTGCCATCATTTTGTTCTCGGAGCTGCTGTACTTATTCATCTTTTTGGGCCTTTCTGTCTGTAAAAGGTGAGAAATTGACGTTTTCTCCTTTGTGTGGTAGTCAAGTTTTGAATCTGCTGACGAAGATTCAGGCCCTACCGGAGAAGAATAGCCTTAGTCTATATCTCAGTTATCCCCTTTTTGGGGGCCTGTGTGATTGTCTTAGTTACCTAGTGCTGCTGTAACTCAAATACCACACGTGGGTGGCTTTAAAGAACAGAATTTTTTTTTCTCAGATTTTAGGATGCTACAAAAGAGTCCTTGGTAGTGCAATGGTTAAGCACTCTGCTGCTAACTGAAAGCCTGGCAGTTCAAATGCACAGCTGCTCCGCAGGGGAAAAGACCTGGCATTCTGTTCCCACAAAGACTCTAGTCTAGGAAGTCTTTTAGGGCAGTTGTACACTGTCCTATAGGGTCACTGTGAGTTGGAATCACCTGGAAGGCACACAACAACAACAAGAGGCTAGAAGTCCAGATTCAGGGTGCCAGCTCCCAGTGAAGGCTCTCTCTCTGTCAGTTGTAGGGGGAGGTCCTTGTCCTCAGTCTCCCCCGGGGTCTAGGAGCTTCTTAGCGCAGGGATCCCAGGTCCAAAGAACACACTTTGTTTCCAGTGCTTCTCTTTTGGTAGTAATGAGGTCCCTCTGCTCTCTGCTCGATTCTATCTTTTATCTCAAAAGAGATTGACTCAAGATACAACCTAATCTTGTAGATTGAGTCCTGCCTCATTAAGGTCACAGAGGTTAGGATTTACAACACATAGGTAATTACCTCAGATCACAGAATGGTGGCCAACCACACAGTTCTGGGAGTCATGGCCTAGCCAAGTTGACACACATTTTTTGTGGGGGGGAGTGGGGGAGAGACACAATCCAATCTGTAACAACACCGTGTAATGATATGACTCATTAGCATAACAAAGAAAACTCTATTTTCAAACATAATTATACCCACAGATTTAGGGGTTGAGATTCCAACACATTTTTTTAATCATATTCCTATGATGTCATCAAAGCAGGGTGCCCAAATTAAATATCAGGGGGTTGCAGAGCTGATGTGTTTACTTTTTGTTCAAAACATAGCTCTTACACTCTGTGCAGTAACATTGACAAGGGTGCCTTTCCTGGATTAAGCCCTTAGGGAGAGCATCTGAAGGTTTCATCTCTGTTCAGTGCTTTTGTTGGAACTGGGCCATAACCAAGGTTGATTATATTCATTTGTTGCAAGCAAATAACAGTAGCGGTGCTATTTCCATCTGTTATCACTGCTTTCAGACCATTCTAATTAAATCTCCCAGTCATCAGTTTTTGAATGAATGATGCTTTATGGCATTTGGAAAATTTGCCACATAAACCTTTTTGGCTGTGGCCCACGCATTCATTTCATGTTGTTCGATGCCTGAAAGTTGCACCTCAGAGTATTTTTAGCAGCTTAACACTCTTTTTGGAGTAAAAAAGGTTGGTTTCATGGTTTGCCCTCTGGATGAGCTTTGGGCTCCTCTGCTTTGTGAATTGTTTGTCGTGGGTTAGCCATTCCGAGCACAAAGAGGTGCAGTCTCCTTAGCAAAGCTGTTAGGCTCCCTGGCATTTTGGTTTTGCTCCTGGAGATGTAGCTAGTGATAGTGTTGAGAATTGAGGGATGCTGAAAGGTATGGCTCTAGTAGCTTATAAGAGGTTATTGAGGGGGGGCGGGGTAGGTGTGGAGTCTTTCATGTGGATTCAGTCGGAGTTGTAGCGTTATCCTAGACAGTGAATGAATGCCTAAAATAAGCGTCATTCCAGTTCCCTGTGAGAGGTGTGGTGAATATTCCAAAGGATGGCATGAATTGTGGTGGCACAGAGAATTGCATGATCTATGCACTGCCAGAGAAAATGTGCAGACTTGGGAAACCACCAGACCTTGGGTCAAATCCCAACTCTCTGCTTGCTCCCTGTGTTACCATGGCCATGTAATTCACCTCTTCAAAACTTAGTTTGCTCATTTGTAAATGGGCATACTGCCTAACTTCCAGGGTTGTTCTGATGATTTCAGATGAAAACCACCTGGTGGATAATAGGTATTCCTTAAGCTGCTATTTTTTATGTTTTAATTGAGCTAAAATGAAAAGATTCTCTACATCATTAATCCTTAGGGAAATGCCAGTTAAAACCACAATGAAATACCACTGTATACTCACTAAAATGGCTAATAAAAAAAAACAAAACAAATAGTAGGGACAACTTTAGGAGCCCTAATACATGGCATAAACAGTATACAAAACATTATTAACAGTGCAGAAGAGAAACTAGATACCTGGGAGCTCCTAAAAGTCAAACACCTATGCACGTCCAAAGACTTCACCAAAAGAGTAAAAGGATTACCTACAGACTGGGAAAAGGTTTTTAGCTATGACATTTCTGATCAGCGCCTGATCTCTAAAATCTATGTGATACTGCAAAAAACTCAACTACAAAAAGACAAAGAACCCAGTTAAAAAATGGGCAAAAGATATGAACAGGCACTTCACTAAAGAAGATATTCAGGTAGTTAACGGATATGTGAGGAAGTGCTCACGATCATTAGCCATTAGAGAAATGCAAATCAAAACTTCAATGAGATTCCATCTCACTCCAACAAGGCTGGCATGAATCCAAAAAACACAAAATAATAAATGTTGGAGAGGCTGTGGAGAGACTGGAACACTTAATACGTTGCTGGTGGGAATGTAAAATGGTACAACCACTTTGGAAGTCGATTTGGCGCTTCCTTAAAAAACTAGAAATAGAATTACCATATGACCCAGCAGTCCCACTCCTTGGAATATATCCTAGAGAAATAAGAGCCTTTACACGAACAGATATATGCACACCCATGTTCATTGCAGCACTGTTTACAATAGCAAAAAGATGGAAGCAACCAAGGTGCCCATCAACGGATGAATGGATAAATAAATTATGGTATATCCACACAATGGAATACTATGCATCGATAAAGAACAATGATGAAACCGTGAATCATTTCATAACATGGAGAAATCTGGAAGGCATTATGCTGAGTGAAATGAGTCAGTTGCAAAAGGACAAATATTGTATAAGACTACAGTTATAAGAACTTGAGAAATAGTTTAAACATAGAAGAAAATACTCTTTGATGGTTACGAGAAGGGGGAGACAGGGAGGGAGAGGGATTTTCACTAATTAGATAGTAGATAAGAACTATTTTAGGTGAAGGGGAAGACAACACACAATACAGGAGAGGTCAGCACAACCGGACTAAACCAAAAGCAAAGAAGTTTCCTGAATAAACTGAATGCTTCAAAGGCCAGCGTAGCACGGGCAGGGTTTTGGGGACCAATTGGCATAATAAAATCTATTAAGAAAACATTCCACATCCCACTTTGCAGAGTGGTGTCTGGGGTCTTAAATGCTAGCAAGCAGCCATCTAAGATGCATCAATTGGTCTCAACACACCTGGATCAAAGGAGAATGAAGAACAACAAAGACACAAGGTAATTATGAGCCCAGGAGACAGAAAGGGCCACATAAATCAGAGACTACATCAGCCTGAGACGAGAAGAACTAGATGGTGCCCAGCTACAACTGATGACTGCTGAGATGAGAAGAACTAGGTGGTGCCCAGCTATAAGTGATGACTGCCCTGACAGGGAACACAACAGAGAACCCCTGAGAGAGCAGGAGAGCAGTGGGATGTAGACCCCAAATTCTCATAAAAAGACCAGACTTAATGGTCTGACTGAGACTGGAAGGACTCTGGTGGTCATGGTCCCCAGACCTTCTGTTAGCTCAAGACAGGAACTATCCCCAAAGCCAACTCTCCAGACAGGGATTGAACTGGACAATGGGATAGAAAATGATACTGGTGAAGAATGAGCTTCTTGGATCAAGTAGACAAGAGACTATGCTGGCATCTCCTGTCTGGTGGGGAGATGAGAGGGCAGAGGGGGTCAGAAGCTGGCCAAATGGACATGAAAAGAAGGAGTGGAGGGAAGGAGTGTGCTGTCTCAATTAGGAATATATAGCAAGGCGTATATAAATTTTTGTATGAGAGACTGACTTGATTTGTAAAGTTTCACTTAAACCACAATAAAAATTAAAAAAAAAAAAGACAGTAAGTTGGTGAGGATATGGAGAAACTGAAACTCTTATACATTTCTGCTTTGAAAACTGTTCGGCAGTTCCTCAAAAAGTTAAACATAGAGTTACCATATAATCTAGCAATTCCACCCCTAGGTGTCTACCCAAGAATTGAAAACATCTGCCAATACAAAGACTTGTGCACGAATGTTCATAGCAGTATTATTCATAGTAGACAAAATGAGGAAACAGCCTGTTATGGATTGGATTTTGTCGCCTAAATATATATGTTGTAAATCCTGACTCCTGTACCTGTGGTTATGTTCCCCTTTGGGAGTGGGTTTTCTTTGATAATGAGGCAGTATTAGTGTAGGATGTGTCTTAATCTCTTTGGAGATTTTATAAAAGAGCAGATTAAGCAAGCAAATAGAGATGGGGGAAGATAGATACCAGGCCACATGAAGATCACCAAGGGATGGAGGAACAGAAGCTGAAAAGTGACAAGGACCTTCCTCTAGACAGAGAGAGAGCCTTTCCCTAGAGCAGGTACTCTGAATTTGGACTTGTAGCCTCCTAAACTGTGAGAAAATAAATGTCTGTTCGTTCAAGCCACCCACTTGTGGCATTTCTGTTATAGCAGCACTGGGTAACTAAGACAAAACCCAAATGTCCATTAGCTGTTGAATGGATGAACCAAATATGTAATGTCCATGCAATGTGTCATGTCTCTTTATTCCACAATACAGAGGAATGAACTGCTAATACATGCAATAACATGGGGGAAAGACTCCAGACAGAGAAGACTAGAAATTGTATGATTTCACTTAATTGAATTTTGGGACATTGATAATTGTATTTCAAAAAATGGCATGGTTTTCAGAACTTATGTTCAAATGGGCACAAGGAGGAGCAGCTGAGTGCTTGAGTGTGTTTTGATCCTTTCAGTGCATCCCATCCTTTGCACTAATCTAGGATCCTTATGTGCCCCTTTCCTCTCGCCACAGCAACTTCTGATTGTTATTAGAGAGATTTAGGACTCAAGTAGGGAGATATTTTTAAGGTAACCCAAGATAAATTGCACTGTTCAAATATTAACACTATAAATTTAGAATTATGTTCTTCCATTCTTTTTCCTATGAATATATATTTAAAAAAAAAAAAACCCTGTTGCCAGGCAAGGTCATGGAAACTCCATAGACACATCCAAATTCCCTGAGGGACTGAATTGCTGAGCTGAGGCTCGGGGAACATCTAGCTCAATTGGCATAACATAGTTTATAAAGAAAATGTTCTACACTCTACTTTGGTGAGTAGCGTCTGGGGTCTTAAAAGCCTGTGAGCAGCCATCTAGGATACTCCACTGGTCTCACCCCTTTGAGAGCAAGAAATAATGAAGAAAACTAAAGATATAAGGGAAAGATTAGTCCAAAGGACTAATGGGCCACAACTACCATGGCCTTCACCAGATTGAGTCAGTACAACTAGATGGTACCCAGCTTCCACCACGGACTGCTCCGACAAGGATCACAATAGAGAGTCCCAGACAGAGCTGGAGAAAAATGTAGAACGAAATCCTAACTCGAAAAGAAAAACCAGACTTACTGGCCTGACAGAGACTGGAGAAACCCTGAGAGTACAGCCCCCAGACACCCTTTCAGCTCAATAATGAAGTCACTCCTGAAGTTCACCCTTCAGCCAAAGATTGGACAGGCCCATAAAACAAAATGAGATTAAAGGGACACTCCAGCCCTGGGGCAGGGACTGGAAGGCAGGAGGGGACAGGAAAGCTGGTAATAGGGAACCCAAGGTTGAGAAGGGAGAATCTTGACATGTTGTGGGATTGTTAACCAATGTCATAAAACAATATGTGTACTAACTGTTTAATGAGAACTGTCCTGGTTGCGAAGCGGTTAAGAGGTATGGCCACTAACTAAAAGGTCAGCAGTTTGAATCCACCAGTCGCTCCTTCGAAACCCTATGGGGCAGTTCTATTCTGTCCTGTAGTCATTGGAACTGACTCGTTAGCCCCTACAACAACAACAATATATTTAGTTTTGCATAGTTGCGTACAGTTAAATATATGTAATGTGTTTTGAAATTAACTGTGCAAAATGAGTATTTCCATGATGTTAAACTTTTTACGAATTCAGTATTAGTTGCCGACTGTGTGAGTATTTAAGGAACTCTGGTGGTGCAGTGGTTAAGTGCTTGGCTGCTAATCGAAAGATCAGTAGCTCAGACTCAGCCTGCTGCCATAAAGGGTACAGCCTTGAAAACCCTGTGGAACAGATCTACTGTCCTATAGGGTCGCTATGAGTCGGAATCAGTGCAACGGCAGTAGGTTTTTGGTTCGGTGTATTTGTTTCTGTACACCCTTTCTAGCTTTGTATATTATTTTTCACAGACTTTGCTCATCTGTTAGCTTTTATTTAATTTCTAATTGGATAATGCTCACTTTTGTTAACTAGCTATATTTCTTTGTTTTAGGTATCTCTCCATACTCACTTTGTATTTCTTTATTGGACAAATAAGTGGTTTGGTTTTTAAATTAAAATTTAATTCACATTTAAAAATAAAATGTTAAGGGTCACCTACAGACGACTTGGAGACCAGCCGTCAACATATACAATGAAAAAAATCACCACTAATGCCACCAATAATTTGTTATTAGTATTTTGGTACATGTCTTTCCACATTTTCTCTTTTCTATGATGGATAAAAGATGCCCTGGTGGCATCGTGGCTAAGTGCTTGGCTGCTAAATGAAAGGTCAGTGGTTTGAACCCACCAGCCACTCCGCAGGAGGAAGATGTGGCAGTCTGCTTCCTTAAATATTGTAGCCTCGGAAACCCTACGGGGCACGTCTACCCTGCTCTGTAGGGTTGCTATGAGTCAAGATTGACTCGACAGCAGTGGGTTTTTGTTTTTCATGATGTATAGCAAAATTCTGCCATCCTAGACATACTATTTTTTTTTTCTTACCAAAAAGTTCCCATACCATTATATATTTCTGTCCAATCTGATATTCAGTAAATGTCTATTAATATGTCTTTTGGACATATTATAACTTTATTAACCAAACCTGTATTTCAAAATTGTTATTTCCAGTTTTTTTAATTAAAAAATTTATTCCCAATGGTTAATATTATCTCCATTGGATAAGTACTACAACTGCAGTAGCCCTGAAAAGTTGTGTATATTTTCAGGGCTTTTGATATGTATTGAAAAATTGTCCTCCTGTGACATAATTTATGTTCCCAACAGCATTATGTGGTATTTCTTCATGTTATCATCAACAGTTGATACTAGCTGTTTTTGTTATTTTTTAATTGCCAGTTTGATAGTTAAAAACCATACCATTGTAATTTTGTAATTTGTATTTCTTTTGATTATGAGTGAATTTTATCTTTTAAAATATGGTCATTGGCTTTTTGTATTTCTTCTGTGAAGAATTTTCATATCCATTATTTAATTTTCCTTTTGAGATTTTTATCTTTTTTTTTTTTTTTTACTGCTTTGTATGAGCATTTAATTATTTAAAGATTTTAACCTTATCGTATTGGAATATTTCCCTCCATTGTTTGCCTTTTAATTTCGGCTGTTGATTAATTTTTGCCTCCTGGTGTATGAGGATCTTTACGGACTGAATTAGGGACCTTGAGGAAATCTGCTCCCTCTACCTTTCTTTTATTAAAGACCAAAGCAAACAAACACAGAAGTGTTATTCAGAGGAAGTTATGAGCGTTCACAGGTTTCCCAGGGATATACAGTTGGGACTAATTGTGTGTCTCGGAGTCTCCATTCTCCCAGAATCTTCGAGATATCAGCAGACAGTGCTGTATCCCTGACGGTCATTTGCTGGCAATGCATGTATTGCTGATGTGTTTTCTTCTATCGAACAGTTGAGGACCTTTTATTCCCTTTTTCTTCAGATCCCTGCTTTCTGCCCTTTTAGCAACGATATTTGTGATATCCTGCTTCCATCTGAAAAAAATTAAGGTTCCTTGAAGAATGAGGTGTTTCTGAAAAACAGAATGTCCAAAAATCTAGGGATTAAGTAATTAACACTTAGGGGATTGATTAAAATTCCAATACAAGGATTTAAGGCCTGATTTCCTATTTAGTATTTGAAGTTCAGAAACCTTGAGCTAATTACCTGTCATTCCTCTATAAATCCTAGCCCTGCTTTGAACAGGACCCTTGCTGCCCTCTGCCTCTGTCCACGGTCCTGAACATCAAACCTGCCAGCGGCCAGGAGGCTCCCTTTGTTCAGAGTCTGTGCTGAGTGTAAAGTGAACACTTTAATTGGGCAGGAACTGAAAGCAGCTAGGATCTCATTGCTGTGTGTGTCAAGTTCAGCCTTTGATGAATGTGAAAGCAGCTCCGGGGCATGGCAGGGTGCCTCTCCCATTCCACAAAGAGGGGGTCCCCAGGCTGATCCTCCCAGGTCTTCCCTCCACTCCAGAGGAAATTGTGGGCTATTGCCCCAGGACAGACTAGCTAAAACTGTAACTATGCTAAGTAAAATCAGGATCTTTATTCTCTGTGTGTCAGTGGGACTAGTTGTGTTTTTGAAGTGCTAGTTTGCTCGTTTGTCTGCTATTCATGTAAAGATCCCACTCCACCTCCCACACTGAACAGAAGGATAAATTGGAATTTAGATGAAGTCCACATTGTTTTGAATTCTTTATAGCTTTCCTCTTCACTCCTTTGTGTCCAAAGCCACAGATTTCAATTTTCTCAGAGTTCACCATATCTTATTGTGGAACAACTGTTCTTTTAACGTGGAATAGAAAAGAATGTACCATTTTATTCTGGAATGGCAACCTGTGTCCTCCCATATTCAGTACAGAGAGATGTCGAATAATTTATGTCAACATGAGGATTACTAGAGGGGATTAGCAAGGATTTGCTCTTTGGGACTTATTTAGATCCGGGCTAACTATGAGTGACTATATTTAGTGGGGCTTAACTGCGCATATATGGAGCCCTGGTTAAGAGTTTGACTGCTAACCAAAAATGTTGGCAGTTTGAATCCACCGGTTGCTCCTTAGAAACCCTATGGGGCAGTTCTACCCTGTCCTATAGGATTGCTATGAGTCAGTATTGACTCGGCAGCAACGGGTTTGGGGGTTTTTTTGGGGGGGGGGACTACATGTATGGAGGCCTGGTGGTGTGGTGGTTATGAGTTTGACTCCTTGGAAACCCTAGGGGGCAGTTCTACTCTGGCCTGTGTAGAACTGTGAGTCGGAATCAACTTGACAGCAATGGGTTTGGTTTTGGTTTTTAACTACATGTATAGTTGTCCTAGTCCTGGGTGCAGACTTCTCACAGGCCTTTCAAGTTTAAATCTCAGTTGTAATCCTTACAGCAGATGCCTCCTCACAATCCTCCCTACTCTGCTTTGTTAACAGTTTTAAATTGTATATTGCTTTCTTTATGATCTTTTCGAGAAGTGCATGCCTGTGCTTATATGCTTGTCATTGCCCCTGTCATACACACGGAAGGGAATTTGTGTTATGAGCTCCTTGAGCACCCCTGTTTGCCCAGAACCGAGGACAGGGACCTGAGTACAGAGGGTGCTTCATCCAGTAGAAAGAGCTGGTATTCCCTGACAAATCTACTTTCTGTTTTTGTAGATGGTCAGACCTTCAGAAACCATGCTAGCATCTTTGAAAAATGGATAGATCTACTTTCAGGGAGTGGGCATAAAACCCAGAAATTGATTCTTTTTCTTCTTAGTTTATACACATTTTGAACTTTTTTTTTTGGAGTACGGCTTGTTTTTTAAGGGGATTTTAGAAAACTGAATATTATACACATATAAGGTATCGCGTGTTTAGAAAATTTGTTCTCTGCACGTTTGGAAGCTTTGCTTCTGCTTAGATGATAAAGGATCACAGTAAAAGGATCTTTGGAAGTCATTTGTTGCAGAGAGTTAAAAAAGCTGGCTTCAAGACACAGTTAGGGACAGAGATGCGAGCTGGCTGTGTGATTTGCTCACATATGCCTCCTATCTGGCTGGGCATTGTGATACATATGATCTCAGTTCTTTATAAAGCATCTTTAAATTAGCAGGGAAGAGTGTAGTTCTTGTTTTAGAAATAAGGAAGCTGAGATTCAGACTGACTGGCAACATGGCTGGTAGGTGGCAGTTGAGATCACAACCCAGTTCTCTGGTTCTCTAGTTTATCCTTCCCTATGTGGGTCCCTCTTTGCCTCCAGCTTGCTTGCTCCTTTTATTGTAGTGTCAAAAGAGCCCTGGTGGTGCAGTGGTTAAGCGTTCAGCTGCTAACCAAAAGGATAGTGGTTTGAACGCACCAGCTACTCTGCAGAAGAGGGATGTGGCAGTCTGCTTCTGTGAAGATTTACAGCCTTGGAACCCTATAGGATCGCTGTAAGTCAGAATCAACTTGACAACAACAGGTTTGGTTTTTTGATTTAATGCAGTGTCAAGTTCCTCAGGTAGTGCAAATGGCTAAGCACTTGACTGAAAAGTTCCTGGTTCAAACCCACCCGGAGATGTCTTGGAAGATAGGCCTGGTGATCTGCTTTCGAAAGGTCACAGCCGTGAAACCCTACAGAGCAGTTCCACTCTGCACACGTGGAGTCACCATGAGTTGGCATCGACTCCATCGCTACAATACTAACAACAGTACAGTGTCTATCTTCTGCTTTCCCCCATCCCGCTCATCCACTTGCTTGTGAAGGCCAGCTCTGAGAGCATACCAGCTCTGAGAGCCCACCAGCTCTGAGAGCCCACCAGCTCTGAGAGCCTACCAGTGTTTGGGGGTACTGAGGAAATCCCCCTTACTCATCCCTTCCAAACTCCCCTTTTGACCACATCTGCACCGCTCTAACTGTCTGGCTGTGCCCTGAATCCTGGGGCTAAGGCTAGATTAAGTGTTTGAACTTGGTAGTCCAGTTGTGGCTTTCCCACTGGACTTTGATTGGGAGTCTCTGGCCCTCTTGCCTGGATTATTTCCAGCAGGACTTTCCATCTCCAGCACATGCCATATGGAACCCAACCTCCATTCTCACTAGACTGGTTTTACAGGTTGGTTTGACACTTGGTGTGCAGTTAGCAAACATTTACTGAAGCAAAAGCTCAACAATGAAAACTATCAGATCCTCTCAGTCTGCATTCAGTGTTTTTCACTGGATTAATGAGATATGTGACTTGAGTTCTTCATCTTATCCAGCAGTAAAATGCAATAATGCCACATGTTAACTTTGGTGGGATATTGTATGTATTGTTACAATATTGAAATCCCTTAGAAGAAAACTGTTACAGAAGTCCAGCCACCAAAAATGAAGAGATTTCCTATATAGTAGCAAATTTCAAAAGTTTAAACTAATTTCTGTGGTTACAAGTGAATCTACATCTCAGTGCTAGGTAGCTCTGTTTAAAAGGCTTTTTCTCTTCTGTTTCCTGAAATGTGCCCATAACATTTCCTTAAGGGAACTTTTTACAAAGGAACAAATGATGTGGGGTCAGTATTTTTCAAAATATGTTTTCTGTGGGGATATCATAGTGAAAATATTAGTAAATAACTATAGATACAGAGTAACCAGCAAGTAGGCACCAGTGAAGTCACTGAATATCTCAGAAAAATGTCAGAAAGAAATTTTGGGGAAGTCAGAGGAAGAGTGGGGAGTAATGGTGCCCTTAGCATCTGATGGCACCAAGGAGGGGAGCCTAGAGGAGACGGTATGTTCCTTAGAATTTTCTTGTGAGCGCTAATATCTCAGGTGCCTGCACGGCTTGGTTGCACCTGGCAAAGAAAATGATGTGTGCGATAGTCTTTCGTCAGTGTTTGTAGTCTGAGTTTTTTTTTGTGTTTAATTCTTTTGTACTTAATTTTTTTAATATGAAAAACATTTAGGTGGGTGATGGATGGGTGGGTGGGTGAGTGGATGTACGGACGGATGGACAGATAGCGTCTGTAGAGTCAGCTCTGACTCATGGCAACCTTATATACAACAGAACAAAACATTACTTGGTCCTGTATCATTCCCATGATTGCCAGCATGTTCAAGTCCATCTTTGTGGTTATTGTGCCAATCCATCTCACCAAAGTTCTCCCTCGCCCTTGCTGGCCCTCTCCTTCACCAAACAGGATGCCTTCCTCCCATGATTGATCCCTCCTGATGATGTGTCCAAGGCAAGCGAATTGGACAGTGTACTGTTGCAATCCATAAGGTTTTCATTGGCTAATTTTCTAAAGTAGATCACCAGGCCTTTCTTAGTCTGGAAGCTCAGCTGAAACCTGCCTACCACGAGTGACCTTGTTAGATTTTGAAATACTGGTGGAATTGCTTCCAGCATCACAGAAACACCTAAGCCACCATAAAACACAAAACAAACTGAAAAGCAGATGGTAGGAAAAAAAAAAAAAGGTTCAAATTCAAACTATGTAAAAAAGTATACTTAGAGACATCTCATACTCACCCCCATCTCTGCCAGCCTACCCTACCATGCCCCATAGGGTAACCACTTTCATTAGTTTTTACCATACCCTTCTTTGGTTCTTTTTGTAAAAAAAAAAAAAAAAAAAAAAAGGCCCAAATGTAGAGTTTTCCTTTTACGTGAAAGGTAGCATCCTTTTGCATATTGCTTTTTCACTTAACACGGTGCCTGGGAAATCATTCCGTATCAGTTCACAGAAATCTGCGTTGATTTTGGCTGCGTATTACTGCTTTGTGTGGACACACTATCCTTTGCTTAACCAGCCTTCTACGAATGAGAATTTATGTTCTTTCCAGGATTTTGCTATTAGAAATAATGCCACAATAAATAACCTTGTACATAAGGTGTTCCATATTCATGGAGGGAACTCCTCAATGATTAAAGAGTAAAAGCCTTAGTGGGTTTCCAGATGTTCCTAAACTTCCTTCCTTCCCAGTAGCAGTATATGAGAGTGCCTAGGACTTGTGCTGGCTGTAATAGCTCAGTGCTTTTATATAACCTTTTGTAGCTTTAAAACCCATGCATATACTTACATATACACTTATGTATATACTCACATGTATTGTGTGTGTTCTCATTATTGTAACAGTGTGGTAGAGTCAGCTGTGAGTGTGGAGGAAGTGGAGGCTGGGAGAGCTTAAACCCACTGCCGTCCATTTGGTCCCAACTCATAGCGACCTTATAGGACAGAGTAAGTAGAACTGCCCCATAAGGTTCCAAGGCTATAAATCTTTACAGAAACAGACTGTCACATCTTTCTCCTGCAGAGCAGCTGGTGGGTTTGAACCACTGGCCTTTCGATAAGCAGTTGAGCCTTAACCACTGCATCACGAGGACTCCTCTTCCCAAAGTCTCTTGGCCTGTTAATTGCACAGCCGGGAGCCACAGCAGGCCCTTTACAGTTGACTCTGGTTCTCTTTCTACCGTCCTGTAGTCTTGAGGTGAGGCAGTAGTGGTTCAGTGGCAGAATTCTTGCCTTCCACGTGGGAGACGTGAGTTCGATGTCTGGCAAAAGCTCCTCACGTGCATCCACCACCCGCCTGTCAGTGGAAGCTTGTGTGTTGCTATGATGCCAAACAGGTTTCAGCAGAGCATCCAGGTGAAGACAGACTAGGAAGAGAGGTCTCTCCTGTTGATCTATTTCTGAAAATCAGCCATTGAAAATCCTATAGATCACAATGGTCTGATCTGCAGCCAGTCGTGGGGGTGGCACAGGACCAGGCAGTGTTCCATCCCGTGCATGGGGTCGCGGTAAGTCGGAGGCCAACGCAATGACAGCTAACGAGAACAGCAACACCGTACTCTGGGGACAGCACCGGAACAGGCTGGAGGTGGACAGAGTCGGTTCTTAGGTTGATTAGTCTAGGGGAACCAAAGCTGATTTGAGTTTTAATTTTGCCGCCACTAGGAAGCTTTGTGACACCCACTAGGGACCCCAGATTTTCAATCTACGAAATGGTATTCCTGATATTCATATGGAGCCGTTGTGGCCCAGTGGGTAAGAGCTCGGCTGCCAACCAAAAGATCGGCAGTTCAAATTCACCGGCCGCTCCGTGGAAACCCTATGGGGCAGTTCTACTCTGTCCTATAGGGTCGCTATGAGTCGGAACCAACTCAACAGCAACAGGTTTAATATTCATAGATTCCAGAGACAGTGTGAATTCAAAAGTGGGAAGCACGTGGCCATTTGGAAGAAAAAAGTGCTTTCTAAAATGCAGCACGTTAACGCTCCTTTTGTTACTACCTTAAGAGTTAGAGGTTGTGGTTTTGGGGTACCAGAGAAGTGGCAGTTTCCGATGAGGGAGCGCTTTAAGTTAAGGGAAATCCCCTAAGTGGCTGTGAAAGCCAGGTGGCATCCTTTACTTCCCAGGCTCACTTGCTTCTGGTCTGTGGGGATGAACCCAGTGGCGATGCCCGCAGGAGTGGCCAGGCAGCAGTATGCCCGCAGGAGTGGCCAGGCAGCAGTATGCCCGCAGGAGTGGCCAGGCAGCAGTATGCCCGCAGGAGTGGCCAGGCAGCAGTATGCCCGCAGGAGTGGCCAGGCAGCAGTATGCCCGCAGGAGTGGCCAGGCAGCAGTATGCCCGCAGGAGTGGCCAGGCAGCAGTATGCCCGCAGGAGTGGCCAGGCAGCAGTATGCCCGCAGGAGTGGCCAGGCAGCAGTATGCCCGCAGGAGTGGCCAGGCAGCAGTATGCCCGCAGGAGTGGCCAGGCAGCAGTATGCCCGCAGGAGTGGCCAGGCAGCAGTATGCCCGCAGGAGTGGCCAGGCAGCAGTATGCCCGCAGGAGTGGCCAGGCAGCAGTATGCCCGCAGGAGTGGCCAGGCAGCAGTATGCCCGCAGGAGTGGCCAGGCAGCAGTATGCCCGCAGGAGTGGCCAGGCAGCAGTATGCCCGCAGGAGTGGCCAGGCAGCAGTATGCCCGCAGGAGTGGCCAGGCAGCAGTATGCCCGCAGGAGTGGCCAGGCAGCAGTATGCCCGCAGGAGTGGCCAGGCAGCAGTATGCCCGCAGGAGTGGCCAGGCAGCAGTATGCCCGCAGGAGTGGCCAGGCAGCAGTATGGGAGGCTCTCTCAGGCCTGAGTGTGGGGTGCACAGAGCTTTGGTGCTGGCTAGGACTTAAAAAAAACAACCCACTGCCGTCCAGTCGATTCCGACCCATAGCTAGGGGAGGCTATTTCTTGATTGTACAGAGATTGATGGTCAAATTCCAAAAAAGTTTGCCATCTCCGGCTATGATGGAGAATAACGGAAGAAGCATTTAAAATACACATGGAGGGAAGAGCCAGTTTCTCAGTATGTAACTGAAGACTCTGGCAAAATGAATTGTAATTTGGAGCAGGAGACCTGAAATTGCTCTTCCCTGCCAAAATAAATTGATTTCTTCGGCTGTCTGAACTTCATTTCTTGAACTGGACAGGAGCTAACCCAGTCTAAATTAAACTCGCTTTCCATTAATAAAACTGGGTCACTTGAGGCTGCCTGAGTGTGCTTCTGTGTCTTAAAGCGCATTCAGAAAACCCCCATATTCTCTCCCATATTTTCATAGCCTGTGTAATGGGACCTGCATAACACATCATTTATATTTGTGATAGATGTGGAGGATCAATGTGTGTGTTAGCGTTGGGGTCTGTTTCTGAGCTTCATTAGCACTGCTGGGCCAACTGTGTGCAGTTATACAGTGGTGGGAGGGCCTCGTCCTACCCTGCTATAATAATCCGGAAACCAAACTCATTGCCATTGAGTTGATTCAGACTCATGGTGACCCCATGTGTTACAGAGTAGAGCCACTCCATAGGGTTTTCTTGGCTGTGATCTTTACAGAAGCAGATTGCCAGCTCTTTCTTCTATGATGTCGCTAATTAGGTTTGAACCACCAACCTTTAGGTTAGCAGCTGACTGCCAGGTCTTTCTTCCGTGCCACCCAGGGACCTAGGAAGGGATCCCGGGGGAAGGCACTGATAGGGAGCTGACCACAGCTCAGTGTCTGGCCCCATCTCTGCCCCTGCCTAGCTGCCTGCTCTGGGAGCCTAACCTTGGACCACATAATTCACCCAACGGAGTCCCTAGGTGGTACAAACAGTTAATGTGCATGGCTGCTAACCAAAAGGTTGGACTTTGAGTTTACCCAGAGGCACCTTGGAAGAAAGGCCTGGCGATCTACTTCCAAAAAACCAGCCATTGAAAACTGTATGGAGCACAGTTCTCCTGTGACACACATGGGGTCACCTTAAGTCAGACTCAACTCGACAGCAACTGGCAACTGGTTTTACCTCCCAAAAATAAAAAAAGGCTGTGTTTTCACTCTGCCCCTTCCCAATTTTATATAAATAGAAAACTTTTTATATTTGATTTTTATATAAAAGTGTTGTATTTGCAAGCTTTTATTTACATGTAGGAGCCAGTACAGTGGATCATGGAGGTTAGGAAGCTGTAATTAAACAAATGTGAAGACATGAGTGAAATAATTTGAGAGAAGCCTTGTCCAGATAGGTCAGAGCATTTCTGCATGGCATTCTTTCTCACTGAGAAGGTGATGGCCCCGGGCTTGCTGGCACTTGTTGGAGGTAGGGGGGAGACAGAGGGATTCAAGGCCCCTGCACGAGTGCACTGAGCTGCCTCCTCAGCTGGTGCCGATGGGCCTGCAGCCCTCTGGGGCTCTGAGTCCCCTCTGCAGTGGCAGGTACTGGGTTTACGGGGAAAGGACCAGGGGCGGCATCCTTGTTCCCCTCTTTTCTCTTTCTCATGCCTGAGCATGAGAGAGGACAGGGTGCTGCTGAGAGAATCCTCAATGTAAAGATGTAGAAAGCTGTGGGAAACTGCCTTTCAAAAGTGAAAACTGGGGGAAATGGAAATCTATATAGTACTTTATTTCTAGCACCCTTTAGATATCGGACATGTACTACCATGTGGATTTTAAAAAATGGATTGTCTTTCATTTAGTTAATAAATGAACTGATCATGCCCAGTGTCTTTAGAGATGTGAAAGGCTGGGAAAATCAATAGAAAAATAGATATTTTCCTTCCTATTTTAAAAAATTGAAGAAGTAAAAAGTCACAAGGAAGGGAATGAGTCTCTCTCTACTTTGTGCTCTCCTCTTAGCCCCAGCCTGTCACCCATTTAAGTTCTATCCTCTCATCCTTCCTTGTGACATTGTGAGGTCTTTTCAACCATAAGCTGATAATTTACCACTGACCAAGTTTCTCTTCCTTCTCTTTCCAGTGCACAGAGGCCAAAAAGCATTGCTGGTATTTTGAAGGACTTTATCCGACGTATTATATGTGAGTATTTGCCCTCTTCCATGTGTCTGACTCTGGCCACATCTTTCTCTGGGAATCATGTCTGTGCTGGGCACAGGACTACACTATGTGATAGAGAAAGCACAGGCTTTGCCCACCCTCCACCCTGCTTTCAGCTCCGCCACTGCTAGTTCATGAGCAAGTGACCTCGCCTTCAGATTAACCTACTGATCAGTCCCTTTGAGGACCATATGAACTAATGTGTGCTCTGTTCTGTAGTGCAAATCAGCTCATACATGACTGGCACAAAGGGGTGAGATAACTGAGTAAGGCAGAAGTTAGGTTGGTTTAGTCACAATTTTTCCTAGGCAGAGGGAGTGAGGGTATGGGGGTAGAATGCTGCCCTTCGGCAGGATGGAGAAAAAGTCCTTGGCGCAGCTGCTGTGGTGGTGTGTGTGTGTGCTCATGTATGTGTGTATATGGGTACATGTGTGTTTGTGCATACATGTATGTATATGTGTGTTTGTGAACATGTGCACGTGTGCATGCATGTATAAGTGTGTATAGAGGTGCCCTGGTGGTGAATGGTTAAGCGCTCAGCTGCTAACCAAAAGATCGGTAGTTCAAACACACCTAGCAGCTCCACAGAAGAGACCTGGCAATCTGCTCCCGTACAGATTACAGCCTGGGAAACCCTATGGGACAGTTCTACTCTGTCCTATAGGGTTGCTATAAGCTGGAATTGGCTCAATGGCACACAACAACAACAGTAACGTGTGTATATATGCATTAGTATGCGTGTGTGTGTGTGTGTAGAATCACAGCAACCACCTGCCCCCAGGGTCCCCTTCAGGACAGTTGCAGTGACAACCTGGTGTGGCTCCTGGCTCTTGGCCAGTTATGTTTCTTTCTGTGTCCACCTCAGCTCAGCCAGCCTTTCTCCTCCATCGTTTTTATGTATTTTTAATAGACACCGTGGTCGGCCCCAGCTATGCTGACCCACCTGCCTCGGTGATCAGATTCTCTCTCCAGGTTACCACTGATTGTTTTTGACTGTGTTTTGAAGTTCCATAGGTTTTGAATGAAATGTCCCAAACAAAATTCCCCAGAAGATCTGTATCATTAGTATAGAATTTTGCCAAACATGAGATTTTTCAGGAATGCATAGATCACAATAACGGTATATATTCTAGCATATGAGTGTTCACAAAATGCTTTTAGTATCTATGGGGATGGGACAGTAAGTACGTAATCACAGCTAAGATAAGTCAATGAGGGTTATTTCTTCATTGGCCAGCAAATAAATTTTTCTTATGTCTTTCTTGGGGATTGTCTGATCTTGAGGCGACCAGTGTAGGAAGAGGGAGGTTGCCTGTCTGTGAGTGGGGGCGAAGGGCAGGGAACTTGGAGAGTTTCATTGCCTTGGTTCCAAACTGACAAGAGGAGTCCTTGATGCTCTACATTGTGGGAGTCCTGGCAGAAAGCCTCCACAGCTGCAAGAAGACAAAACCCACTTGGAAAATAAAGCAGCAGTATAGGGACTTAGACACTAATTAAAGAGTTGTCAGGTTGCAGAAAAATGGTTATGGGGTAACCAGGAGGTAATATATTTGGATTCTCTGTACGATAAATTTTCGTCAGTAAGCTTTATTTCCTTGACTCAGCTTCTTTCCCAAATATGGATCAACCATGCCTTCTCTGTGACAGTCCTTGAAAAAGGATATTTCTCAAGGTGTTTTATAGATCAGCTGATGAACCATTTTCTGGTTTTTGTGAGATTGGGAGCCAGGGTTCGTTGTTGTTCTTGTATTTATTTGGGCATTTGTTCCTTTATTCATACAGTGTTCGGTAAATATTTTTAAAACAGTTAATCTGTTTCTACATTAACCTAGATGTTGTTGTTGTTGTTAGTTGTCTGTTGAGTTGGCTCCAGCTTCTGGTGACCCCAAGTACAATACAACATAAAGAAACATTGCCTAGCCCTGTGCCATCTTCAGGATCATTGACATGTTAGAGTCCATTGTTGTGGCCATTGTGCATTTTGAGTTCCTTTCAACCTAGAGGGCTCATCTTCCAGCACTATACCAGACAATAATTCTGTTGTGATCCATAGGGTTTTCACTGGCTAATTTTCAGGAGCAGGTTACCAGGTCTTTCTTCCTAGTCTGTCTTGGTCTGGAAGCTCCACTTGAAACCTGTCCACCATGGGTGACCCTTCTGGTATTTGAAATATTGGTGTCATAACTTCTAGCATCAAAGCAACATGCAAGCCACCACAGTCTGACAGTCTGACAGACGGGTGGTGGTTGAGCTAGATAAGAAAGATCAAAGACAAGCCATGCTCTTGTCACTGAGACCTGCTGATGTGGTCTCCTGTAACCTCTCTCCTCCCACTTCCTGTGGTGGGAGGAATGGTCCAGAGCCCTTCAAATGTGCAATACTGAAAAGTTAAAAGTCAGTTCAGCATAAAAATTACAACAGGTAACACTCATTGGGCACTTACTATAGGCCAGGCAGTGTCGTATGTCCTTTGCATGAATTAATACCATTTAACCTCATTGCTACTTGGAAACTCCAACCATGCAGACTAGCCTTCTTGATTTTACCTCTGATCTTTCTGTCTCTTCCTCTGTGTTACCACTGTCTTCATCCAACTCCGGACCTTCCTTATAAAGAAATATTTGTCACAGTTATTGTTGTCAGTTGTTGTCAAGTCAGTTACAATTTACAGCGACCCCATGTGTGCAGAGTAGAACTCCTCCATACGGTTTTCAAGGTTGTGACCTTTCAGAAGCAGATGGCCAGGCCTGTCTGCCGAGGCACCTCTGGGTGGGTTTGAACCGGCAGCCTTGTCTAGTAGTCGAGTGCGTAACCATTTGTGCCATCAAGGGACTCCTTCAGGCTTTTCTAATGCTCCCCTGAGCCATCACAGTGACTTTGTCATGGCCCTCTTCCAGCCCCTTCTCCATCCAGTTCTCACTTCTTCATAAATTATTGAAATTTTCATGTCACTTATTTGCTTAAAAACACAAAGAACAAAGCCCAACTTCTTAGCCACTATTGGTAGGAGGTTTCCAAGAGACTTGGCTTTATTTCCTTTCTTGACTGTGAATCCCATGAAGGCAAGGACCATGCCTTATACGTGTTTGAATTCCTGTGCCTGGGACAGTGCCTAATACACAGTGGCCATTCCTTAGAGTTGAGTAAATGCCACGTCTCCTTCCCGTCCTGCCACACAGTTGATATGTGACTGCTCTTGGTCAGTTGCCGGTTCTCTGCCTGGCCAACTCCTCATTGCCTGGAAAGCAGTCTACGACCAAATTCTCCCTGTCAGAATTCGGCACTTCTTCCTCGTCACAGCTCTGATATGGTACCTTGTGTTCTTGGCTGACAGCACTTCACGTGCTGTATGGTATCTTGTGTGTGTGCTTCCGGGGTGGAGGGCACCATCTGCTCATTTAACCCCAGTGATTTGCACAGCATGTGGCACTGGATGTTTGTCATCCTGACTGTGCGCTTTATTTTCTACCAGCTTCGTCTCCCAGTTTTTATTTCCCATCCTCTGGCACCCCCTTTGCCTAGGCATAGGTTCTAATGTTTGGGCTCCAGAATCCAAAAGATCAGGTCCAGATACTTGCTCTATTGTGGACTAGCTCTTTGACCTGGTCAATTAGTTTCTTCCTGTCTAAAATGTGGACATGAACGGTGACCTTCTAGGTTTATAGCACAGTGCCTGCACATGGCGGCTGTGAAATCATATGATACACATATACACAGGAGCCGCTGGGGGGTGCAAATGGCTGACACACTCAGCTGAGAGAATGGAGGTACAGGTTTACCCAGAGGCACCTTGGAAGAAAAGCCTGGAGTTCCTTCCAAAAAAATCAGCCATTGGAAATCCTATGGAACATGGTCGTGCTCTGACACACGTGGGGTTGCCACGAGTCAGAGTCACCTCGATGGCAACTGGTTTTGGTTATGTACACACACAAGGTCAACTTGCGTCTCTGCTGAGTACGTGTGTGCAGCTAGTTCTCTTACACACTGAACTTGCCACTTCCCTGCACCCACAGGGGGTGTCACAGCTATGGCCATGTGACGGTGCCAAGGAGAAGAGGTGCTTTTTCCAGCAACCAGTGCACACTGAGTGGCTCTTTGGTACTCTAGGCAGTAGGGATATTTAACACGGAAAAGCTCTTCTCCCTACTTTCAATTGAGTTGAGGTGACGATGCATTTTTATCCGCGGGGAATGAGGAGAAGTTGATTAGCTGTATTCTCTTCCATCCAAGCTGTCTTGCTCAGTGATAGATTTGCTGCAGGCCAGATGGTAGCCACGAAAGGGTCATAACCTCTACTGGAAGCGTATGGAAGACATGGCGGCCCCGAGAGTTAATCTCTTGGGAGCCTTGCTGTTCTTCCCTGAGGCAGCCTGCATTGTGGTGTCTGCAGAGTTGGCACTGGTTGTGGTGCAGGTAGGGAAAACTCCTGTCCAGCTCACGTTCACCCTGCCTCTTGGAGCTAGGTCAAGATCCAGAGGCCAGACTCAGGGCCATGTTGTCTTTACACTGTACCAGGTCACCTCTTGACAAGTGTTTAGTGTGCAAGGTGCTGTTTTAGAGCCTGTGACGGCTGCAATTCATGCACTTTGTCTACAAATATTTGTTCAGTGTCTGCCATGTGTCAGCTGCTGGGGATACTGTGATGTCAAGACAGAGAAGGTACTTGTGCCTCAGGGAGGTGCAGCATAATAATGTGGGAATGACTATTTCTGAAGCATCTTTTACATTAAATTTAAAGAAAACATTGACTTATAACAGATCTCATTTTTTAAAAAATGCATTTTCAGAATATTTTCCCCTTCATTTCTTCTGGGCAAAGTGCTCTATGTCGCATTCTTCAAAATAGGTAATTTCTTAAAGATACGTTGGCTCAAGATGGCGTCCTTTTCTTCTGTTGTAGAATTTTTCCCCCTGCATAAAATGTGTTCCAAATGATACCTCTGTTCTGTGGTTGTAACTTACCACGTGGAATGCATTGGGTTGCCAGCATCTTGGCTGCAAACTTCTTTCAGAGATCTGATCCTTATATTTGAAAATCTAATTTCGTTTTGTCTCACCAGAAATCCCATATGGCCTGCCTTCTACTTCTCTTTCTGCTTGTTCCTGAATCTCCTCCCAGCATTACTGTTATTAAGATAATGGAGCCTAATTTTTTAAAAAGATAATGAGGTTTCCACTGTAGCTACCTAGACATACAGAACCACTCTCACCTGTTCTGATACATTTTTTTAAAATGCTAAATAATAACTCTTTTTCTGCCCTTTCCCTTCGTCAAGGTTTTTTCAGTTCTTTAATTTGGTATTTTATCTGTCTTAAGCTGGAAGACAGCATATGCATATATACAAACAACATCATCCCTTATTTCGAAGAAAAAGTCCCTTTGGAATCTGAACAGAGGAGCAGCATGGATTTCAAACCCTTCTGCCATTCTTCTTTCTCTCCCTCTACCCTTGACTTCACCCCCTGTCATTTCTGTCCGCAGGCTGCCCTTTCAAAAGCTCTTAATTAAAGTGTGCCTTTTTTTGTACCTTGGTTCAGGGCTTCCCAGATATCTCCTTGTAGCTACAGCATGGTTTAAAAATAGCAGGTGGTCACGTGGCCTCACAAACCCGGTTCCTTTGCTTTCATTCTCTTCCTGAACCGTTCTTACCAACGACTTTCTGCACCTGCTCGCACGGCCCCTTCATGTGGTCAGCCAGCCGGGAGCGCAGTGTGAGTGGTGGCAAAGCATGAGGCGAGAAGGGAACGGCAGAACCCTGCCAAGGAAGACATCATGGGGCTGCACCGACCCAAAGGAACACTCCTTCCTCTCTGTGTAGAGTCCAGAAAGCGCTGCAGACCAAAGTGACCTTTGTCAGAGAGGAGTGTAAATATGTTTTAATCTCCTGAAGCTCACTTTGATGCCAGACTGGCTTCCAGAAGCACTGAGAGTTCTTTCTCCCTTGTCCAGTGGCTGGGAGATGCTGCCATAGTGAGTTTAGCGAGCCCCTGCCCTGTTGCCAGCTCCGTGTGGGCACTCCTGCGAGTGTCCAAGGGAAACTGAGTGGCCAAGGTGAGGGGAGCCCAGCTCACACCTGTGGGCTCTCCCCGCCCTGACCAGCTGAGTGACTTGGGCAGATTACTTCACCATTGGGCTTTGGTTTCTTTTTTATGAAGTAGAGATGGTATTAGTACCTGTCAGGTTACTGTGAGGGTTAGATAAGACTGTGTGTGTGAAGCCCAGAGTAAAGACTCACTGTAGGGTCACTATGAGTCGGAATTGACTTGAGGACAATAGTTTTTTATTTTTTTAAAGTATTTGTAGTGGGGGCAGTGGTGTAACTAGTAACTAGAGGTGGGATTCATATCCAAACAATCTGGCTCCAGAACCCACGCTCTTAATACATGTGGCTGCTGTCAGAAATTAGAACTTGCTTTTAGCGGGGGAACAAAAAGGACGTATAAATATTTAGTCCGGTGTGAAGTAGGAGTTATCAACTCCAACCCCTCGTCATCTCCCTTCATCTCGGCTGCCTCTTTTCCCTCTCTTCAAAACCTGCTCAAGTCTCCCTGTCCTAACGATGCCTTTTCTTGGTGCTGTGTCCCTCAGGCTCCTACCCTCCTCCCGTCCCTTGTCAGACTGGTCTCCCCGTGCACTGCCCACTTCTCACCACACCACCCCCAGCAACCTGGCTTCTTCCCCCAGCTCCCCAGTGAACCCATGGCCATGCCAACTCAGTGCTGGGTTTGGTGGTGTCATACAGGATCTCTATGTCTCATGCTGTTGGCCACACCTTCCTTCACAGAATTTCCTATTCCCTTAATTTCTTAGATCATTCATTCTTAGATCAACTACCTTTTTCCCTGCCCTTTTGTGGTCTCCTCCTCTCTCACTTCTAAGCACCCTTGAGCCGACACTCTTCTCACTCTGTAGGATTGCCTTGGACTTTCTCATCCCCTCCCGTGGCTTCTGCTGTCCATGGCTCCATTTACATGTCTTCAGTCTGCACTTCTGCCTGACTTTTAGGATCAGGTCTTCAGCACCTACTGGGCATCTCCATTTGGATATCCCACAGGTTCTTCCAACTCAGTGGGTCTAGAATGGAACTCATCTTCACACACCTATACCTCCTCACCCCTACCTACCACTAGCTCCTCCCCTACCCTCTGTGTCTTAGTGAGTGGAGCCTCCTACCACCTAGCCCTCCAAGCCAGGAGCCTAGGAATCCTTCCAGACTCTCTGCCTTGACTTCACCTCTTCATCAAGCATTTACCTAGTCATACAAATTTTACTCCCTAAGTATTTTTTGAACCTGTTACCTCTTTCCTCTCCTTCTGCTTTCTTGATTTTGGCCACCATTCTCTCTCACCTGGGCTTCAATCACAGTCTTCTAACTAGTCCCTCCCGAAACTAGTCTTTTTTCTGTCAAATTGTTCTCCACACTGAAGCCAGAGCGATCCATCCAAAAACACAAATCTAAATATATTGCTTCCCCTTAGGAAAACCCTAGAGCCATTTGGTGTGTTTACTGAAGAAGCCCAAGCTCCTTAGCAATGTGCAGAAGGCCCTTGACTAGAGCCTGACATCATCTTCTGCTCTCTTGCTTTCTAGCCTCATGTTCTAGCAACACAACTACATGTCGTCCTCTCCCCTAACCCTGTACTCGCCCAGTCTCCTTACCTCTGCTTGTGGTGTTTCTTCTTCCTCTGTACCCCTCACCCTATCTTTTTTTTCATCTTAATCTTACATCTCTTAAAACTCAGCATAGTTTGCTTCAGAAAGCTTCTGATAATAGTCCTGCTCTCTTCCTCTTCCTTCTTTCGTCTCTTTCAGTTGAGGTGTGCCCCCTCCGTGCTCCAGCGCTGTACTCCATCACTGTTGAAATAATACATCCACGTTGTCTCCTTTCTAGACTGTGATCTCACTGAGGGCAAGGGCTCTGTTTTATTGACGTTTGTATATTCTGTGCCAACACAGTGCCTGGCACATTAGAGGCATTCGTACACATTTCATGCCTGGAACAAATGGTGGGTTAGAGAAGGAAACAGTGATTGTGGCAACATTCTTGAATGATAGACAGTGTTTTAGGGAATGGAAGTCAAGAGACCTTGCTCTAGTTCAGGTTTGCCATTAGGTTGCTGTGTGACCTTGGGCAAATCTCTTAACCTCTCTGGACTCCATTTTCTGTGCTAGATAATTTCTGAGGTGTCATCCTGCTTCTTCCTTCTTCCATGATGCTCTCCAGCTGACTGCTCAGAATAATTTATAGTATAGAGAAAAAGCTATGAGCTATCAAGCAGCTCATGTGTTGCAGCTAGGGACAGGCATACAAATGTGAGATGGATTTTAGCTCATTAAGAGGCCAGCCTGTTTAACAAGCACAAAGCAACCACATAATATTTCTTTCAAAGTAACGAGCTGTCCTTCCTCTGCAGGTCTCGGAAAAAAGGTGTTAATCACACAGGCAGGCAGGGATGATGTAGGAGCTGTCTTCTTAGGGGCTAAGCTGTGACTTCTGCATAGTGAGGTACACGGATGCTTATTCAGACAAGGACTTCCTTCATGTGTCTTTGAACAAGTGGGAGAGAACTGATAACTTACACGTGCAAGTCTCCTGTTCTTTACAAATAAAAATGAGTCTGATGTTCCCTTCGAAAAATGGAGGGGAGATTAGAAGTAGGCTGGGTCTTCTCAACTAGACACGGATTATTTAAAAACAAGAATAACCCTGTGGCCCTCTGAAGAGCTGGCAGGTGGAAAAGTTGGACCCCAGGAGTGATCCTTGATTTACCTGTCATCTTTTAGAAGGTTGAGAAAAGCTTAGGAAAGACCACCTTGAGCTTTACAGATGAAATCACAGTCGCCTGGAGAGGTTAATCCATTCACATGGGAAACCCAGCATATTCAGGGGTCTTTTCATAAGCAGGTCACACTGTCAGCTGCCCCGTGAGTGGAACAGAGATGCAGGGACTTTGTAGTTCAGCTCTTCTCTGTTTGCTCAGTTATTTTAGTCTTTGGATCTGATCTGAGTGCCATTGGAGGAAAGAATGCGAGGGAACCTTATCTGAGATTGGCTGCACTGAAACATGAGGAAATCCACACACTGTTTAGCTCAAAGGAGAGAATGGGATGGAAGATAGGAATGGAAAGCATTTTGGTCAAATATAAGATGATGGTAGGATACATTATGAGTCTCTGGGAAGTACAAATGGTTAGCGTTCAGCTACTAATTGAAAGGTTGGCACGTCAAATCCACCCAGAGGCACCTCAGAACAAAGACCTGGCAACCTACTTCCAAAAGATTACAGCCACTGAAAATCCTATGGAGTACTATTCAGTTCTGAAACATATGGGGTCACCATGAGTGGGAATCGACTCCCTGGCAACTGGTTTTTTTGTTTGGTAAAATACATTAAACAGAATTAGTACTGCCTGTTTGGACTGAATTGCACCCCCAAAAAGATATATTGAAGTTTCAGATCACCCCACTACTTGTGAATGTAACCTCATTTAGAAATAGGGTCTGTGAAGATATTATAAATTAAGTTACTGTGAGGTTATACTGGGGTAGGGTGGGTCTCCTATCCCATCTGAGTGGAGTCCTTATGAAAGAGGAGAAGAGAGAGGGGAGATGGCCTTGTGAAGATGCACGTACAAATCAGGGAACAGTTGGGACTGCCAGAAGCTGAGAGAGGCAAGGAAGGATCTTCCCCCTAGAGCCTTCAGAGAGAACATGGCCCTCCAGCACCCTGGTTTGGACTTTTAGCCTCCAAAACTGTGAGTCAATGAACTTCTGTTCTTATAAACTGCTCAGGGGGTATTGCATGTTTTAAAGTCAGGAAGGGTGTGCGTCAGGGTTATATCCTTTCACCATAACTATTCAATCTGTATGCTGAGCAAATAATCTGAGAAGTTGGACTATATGAAGAAGAATGGGGCATCTAGATTGGAGGAAGACTCATTAACAATCTATGTTATGCAGATGACACAACCTTGCTTGCTGAAAGTGAAGAGGATTTGAAGCGCTTAACTGATGAAGATCAAAGACCACAGCCTTCAGTGTGGATTATACCTCAACATAAAGAAAACAAAAATCCTCACAGCTGGACCAATAAACAACATTATGATAAACAAAGAATAGATTGAGGTTGTCAAGGATTTCATTTTACTTGGATCCGCAATCAATACCCAAGGAAGCAGCAGTCAAGGAATCAAAAGACACATTGCATTGGACAAATCTGCTTCAAAAGATCTCTTTAAGTGCTGAAAAGCAAAGATGTCATGTTGAAGACTAAGGTGTGGCTGACCCAAGCCATGGTGTTTTGAGTTGCCTCATATGCATGCAAAAGCTGGATGATGAATAAGGAAGACCAAAGAAGAATTGATGCCTTTGAATTGTTGTGTTGGCGAAGAATATTGAATATACCATGGACTGCCAAAAGAACAAACGAATCTGCCTTGGAAGTAGTATAACCAGAATGCTCCTTAGAAGCAAGGATGGTGAGACTGCATCTCACATACTTTGGACATGTTGTCAGGAGGGATCAGACCCCTGGAGAAGGACACATGCTTGGTAAAGTAGAGGGTCAGTGAAAAAGAGGAAGACCCTCAAGGAGATGGACTGACACAGTGGCTGCAACAATGGGCTCAAGCATACCAACGGCTGTGAGGATGGCGCAGGACCAGGCAGGGTTTGGTTCTGTGGTACACAGGGTCACTATGAATCTTAACCGACTCAACTGCACCTAACAACGACATAAACCACCCAGTTCATGGTATTTTGTTTCGGCAGTCCTAGGAAACAAATACACCACCCACCAGGCTGTTCATTAATTCCTCCAGCATTTACTAAGTGCCTTTTATTTGCAGGCAGTCCGCCGAAGGGGAAGGGAGCCAAGTTTAGGGACCACGTGAAGTCAGAGACGAGCGAGGCGAGTACCCACCTTCTGAGCTCACAGCCCATGGCTTGTCCAGCAGCAGCCTGTGCCTGGCACCAGACAGGGGCTATTCTTCCCAGTACCACTCTTTTCTGGCTGTCAGTTTTGGCCAGACCACTTTCAGTCCCATTTCCCAAGTGTTGCATTGAACCTTGAAGCTTCTTTTAAAATACTTACATTACCCGTCTTATTGGCTATCTCTGGATTATTTCTGTTGTGAATAATTAATGCTGTGAGGGAGTGAGGCACTGTTCGCAGATGTCAGTTGGAGATCCCAGAGACAAGCTTCACAGACCAGTGCAGGCCTGTGTGCCAGAGCTGGAGGGGCCGGAGTCACGGAGATACAAGGCCGTCTCTGACCACAATGAGGCGCTGGTGTGGGCTCCTGTTGCAACTACTTCATGTAGATTCCCCGATACAGAGGGCAGCTGAGCTCCATCCGCCAGGCTCTCCTCAGGGCGGTGTTTGGGACTTGAGTGTTGTAGAGTGGAGGGGTGGGCGAGGGGGTGCTTCCTCCACACACCCCTTTCCCAAATCCTTGCTGTTCTACTGTGATGAGGCCACGTAGCACAGCCTTTTTTTTTTATTGTAATTTAATGAAAGTTTATAGAACAAACTAACTTCTCATTAAAGTTAGCACACATATTATTTTGTGACATTTGTTACCAACCCGCTGCCATGTCAACACCCTCCCTTCCCGACCTTGGGTTCCCTATTACCAGCTTTTCAGTCCCCTCCTGCCTTCTAGTCCTTGCCATTGGGCTGCTGTGCCCCTTTAGTCTCCTTTTGCTTTATGAGCCTGCCTGATCTGTGGCTGAAGGGTGACCCTCAGGAGAGAGCACAGTCTTCGTTAGCTTGCTGGCAGGAGAGGGTGTCTGCCTGGGGACAGACACTCAAAGGCAGAATTTTGCCTCTCTCTGGGTTCTTATTGTTGGGTTTATCAGTGATCATTCCTGGTGTAAGTTGGAGGATTTTTCCTGTCTCACAACGGGAGAAAGCTTTCATAGGGGATGCTCCACCTAAGAGCTCTAGACCCCTAATGGGATCCTTTTATGTGTTTTCTGTAACCTGATTTCATTAATTATACATTGTGGGTATTCCTCTAAATCAGTATATAAGCCAACCTCATTTTTTAAAATAGTCGTGGAGTATTCCCTATGAATGTACCGTAATGTGTTTAAGCAGTTCTCTATAATTACTATATATTTAGGTAGTACCAAGTTTTATTATTTGTTTGTTTTTTTACTATTGAAGGTTCACAGTGTCAGTTGGAATCTTACGTTTCCAGATTTAAAAAAAAAAATTTTTTTTATTTTTGATTGTGTTTTTGGTGAAAGTCTGTACCGCAGATTAGGTTCCCATCTGACATTTTCCACACAAATTGTTCAGAGACATTATTTACTTTTTTCAGATTTTGCAATTTCTTATCTGCAAATCTGAAAGTACATTTTTTAATAATCTACTTTGCAGCAAGAACAAATTTGAACAGACATGAGACTATTTATATTCTTTTAAAAATTCTACTTAGTATGATGTTTTGTGTATTTCAGTGCCAGCCCTGCTGGTGGCATTATGTAATGCATAGTATATATGTATTTCATTATTCATGAATCCAAAGCATACTGAATTCTCCACATATCAGGAGTTTTGGATAAGGAATTGCAGTCTTGCTCCAGTACTATGGCAAACATTTTTCTGCATTTATTTTTCTACATTAGAACTTATTTTTGTCATCAGATGGATTTGCAGCAATAGAATTGCTAGATCAAAGGCAAATTAGGTTCCCATTTGACATTTTCCACACAAGTTGTTCAGAGACATACTTCTTTTACATTTTAATAAATACTGCTGGACTATGCTCCTCAAAGGTTGTAGTGATCTAGTCAGGCCATCAGAGAGCAGCTGTTTCAAACACCCTCACAGCACTGCATTTTCATCCAATGTTAACATTTCTATCCAAATGCACTTTGTTCTCTTTGGGCTCATGTTACTTAATATAATGATCCCATCTCTGGTGAATCTCCTTCCTACTGCAACTTAGCTTCTGTTTAGTGCAAAACACTTACGATGTGCCAGGAACCATGGTTGGCACCTGGGGTAGACACAGATGAATGAAGTAGGATTGTTCTTAAACTCGTGGTCTGGTGTGGAAGACAGATGCTTATAACAGTTGGTGAGAGCCATGTAAGCTGGGCCCTAGCCGAGAGAGGACTGTGACGTTTGGGGGAGGACGGTGTTGGGAAAGGACTCACAGAGAGGAAAATAGTCTTAGCTGATCTTTGAAGGGTAAGGAGCAATTTTAGAGCAAACAGTGTGGGAAAATGAAGGTCCACGGTGTCTTTGGGGGACCACGAGGCTAGAGTTTAGGGTGCTTGGCAGATGGCAGGAGATGAGGTGGAGAAAGTGGGGCGAAGCTCTATGAGAAGGGTCTTGAATGGCCCTCTGAGGAGTTGAAACTTTATGTGCAAAAAGCCAGCAGTGCCATGAGGTCAGGCTTTCAGCAGGCTCTCCGGTGGCAGTCTGGGTCTTGGAAGGGAGCTAGAAATGAGATGAGGAGTCTATTGCTGTAGAAGGGGCAAAGTGTGGAGAGTCCTACCCTTTCGGTAGAAATGGGGATGACGGACAAGGCGGCATGCTTGGAAAGGAGTCACAGAATTGATGTAGGGATAAACCCATAAATCAAACCCATTGCCGTCGAGTCGATTGCAACTCATAAAGAGTGTCAAATATCTCAGAGGTTTCTGGTTGGGCAGACAACAATGACATTAAGCTGAGAGAGATTATGAAAAGAATCGGTTAGACAGATTTAGTAGAAGGATAAGTGGAGAGAGTCTGATGTCTGTGTGTTGAGTTTGAATTTCTTGCAAAGGACACCCAGGAAGTGTAGATGGTGTAGAATTTAACTTTGGGTCTTGGGAGGGTAACCGGGGGTAGAATGTAGATTTGGGAGTCCTGAGCATGTAGATGATAGTTAAGCAACTCAAGTGGAAGTAAAGCTGGGAACATAAGCCAAGTGTCAGTTGGAATCCTAAGTTTCCAGATTTAAAATAAAAAAATTTTTTGGTTGTGTTTCTGGTGAAAGTTTACACCACAAATTAGGTTCCCATTTGACAGTTTCCACACAAATTGTTCAGAGACATTATTTACATTTTTCACAATGAGTCAGCATTGTCTTTAATTGTGTTCTGGTTGTTCCGTTTCCAGTACTCTAGTTTCCCCACCTCCTTATCTTCTCGTCTTTGCTTTATGCTGATTGTTGACTTTTTAGTAAGTTTCCAGATTTCTGAGGTAATGGGTACTCAGTCTGCCTCCTTCCCAGACCTCATTGCCCAAACGCTTATCATTCCATTTCTATTTATCCTGCCTGTGTTATTTCAGTGAGAGGACATTTATTATCGGATTAAAATCTATAAAATAATAGCAGGACTTTCATTTTTCATTTCTCATATGACCTTACTATTCTGGCCAGGATTTCTTTTTTTAAATTTTACTGTTAACTGACCAGAAACAAGAAGGATAAGCCCCTTACTTTCCAGTAAGTAGAGTTGAGTTGAGCAGAACTGATTTTAAATAATCAGAAATTACTGAAATGAGAAAAGAGGAAAAACCTGTACCCTAGAAACACAAGGGTAGAGTTTAAGAAACTCTGGAGTTAGCAAATATCTGTAGTGGTTTAAAAGCCCTTGATCCATCTCACCTCATCTGTTCTCCTTAGCTCTGGGCGTGGCTGGGCTCTGAGACAGCAGCTGTTCAGGGTTGAAATGACAAAGAACTGAACTTCCTGACCCATTTTGTATCTCAGTTTTAGTGATTATCGTAAGCATGTATAATGCTTTCCCCCATGGTAGAAATAACAGTAAAATATTCCTAGGTAAATCCTGTATGCCACCCCTTAGTACAACCAGTTTTGTTTTACGCACGTCTGAGAAGGTGTTTCTAGTAACAGACATGTCTCTGGAGGAATGGCCTTCAGGGCAGCCATTTTCTCCATCCTCAAAGCCACAAGGTCAAGATGCATAGAGCCACTGTGGCGCCCTCTTTTCCACTTCAGAGAGGTTTGACTTTGCCATGAGGCATGTAGACCAAATCAAAGTTAAAAGGATCATTAAAATACTACCATATGTCTCAACAGACAAGCACATCCTCGCCTGAATGAAAACCAAGTGAGAACAGGAAGAAAATTTTGACGTATGAATTGTCAAGTGAGGCTGACAGGAAAAAAGGACCATCAATCCACCCTTAGTCTGTAAAGTATATGATTTGACAGCCAGACAGATAAAAGTTCTAAAACCTTGTATTCGGAGCGATGAAATTTCCTTTTTTTTTTTTTTTTTTAAAAAGGCAATTTTCTTGAGATATACAGTATTAAAACTGATTAGAAAACCCAAAACAATGTCTCTCTCTCTCTCTCTCACTCACACACACACACACACACACACACACACCCACCCACCCACCCACCCACCCACCCCCCCTGCTGGGTACCAAGAAAAGAACAGGCAAGGGGGCTTCAGGTTTAGGTCAGTGGCTCTCAATCCTGGCCTGTACTAGAATCACTGAAGGAGCCTTTCTTATTTTTCTATGCCTGCCATAACAGAGTGCCACAAAGTGAGTGGCTTTATAGAACAGAAGTTTGTTTTCTCAATTGTAAATCCCCAAAACAAAAAAAAAAAACCCAGTGCTGTCAAGTCGGTTCCAACTCATAGCAACCCTATGGGACAGAGTAGAACTGCCCTGTAGAGTTTCCAAGGATCCCAGATGTCTAAATTCTGGGTGTGGCAGGGCCATGCCGTCTCTCTGTCTGCTCTAGGGGAAGGTCCTTCCATGTCTCCTCCAGCGTCTGGTAGCCCTGGGCATTTCTTGGTGTCCCTTGGCTTTTACATGCATGTCTATGAGGTGCCTGTCTTCCCGCTGTGTGACTTGTCTGCGTGACAGGAATCAGAACTTCAGCAAGTCTATTTGGACGTATTTCAATCTATAACAGAGCTTAAAGAAAAAAAAAAAACCCTGACCACTTCAATTTGAATGTCAGGGGGGTGGGACTCAGGCATAAGTATGTTGGAAAAGCCCCGGTGGTTCTAATGTGCAGTCACTGCAGAGAGTGAGCACTTGGAGCTGCAGGGCTCCGTCCTGGGCCTCCTCTTGCATGGAGAAGTTATGCCTGCGTATAAGGGTTCTACAGGGGGCAGACCGTGTGTAGTTGCGTTTCTCATTTAAAGAAAAAGAACTTCCTTGTGGCACGTTGGAGTCCTAAAGGCAAGGCAGGAGATATAATCTGCCAGGTTATCCCATAATAAGGCTGGAAATAAATAATTATTTTAAGGGACCTTGGTGGCACAATGGTTAAGAGCTCTGCTGCTAACCAAAAGGTCAGCAGTCCGAATCCAGCAGCTACTCCTTGGGAACCTTATGGGGCAGTTCTACTCTGTCCTGTAGGGTTGCTGTGAGTCAGAATCGACCCAATGGCAATGGGTTGGGGTTTTTATTTATCTTAATGCTTATTGTAGGCAGAATCGGTGGTAAGGAATACACTTCAGGATGATAGATTCAGTGTTGGGAAAGAGTTGGCATAAATCAGCTGATATGCATCTAAAAGAGAAGAGTGCTTAAGAGAGTTAGTGGAAAACTCTCTAAACTGTACTGAAGATAGAAAATGATCTCATTTAGGAAGAAAGAGCCAGGAATGCTCAGGAAGCAATATTCCCAGGAAGCAAGCAGTCCACTAAGCTTAGATTTTAAAAGGACATTACATGAATGGTGGAACGTAGGGTCATCACCGAGGGCATTCGCCTCTGTGAAGGCCTCCAGGAAGGCATACGATCTGAATGAGCTAAGGGCTACAGAAGAAAAACTGCTCAAAGGACCAAACAGGGCCTTTGCAGTTTGGAAGTTATGCTTTCAGGGGAAAATATGGACAAATAAGTGATAGATCTGTTGGAATGCTGGTGGACAACAAAAAAATCAAATTAGAACATCTCCCCTCAGGTTTTGCTTCTGTCTCCACTGCCAAAGAAGAGTGGCTTTTAAAATAAAATAAAACCAGAACCAAACCCGTTGCTGTTGAGTTGATTCCCATTCATGGTGACCCCATGTATTACAGAATAGAACTGAGCCCCAGAGCGTTTCTTGGCTGTAATCTTTATGGAAGCAGATCACCAGACCTTTTTCTGCAGTACCGCTGGGTGAGTTCAAAGCGCCAAACGTTAGGTTAGCACCTGATGGCAAAGTGCTTGCACCATCCAGGAACCTTATCTTAAAATAAACCAAAAAATCAAACACATTGCCATCGAATTGATTCCAACTCATAGCAACCCTGTAGAATAGAATAGAATAGAACAGAACCCGGGGTTTCCAAGGCCGTGATCTTTACAGAAGTGGACTGCACATCTTTCTCTTGCAGAGCAGCTGGTCAGTGGGTTTGAACCGTAGACCTTTCGGTTAGCACCCAAGCGCTTAACCACTGCACCACCAGGGCTTCCTGAAATAGGAAGAATGAATTTTATGCACTAGAAGGCAGCAGGTGTAGATGGCGGGGAGGGAGAAGGGAAGCTTCGCAGCCCAGCAGCAGCCTGCACCTCTACCAGGTGATGTTTAGCAGAGGCTTAGCAGAAGTCCTGTGGCTTCAGCAGTTCATTTTAGGTAGTGAGGAGTTGTGGAGAAGGAGAAGATGAAAAGTATGGCTGTGAAAAAAGAGACTAATAGTATCATTCTTGTATAGCATTTTGCAGTTTACAAAGCATTTTCACATTGGATCCTTTGATCCTATGAAGTAGGTGGCTCAAATTTTGTCTTTTTTTGCAGATTCTAAAATGGATTCAGGGAGGGTAAGTACTTTGTGAAAGGCAGTAATAAAATCGGCAGTTGTCCAAGAATCTTCTAGAATAGATTATTAAGGTGATATTTTGTGTTCGTTGGGGGCTAGTTTGAGGTTGTCCCTCTAATGTCCTGTCAGATGTGTGCCTCTTTTTTTTCTAATGGGACAGTGAGACCGGGAGATCTATGACATGACAGCATACCTGCGTTTCGTGGAGATGTTTCATAGGGTCTCCCTTGATGTATCAGCTGATAAGACAGAGAATTCATGTTTAAATAAATAGGCCCATTAGGTGGATTTGTAACGAGTGTAACAGATAGATAGCTGCCGTCGAGTCAGCGCCAACTTACGGCAACCTTATGTACAACAGCATAAGATGTTGTCCAGTCTTGCATCATTGTCACAATCACCAGTATGTTTGAGTCTATGTGGAGGCTATTGTGCTGGTCCATCTCACTGAGGGTCTCCCTCACCCTTGTCAGCCCTCTGCTTTACCAAACATGATGGTCCTCCTCCAGCAACTGATCCCTCCTGATGATGTGTCCAAAGCAAGTGAGTCAGACAATGTTATGTTGTGTGCAATCCATAAGGTTTTCATGGGCAATTTTTAGAAATCAACCACCAGGCCTTTCTTCCTAGTCTGTCTCAGTCTGGAAGCTCCACTGAAACCTGTCCACCATGGGGGACCCTGCTGGTATTTGAAAGACTGGTGGCATAGTTTCCAGCATCATAGCTCCATGCAAGCCACCTCAGTACAACAAACTGACATACAGGTGGTGGAACTGGTATAATAATTGTAGCTATAAAATTAATGTTTAATAAAACCTATCAGCGTGGAAGGAGTGTCTCCAGTGGAATACACTCTTGGCTCCATCATCAATATTTATCATTGATTTGAACAAAAATATGGAAGGCATGCTGTAGCAATCACATACAAATTATAGGGAGATGAGGTGTTGATCCATCTCCTTTCCCACTTTTTTTTAATTGAGATATAATCCACGTACAATAAAATTTACCCTTAATGGAGGTGAGGTGATGAAATGGATCTGATTGTTCAGATCCCAGAACAGCTGATTAGAAGACATCTAGTTGTAGGTTGGTCCCTGGGTGGGACGCATGGTTTATGCTCAATTACTAACCTGAAAGTTGATGATTCAGACCACCCAGCAGCACTTCAGAGGAGGCCTGGCAGTCTACTTCCATAATGATTACAGCCAAGAAAACCTTACGGAGCACAGTTCTACCCTGACACACATGGGGACACCATGAGTCGGAACTGACTCTACGGAACGGGTTTGGTTTTTTTTTTTTTTTTAGTTGTGGTTTGTAAATTATGCCTTTCCATTAGTGCTCACATTCTCTCTTCTCCCTGTCTCTTCCTTCCTCCCTGTCTACATACCTGGTGTCTTGGTTATCTAGTGCTGCTATAACAGAAATACCACAAGTGGATGGCTTTAACAAAGAAAAATTCATTTTCCTCACAGTAACGTAGGCTAGAAGTCCAAATTCAGGGAGTCAGCCCCAGGGGAAGGCCCTCTCTCTCTGTCAGTTCTGGAGGAAGGTCCTTGTCACCAATCTTCCCCTGGACGAGGAGCTTCTCTGCACAGGAACCCGGGGTCCAAAGGACGCCCTCTGCTCCTGGCACTGCTTGGTAGTATGAGGCCCCCCGTCTCTCTGCTTGCTTCTCTCTTTTATATCTCAAAAGAGGTTGGTTGCCTCAAGACACAATCCAATCTTGTAGATTGAGTCCTGCCTCACTACACAACTGCTGCCTATCCCCTTCATTGACGTCATAGACACAGGGTTTACAATACGTAGAATAATTGCATCGGATGACAAAATGGTGGACAATCACATGACACTGGGAATCATGGCCTAGTTAAATTGAAAAACATATTTTTAGGGAACACAGCTCAATCTGTGACACCTGGTTTCCCTCTCTCAGAGGCACTCCCTCCCACTCCATGCAGCTAGATGGGCCTGCCAGCCCAGGACTCATTAGGTGTGTGGCCGTCTCTCTCTTCCTTTGATTTTCTCACTCCAGGCAGTCTACCAGGCTTTGGTGAGATCTTGTTTTGAGTTTCAACTTTAGAACGTATGAAGATTCCACTTAGATCTCAGACCCAAGTATCAGGCTCTACCTGATATGACTGTGGAGCTATTGGGCACTGCCATGTGCTGCTCTTCCCAAAGTTCTCTGCCTTGGGTCATTGCAGAGAGGAGGAACAGGACCAGCCAGGTGGTATTTTGATTCCTGGGTCTCAACGAGACTTGACTTGGATTTTTCACTTAAGAGACAAAAATCCAGAAGGAAGAATGAATGCCTTGAGTGACAGAATGAGGCTACAGAAGCTCCCGACAGGCAGGAATAATGGGCCAGATTTCGTAAGATTAAGTTTTATGATGGATAAGCATAGGACCCTATATTTAAGTTCCAAACCTCACTGTACCAGTACAGGTTGGGAAGCCAGGATGTGCTGACTGAGAAAACCTTAGACATCTTCATTGACGGAAAGTTCGTTATGAGTCAGTGGCGTTTCGGCTGCTAAAAAAGTTAATCCGGTCTTAGGCTGCAATACGTGTGGAAATAACAGTGAACTGGAATTCATTCTGCTAACAGGAAACCAAGATTGTATGCAAACCAGGCTTGCATCCAATCAGAACAGAAGACCTGGGAGGGTATGAGAGCCCCCTTTGCACACTGAAAGGATTGGCTGGTTTGATAAGGGCCCCATGAGTTGGGAAGAAGGGCAGCTGGATCTAGACTTGGATTCTGCCCACAGAAGATGCTCCCGAATCGTGGAAGGAGGGCGGCAGGTCCTGCCTCTGAAGATAGCAGAGGGTGGGCAGCTTCTTATGGGGAGGTTGAAAGGGCAATCCAATCACTGCAGGTGGTAAGAGGTGAACTCCTTGATACAAGAAGGCACAGATTTTCCAAGGCCTTGCAAGGAGGCTCATCAAGGGCATGTGGGTGGACTGAGGCCCAAGGCGACCTCAGCCCAAGTTTCACTTCCTCTTTAGAGTTTTCTGCTGAAACCTCATGGGTCTCTGTGTTTAATTTTTGCAAGGATCTCAGTTCCTCCCAGGTGGTTCATTGAAGTCTCTGACCACGCTGAAATTCAGTGGTTTGGACTCTGGAAGCCTCTGTGAGCACCTGCCATGTGCCGGGCTCTGTGGGAGACTGCAGACAGTGGTAGTAAAAGTCATGTGAGAAGCAGGTGCTGATGTCAAGGAATCTGTTGTTTTGCTGAGGAGATCAGACCAGCCTGTCAAAGTAAACAGTTTGGGATTAGGTAGGAAAAGGAAGAGTTTGGTCTCCCAAGTTGTAATACTTGCCGGAGGCGAAAGAATTGGCCTTTTTCATGGAATGGTGTTGACAGGAATTTAAACTCTAAAGTTTTCTTTTTTTTGAAGCCATACCCTGTTACTTAAGACCAAAAACACTACCACCCCAACGAGCTCCATCCCTAGACTTCCGTCCTGAACACTTCACTCATATTTAGTTGGCCCACCAGATGCAGGCATGCTTTTCCAGATGTCAGTTTGAATAGAACCAACTACCATTTGACACCACAGGAAAAGGTTTATATACCAATATCCAGCTATTTTTTACGAGAAAGTTCTTTGTGACTTCAGAAACACTGAATATTCCCTGACTTAATACATTATCCATTTCTACTTTTGAGTTTTACCTGACCTGAAGGCTAAGGGTAAGTGTATCCAGTGGCCAGAGCCTCTTACTCTCAGACTCCCCAGACTCCACAAGGGACCATTGCTGGAGTGTTTACATTGAATCGCTGCTGTGGCACCTTTCTAACTTGGGGCAGATATTCTTCCAAACATACGCTCCGTTTTACTTATGTATTCTAAGAACACATCACCTATCATTTCATGGGTGAGGAAGGTGTGCACCTTGATTTTATCTCTGAAATGTAATTAATTACAAGTTAACACCTGCTGGGAGTGGACCCTCTCATCCTCTGATCTTATGGGAAACCGATATCTGGCTCCTAGGAAGCGAAGAAGGATGCTGGGCCAACAGGAAACGATTTCAGGGCTGCATTTCTGTAAATGAACCTGCTCTTTTCACTGAAGGGCTCATGTGTGTTTCCGAGTCCCAGGCTTATAATTAGATATGCTGAAGGGTGGATTTAGTTAAGAGTGATATTTGTTCCTCTCTGCTGAGAGTCTGGCACACAGACTAGAACCAGAAGTGGAAATCCTCTTCTGTCTCTTCATCCTGGTCCATCTGCAGCCAGCACAGTAAAGGTCGTGAGCTTAGTCTTGCAGACGTCCTTCAGAATGCCAATGCCATTTCCAGCCTAGGGCGCTACAAGCGCCAGACATGGGGCAACGGACAATGCACTTATTTAGTGTGCTAGCCTGCCTGTTAATGTTTACTACTTTTAATTAAGCTCAGTGTTACACTTAATGTTCTTTTAATAATTACCGCTGTTTTGAATGTCAGCAGGTGTATGCTTAGGGCCCCAAATTACCAGCAGGGTCACTGGAAGAAAGCAGCAGAGAGGATGGGGTAGCAGTGTCACACCGTGGGCAATTGCACACTATTTCAAGGGGCTGGCACCCTGGAGCCTGGCCAGAGCTGCAGATGAATGACAAGCATGCTGGAAGTGATGGGTCTTCAGCTTAAGATGGGAGCATAAAGGATGCTCTGTGTGTTGAGAGCAAAGAGCAGAGAGTCAGTTGACAGTGTGCATTTGCTGCTCTTGTTCCGGATTTGGATCCTGAGAAGGAAGCTGGGGTGCTCAGATGTTGGATCTTAGCAACAGAGAGTCATTTGAATTAGGAGCTCGCGATCCATTATACTCTGAATCTTCTAGGCTAGATGAGTTCACAGACTAAGATGTGTGTGTCTGCTGCCCAGGATTCTAGACAAGGACGGAATACGTTTAAAGCGTGCAGATATTCTTGTCTTGTCTGCCCCCTCTAACTTGGAAGTGGAATGCTGCATAGGCCTGGGTGTCGATGCAGCAAATACTTCCTTTAGTTGTAACTCTGCAAAGGAAGGATTTGAGCAGATTTAGCTCTTGAAAGTCACTAAATTTTACCCCTCTACCTGCTGTCTTAGTTTTATGGTGCTGCTGTAACCCATGACCCCTTCTTTCCCTCCAATTTCTCTCATTTTGAATGGAAATGTCTATCCTGTGTCTGTTCAACCATTGTACTTTGGAAGCAGGTGACTCGTACTCTAGGTTTCACGGGTCTACAGATAGGAAGGAATTGTGCCCCAGGATGGAATATGCCCAAAGTCTCACCCTTAACTTGATTTCGATGATTCAGGACATGAGATTTTGGACTTGGAGTTGATGCTGAAATGGGACTTAGGATAATGTGATCTAGTAAGTGTGTTTTGCTAGGGAGGGACGTGAATTTTGGAGGCATCAAAGTGTGAAATGTTTCGGATTGAATTGTGTCCCTCCAAAATATGTGGAATCCTAACCTCTGTACCTGTGGAAAGAGCCCTGGTGGCACAGTGGTTAAGCACTCAGCAACTTAGCCAGCGGTTGAACCCACTACCTGTGGTTAAAGTGCTCAGCCGCTAACTGAAAGGTCAGCGGTTTGAACTCACCAGCCACTTCACTGGAGAAAGATTTGGCAGCCTGCTTCTGTAGAGATTTATAGTCTTGGACACTCTATGGGGACAGTTCTACTCTGTCCAGTAGGGTCGCTATGAGTCGGAATTGACTCGATGGCAGTGGGTTTGGAATGGGTTATACCTGTGGATGTAATCCTGTTTGGAAATAGGGTTTTCTACGTTATTTTCATGAGGCTATCCCAGTGTAGGTGTGTCCTAAATCTAATCACTTCTGAGTTATAAAAAGAGCAGATTAGACATACACACATGCACACATACATACACACACACGGGGAAGACATGCCATGTGAGGATCGTCTACAAGCCAAGGTAACAGGGAACACCTAGGGCTACCATCAAGGAAGGAGCTGGCATGGCCAAGACTCTGATTTGGACTTTAGCCTCCAAAACTGTGAGAAAATAACTGTCTGTTCTTTAAAGCCACCCACTTGTGGTATTTATGTTCCAGGAGTGCTGGATTACTAAGACACTTTCTGTCCTCCTTTATACCAAGCTCACGGTTATCAGAGTTGGGTGGGCCCCAAGTACCTGTTCAGCCCTGGTGGTACCTAGGGAAGCCGTGGCAGATCTGGCCATTGTTAGGAGGAAAACCCCAAGAGAGGGATGCGGGAGACCATCATAGGGCATAGGACGGGAGAGATGGGAGAAAAATGGCGCTTGGCTGGTAAGGTCTCAGTCTGGGTCCTCTAAGCCATGGTGTCTGTCATCTGTACTTTCCACCTCTCCTCAGCCACCTTCACCCTGCTTCCGCACCCCTGACACAGAGGCTGTTGGTGAGTAGCCAGGTGAGCAGGGGGCATCGTTGGAGAAGATCTTCATGAGGGTTGCACCTAGAGAGTCTGGTCATTACAGGACAACTTACAGCAGCATTGGGAGTGAAAACGGCAATACCAGGGGCTGGGACTAGACCCTGTGTCACCCAAGCAGAAGACAGGGAAGGCCTGAAAGAGGCCTTAGCACACTGACAACAGGAAGTGACCTCACAGTCAGGGGATTGGACCTTAGGCCACCCGGAACTACCCAGGAGGGTAAAAGAAGCAGATTCTGGAGAGAGCAGAAACTTGAGCCTGTTTGCTTTGGACTTGGGGTATCCACAGCAGTGACTTTGAAGAAATACATTTTCTATTGCAGCCTATTCGCACATAGTAGTAGTCCCTGGGTAGCACAAATGGTAAGTGCTCAGCTGCTAACCAAAAGGTTGGTGGTTCAAATCCGTCCGGGGTACCTCAGAAGAAAGTCCTGGCAATCTACTTCCATAAGATCACAGCCATTGAAAACTACGGAGCACAGTTCTACTCCGACATACACGGGTCACCATGAGTCAGAATCCGTTCGATGGAAACTGGGTTTTTTTGTTTTTTTGGTAACCCACTGCTGTTGAGTCGATCCTGACTCGTGACGACCCCACATGTTTCAGAGTAGAACTGTTTTCCATAGAGTTTTCAGTGACGGTAATCTTACAGAATTAAATCACCAGGCCTTTCTTCCATAGCACCCTGGGTGGATTTGAACTGTCAGCCTTTGGGTTAGTAGTTGAGAGCAAACAGCGTGTGTAACACATATAGGCATGCATGTATATATATATGTAACTGAAGCATAAGCTTCCGGAAATAATGGTTCTGTGTGATGCTCTCTGATTTTTTTAAGTCAATGTTCACCTTTATAAAATGAATAAAATAAATTGATTTCACAATCCACCAGTAAATCACAGCTGTTCCAGTGTGTAGTATTGGTAATTTTCTCCAGATCAACCTGATACTTTGCCTAATATCACATCTTCATGTATTATTTCTCTCTTTTTATAATTACGTTGTCTGCTAATTGTACTAGAGTTACTGACATAGAATGGTATAAACTTTTCTGGGGAATCTTTATGGTGTATATAATGTTCCTAGTTAAAAAAGAACCTCTTTGGACGTTATTGAAGCCCTGATGGTACAGTGATTAAAAGCTCGGCTGCTAACCAAAAGGTTGGCAGTTTGAATCCACCAGGCACTCCTTGGAAACCCTATGGGGCAGTTCTACTCTGTCCTGTAGGGTCGCTATGAGTCAGAATCAACTAGACAGCAATGAGTTTGGTTAGATGTTACTAGAGGGTGGTTGCTGAATGCCTGTCAGGGGGCCCATCCCAGGGACGACACCGTGGACAGGGCAAGTGATGCAGTGCCTGCCAGGGTGGTTTCTCTCCACTGAGCCAGCCCTGCCATTTGCCCAAGGATCGCTATTCATTCTTCATATTGTCTATGTTATCATTAAAAACAGTTGCCATCAAGTCATTTCTGACTCATGGCAACCCCACGTATGTTAGAGTTGAACATTGCTCTTTTGGGTTTTCAGTGGCTGATTTTTTTCAGAAGTAGATCACCAGGCCTTTCTCCCAAGGTGCCTTTGGGTGTATTTAAACTTTCAACCTTTTACTGAGCACCTTAACTGTTTGTACCCCGAGGGGCCTCTTCTGTGGTTGTGGTTGTGCCGAATCCCCACCCCCTCCTCTGAGCCTGATTTACCTTGTGGGACAGGTTCCTGCCCCCATTAATCTCCCCCCGCCCGCCCCATCAGCCTCTTTGTTGTTCTTAGTCATTCCTCCACTGTCCTGCATCTTTTTGTCTTTTCCAGCTGGTTTATTAGCATAAGCCCAGTTGTTAGAGGAGTCCTACACTGATCACTGCTAATGAGTGCAGTCACAACACACTATTAGCAGATCCCTACAGCGGCTTGGCCCACAGCAGCTTATAAAAGCAGGACCAGGGAAAAATAGGATAATCACATGGGGAAAGGAGGGGGCACTTTGGTAACAAAAGGCCTCAGTTTGCCAGAGTGGGTAAAAGGCAATCCCTGAAATGCTAACTGTCATGGATTGAATTGTTTTCCCCCGAAATATCTGTCAATTTGGCCAGGTCATGATTCCCTTGTATGATTGTATGATCATCTACCATTTTATCTTCTGATGTGCTTTCCCTATGTGTTGTAAATCCTATCACTATGCTGTAATAAAATGGATTCCATTAAAATCCGTGGCTGTCGAGTCGATTCCGACTCATAGCAACCCTATAGGACAGAGTAGAACTGCCCCATACGGTTTCCAAGGAGCGCCTGGTGGATTCGAGCCGCCGACCTTTTGGTTAGCAGCTGTAGCTTTTAACCACTATACTACCAGGGTTTCCATAAAATGGATCAGCGGCAGTTATATTGACGTCTACAAGATTAGGTAGTATCTTAAAGCCAATCTCTTTTGAGATACAAGCGAGAGTTGGGAGCAGAGAGATATGGGGACCTCATATCGCCAAGAAAGCAGCTCAGGGAGCAGGGCATGCCCCTTGGACCTGAGGTTCCTGCCCTGAAATGCTCCCAGACCAAGGGAAGACGGATGCATCACAAGGACCTTCCTCCAGAGCTGACAGAGAGAAAAAGCTTTCCCCTTGAGCCGGTGCCCTGAATTTGGACTTGTGTAGCCTACTGGGCTGTGAGAGAATAAGCTTCTCTTTGTTAAAGCCACCCACTTGTGGTATTTCTGTTATGGCAGCACTAGATGACTAAGACATTGGCCAAATCCATTCTCTGCTTTAGCAGACTGCCCTGGGCTGAAATGAGGCATGGCATCCCAGGTATCTTGTTTTCTAAGCTTATTTCAAAAACGGAGGTAACACTGCTCACCTCATATAAGGATGCTTTGAATATTACGAGACATACGTGAAGCACTTCACCTGGTGTCTGGAATGTAAGAAGTGCCCATAACCTGTAACCTTTGTCCTTGTCTGCATTAGTTTTCTGTTGTTACGTAACAAGATATATAAACTTAGCAAATTAAAACTGCACGCATTTTTTATCCTGTAGTTCCTGTAGGGCAGATATCTAGACACCGGATTCTCTGCTCAGGGTCTCACAAGGCTTTATCAGGTGTTGGTTGAGCTGTGTGGAACCTGGGGTTCTCTTCTAAGCTCATTCAGGTTGTTGGCAGAACTCAGTTCCTTTTGTTTGGAGGACTGAGATGTCTATGCCCTAGCTGGCGGCCAGGGACCATGCTTAGCTCCTAGACAGCACCCTCAGGTCCTCCCCACCGGGCCCTCTCATAACATGGCAGCTAACTCTTCAAAGCCTGCAGAGAATTTCTGGTTTGCTACGGCAGAGTTTTATATAACATGCCATCCCATATAATGTTCTGCAGTCATGGGAGTGACTGTCCCATCACCTTTGCCATATAATGTATCTAACTGAGGGAGTGGCCATCCCATCATATCCTCAGTTCCCTCCACACTCAAGAGGAGGAGATTTTACAGGGTGTGTATACCAGGGAGCAGGAACCTCAGAATTCTGCCAACCACCTCTTCACACCATGAATGTAACACAAGTGCTAAGGACTCCTGTCTTTGCAAATTCATGATAGAAAACGCTCCTTTCTCTTTTAGTTTTCAATTAATTGCCTGAACTCCAGCCGAAAACCAAGCCCATTGCCGTCAAGCCAATTCTGACACGTGGTGACCCCATCTGTTACAGAGTAGAATTGCTTCATGGGTTTTTGTTTGTGTTTTTGGCTGTAATCTTTACAAAAGCATATTGCTAGGCCTTTGTTCATGGCACTGCTGAGTAGGTTCGAACCACTAACCTTTAGGTTCGTAGATGAGTGCAAACCACTTACACCACCCAGGGGCTTCATCTGAACTCTACCACCCTAAAAGCAGGAAGCCCGTTATCTTCTCTGAGTTTTCCTCACTCCCTCCCTCCACACAACACCAGTTATTCAAGGTGGTTAAGATTCTCCAGGAGAAGGCACACCAAGGAATTACTGTTGAAGGTGTTTTCACAGACAGTGCTATTTGTGCAGCCCACATTGAGTGGGGTCCCCTACATAGGGTGTGCATTTTATCTTATACCCTGTGCTTAACCACTGCTCTCCAAAGTGCAGCCATGGGGCCTGTGTGGCCAGGACTGGGGGAGCCTGCAGCACCAGCCCATGGAGAACCAGCACTGCGGCACAAACCCTGGGCCCTTGCGCTAACTCAGGTCACTGCCAGATTGGCTTTCTTCAAGGTTCACTCACTTCCCTCACGTCTCTGCTCGTATGTCACCTTCTCCAGGCGGTCATTCTTGAACACCCTGTTCAAAATATGTTACTTGCTACCCCTCCCCCATGCTTTCCAGCTGGCAATGCCTGCTTTATTTTTCATCTTAGACTTTATCATCCAGCATGGTTCCCATTGTTCTTGTGTTCTTTGTTTTTTTTTTTGCCCCACTAGAAAGAGAACTCCCCCATCTGGGTTTGATTGCTCCATCCGTAGGACCCAGCACAGAGCCAAGCTCCTCGCAGCTCCTTAGTAGGGCTTGTTGGATGCATGGATTGTGACAACTAGTGACATTTTTAAGCACGTATCTAAGTGGCTATGCTAAATGTTGGTGAAAGCAGGTTAAACAGACAATGTCACTAGCTTGTGATAGCATCTAATCAAAATCTTTACAGTGTAGGATACCAGGTAAACCAGTTGCCATTGAGTTGACTCCGACTCATGGGGGACCCCATTTGTGTCAGAGTAGAACTGTGCCCCACAAGGTTTTCAGTGGTTGATTTTTCAGAAGCAGATCGCCAGGCCTTTCTTCTGAGGTGCCTCTGGGTGGACTTGAACCACCAGCCTTTCAGTTAGCAGCTGAGCACCTTAAATGTTTGCGCCACCCCGGGACAAGTTCATATTCATGAGTCGTGGAAAGACTGGATGAAAAAACATTCGTATTGTCTGGAGAAATGCTTTATGTGTGTGTATGTGTTGGTGGTGGTAGGAGGTGTCTCTCAGCTCAGTATGTCCTATAAATAAGTAGCTGAAACTGGGTACTGGGTATTTAAAGACAGGTAGAACCAAGTCCAGGAGGCTTGGTGAGCTGCCAAGGGCGAACTACCAGGCTAACCAGGATTGGAGCTTGGGTCTGCTGATTTCCAGACTGGTCCTGTTTCCACTCCTCATCCTCACTAACGCTTCTCAGGGAGTTATTTTCCATGCATTTTTCTGCATAAAACAAGCCTATTAGTACTGGAATAATCTATCAATTCAATGATTGCCCAAGATCTTGGATCAAATATTGTATTTCTTTTTTAAACTTCTGCTTTTTTTGGAAGAAGAGTGGCAGGAACCTAGGTAATAATTATGTGATCATTTAATATAACTGAGAAGCAATTCCCCTCCCCCCCAGTTCAGCTGCCACATAGACTGAGATCTGCTGTAGCAAGAACTGCTCTATAAATACCAAAGAGTAGAGGAAAAGGGCTTGAGCATCCATGGCATCTTCTCTTTTCAAAGGAAAATAGGGTTGCAGAAGAGCAAAACATTGGAGGCTGAGTTGTCATTCTGAGATGTGCACTAGGTCTCACCCTGGGCAAGGGCTCTTCTCAGCCAGCTCCCCTGTGTGTGGAACCACACCTGAGCACATCCAGGCCAGCATGTCTCCTGCTAGGGACCCCAAAGCCTCCAGTGGCCCCGGAGTGTGTCAAGGAGAGGGCGGCATAAGCAATAGTAATCATTGTTGGCACTTTATAGAAGGATGATGTCCTTAAGACATGAAACAGCACTGTGGAGGGGATCCTGCCATCCCACCCATTTGTACATGGGGAAAGTGCAGCTCACAGCGGTTGAGTACCACAGCTGCTAAGAGGCAAGACCAGGACTCAGGCCCCCCCGCCGCAAAACCTCTGCTTTGACCCCAGCAGACTTGTTAGTGAGGCATTTCCATCTTTTGACCACAGTAGGGGATTGAAGACAGATGAAGCAAGGCTCAAAGTCAGCCGATGCACCTGTCAGGGGGCTTCCTTCTAGTTGCAGAACTGACAGGTTTAACGCTCGTCTTTGGTCACGATGCCTCCGTAGGAAGAAGCCCGTTGTGATTTGGCACGCGGAGGATGAATGACATTCACCACGTCCACCTCAGCCCCTCCCGTCTGGGCCACCAGGTTGACAGTGGCCAGCTGTGCTAGTTCTGTGGAATGCACTGGTAGCAGTTCTGTCTTCATCATTAGCACCCCCCCCCCCGCGGCCCCAAGCTGCTTCTAAGAATGGAGTCTGTGGGTGGTGCAAATGGTTAGCACGCTGAGCTGCTAACCAAAAGGTTCAGGTTCGAGTCTACCCAGGGGCTCCTCAGAAGAAAGGCCTGGTGATCGACTTTGGAAAAAACAGCCATTGGAAACCCTGTGGAGCACAGCTTTACCCTGACACACATGGGAGGTACCAGGTAAGCCACATGGGGTTGCCGTGAGTCGGAGCTGACTTGACAGCAGCTGGCCTAAGAATGACTCAGTCGAAGCCTAGCCTGGAACACGTGACTGGTCCAGCTGTTCCTTCCAACTCAGAGTGCTGACGCCCTGTGCCCTCTCTCCACAGATGCCGCTCCTATGAGGACTGCTGTGGCTCCAGATGCTGTGTACGGGCGCTCTCCATCCAGAGGCTCTGGTATTTCTGGTATGTCTCATCCCTTCTTGTACTTAGATGCCCGTCTCCACTCACCCTGTCCCTAAGGGCTCTGCTTGCAGTCCACATCTTCACTAACCTCAGGTACACCACCTGGAATTTGGTCTTGGGACAGCCTTGGTCATGAAAATGGGCGTGTTCAGGTTGGCTTCCTGGAAGGCAGCTGTGCTCGCAAAGTTTCCAGGGAGGCTGTCCCCGGTTCTCCAGGCTCTGGACTAGGGGAGAAGAGATACTCTTTTGGGAAGGTGGGGGACAGACAGTGGCTTCCTCCTTCATCAGCTCTTTCACCAGTTTCTGAAATGGAGCTGAGGCGACTGTCTTAAAGAATCAGAGTCTCCAGCAAGTGCAGACCAGTGATAAGATTGCTCTTGCCTGGGAGCCTTCCCCATGCCGTCATGCTGTCTTGTCAGTGGAATCTTAACTTTCCAGTAAGCAGTCTCACCCTTGGTCCACCTCCCACTGCCACCGAGGGAGTCTGGCAAATTGTCTGAGGTCTATAAAATCATAACTTGAGAGGTCACAAGGGCACAATGCAGACATAGTCCCCAAAGAAGTGTGGGATGCAATTTCCACTACAGAGAAAAAACTCGTGTGCATTGTGACCTCAGAAGAGGCCTGTTGGGGGTTCTCTCTAAAATCAATTTGACTCTATAGTTAATAGATGTGACATCAGATGTCAGGGATGGCAGAGCATGTGTGGGGAAGGACTTACTTAAAACCAACAAGTCACCTGGGGAGCCTCTGTTGAAGTACCCCAGGCCTGCAGAAGGGGCACCCTAGCGTGGGCTCCAGCACAGTGCTCAGCCACACCAGGCTTCGTTCAGTCTCCAGCTCTGCCTGAGGGGCTCCTGGGCCACCTCTTTTACTGCTGGTGGTTGCACTTAAGGAGCACTGGTGGCTCTGTGGTTAAGGTTGGCAGTTCAAACCCACCAGCGACTCTGCAGGAGAAAGATGTGGCAATCTGCTTCAGTAAAAATTATATATAGTCTTGGAAACCCTATAGGGCAGTTCTACTCTGTCCTCTAGGGTCATTATGAGTTGAAATTGACTCAACAGCAGTGGGCTTGGGTTTGGGTTTGGTTGCGCTCAGATCAGAGTAGCTGACCTTCTGGGTTACGATTCCTCAGAGCTTTCCAGCTGGCTGGGATCTTTGAGAGTGTCGCCTCCACAGGGCCTGGATGTGCTCCCTGAATTGAGAACTGCCATACTGAGTCCTGAGGGGAGGGCAGGAGGGAATCAAAAACCCAAATTACATTAGAAAACAACAACAACAAATTATTTCTGATGATAGAAAAGGCATAGACATTTTTTTCTCTTAATTGCTGGAAAGCTTCCCAAACCTACTCAGCAGTGAACAAGAACATCTAGTGAACAATTAGCCTGTAGCTCACAGCCCATCAAGGAACTACTTTCCTTATTAACAGCCACTCCTTTTCCCTGAGCTGGCATCCTACATCCTCGCCTTCCTTGTTATAATAAGCTCATTTCCCTTCCCATTGGTTCTTCTCTTTTAAAATATGTTCTTCTCAGACTCATACCTCAATAATGAATTTGATGACTGATAACTAAGCAGGAAGTGGGTCTCTGGCCATGTGACTGTTCTGTCCTTACTTGCTCTCTGTCGGACCAAGGGCAGGTACCCACAGGGAGCCTGAATGTAAGCTGCCTTCCTCTGTGTCTCAGTGATGCCGTTTTGATTTGTCTAAGAAAAAAAGCACCATTTGATGTAAACCAACATTTTGGCTTTTCCTGGGGATGGGACTAAGATCTCATATAGCTTCTGCCTTTTCCAGCCAGAGCACCTAGAATAGCCAGTAAGGTTATTTGAGAAAGCCTTCCATTGCTTTCTGTTTCTAGTAGGTGTATGTCATTGGGCCCAGTGTTGAATGTAAGATTATCATTGAGCCCACCATAGGGAAATTAGGTTTAAGAGACTGAACTGTCCCCTTTGTGATTTCAGCATGTGCAGTGCTGAGAATTGCCTTACTGTGCCAAGCCCCTGCATGATCTGGATCCTTTTAGCTCCCCAAGAGTGTACTCCTGACCTCTTTCCCCCACTAACTCCAGCCACATAAACATCTGCCTCCAACTCACCTGCCTTAGCATCTTCGCCTGTGCTAATTTTTCCACCAGAATGTTCCTCTCTTCCTTTCAGCTTTTATCTTTCTTCTCATCCTTCAGCACTCTGCTCAGATGTCACTTTGAAGGAAAAGGAGCTTTTCTGACCTTTCTCACAGAGCTGGAAGAGTTGCTTTAGTGAATACTCCCAACGCTACCAACTGAGCAGGCCAGCCCAGGAAGACTAAAATCACCCACTTCTGATGACCAATTGTGTGGCGAATGACAAATCCCACTGCGTCCTGTGGAAATCTCAGCTTCACTTCTCTATTCGGTTTAGACCCCAGCTGCCCATGCAGTCCTTCTCGCTCTCATCCCTAGCTACCTTGGGCTGGGTCAGCGGGTATCAGCCACAAGCTTGGTAGTCCACATGACTCCCTCCATTTCAGACCAGCCGGCCCCAAATTTGGGTTTTTTCTCTGCTTCCTCAGGGTGCCAGCTTCAAGTTTGGGGATACACATAACTCCTTCTACTCCAGACCAGCCAGCCCCCACTACTCCTTTGGGTCATATAATTCTCTGGAATGATTCACAGAGCTCACATGAAACACTATACCTGTGATAACAGCTTTAATATAGCAAAAAAGGTTACAAATGAAAAGATGCATAGAGCAAGGTCAAGAGGGATCCTAGTGTGGAGCCTCCATTTCCCGAGGGAACTTGCTACCTACCCAAGAGCATATATGTTCACTCTTACCAACCAGGAAGCTCCATCTGAGCCTCAGGGCTCCTATCAGCCTCCCTATGTGGCCATGACAGATTACATCATACCTCATGAGCTTAGTCAGCATCGGGCCCCTAGGTGGTCCCTCTTGGTCTGGTCAGTCCCCATTTGTTGGTCTCAGGTGTGTTGCAGCTCTAAGAAACCCAGAGCAAAAGGCCAAATTGCTTTATGCACCCCACACTCACTATGACTAATATCCTTTTTAAATCTTTCTTAGCACTGACTACAATTGTAAATAAATAATTGTGTAGATTTGTTGTTTATGGTCTGTCTCCTTGTTGGTCGTGAAGTTCACTTGAGGAGGAGGGCTCATGTGTCTTATCACTCTGTTGCACAGCCTGGTCCTGAGAGCATAGCAAGTGCTTACAAATCACTTGTTGAATGAATAATGAACTAGAAGACAGACCAGAAGGGCCATGCTTTCAGCCCTTTACTGAGTTATTTCCTTTCTTGTGCCTCTGATCTCTCTTCCTGCTCAACATTTCACGAGTGTCCAGTAAATATTTATTGACTGACAGGCGGACTTGCAGTTATCAGCTTACTGTGAGCTGGAATTTGAATATTCTTGAAGGCTTTAACATCTACTTTTTTCATAAGTTTATTTTACATGTGTATAGGTGCCTTTGATCATGACACAGCCAGCTGTGATGTATGCTCATGGTTCACAAAACAATGTGCAACCCACCCAGTGTTTGGGGATTTTGAGCAATGTTCTGTGAGGTTTCCATGAATCCCATAATAATTCCAGTTCGGAGCTGGGCAGGAGCTTCCTGTTATATCTGTGCCAGCCAGCCAACTGGCCCTTATTAGATTGACCCCCCTTTTTCTAGAAACAGAAGATTAGTGCAGATCTGAGATGGGAAGAGGGAACTTATTCATTCAGCAATCATTTATGGAATACTAATTATGTAGTAAAACAAAACAAACAAACCTGTTGCTGTTGAGTCAAATTCAACTCCTAGAGACTCTATAGGACAGAGTAGAAGTGCCCCATAAGGTTTCCAAGGAGCAGCTGGTAGATTTGAACTGCCAACCTTTTGGTTTGCAGCCATGGCTTCTAACTTCTGTGCCACCAGGGCTCCATTACACAATAGTCACTGGGAATTCTTAGGGGAATTAAGCAAAGGTCCTGTCCTTGAAGCACTCACCTGTAGTGTTTGTTAGACTTCAGGGTCGCAGTGGGAGGTACACATTCAGCCATACTTAAGTAGAAATTTCTAAATCTGCAGCCTTTTTATTGATGGTAAATGTTTTCCTTCTCTATTCCTGTCATTTCTCTGTAATTAAGGCATGCTTTAGGAAGGACACCTTTATTTCTTTATGTGTGTTCATATAATAATGGAGAGACAACTATTAGGAGGGATAAGTGTGTTCACCCTTGTTGCTTTGACAATAAAGAATAGAAAATTGTGGAAATGGATGGCAAGGCAAGGACCAGCCAAAGTAGTCAAACAGGATTTAAGCAGTGTCTCCTGTTCTGGCCAAACTATCGCGTTGAGGTCAGAGCCATGGACAGGGAAGTGGTTGCACCAGCCCTTTGAAACCAGCTAACTTTCTGGAACTCTTTGAGGCAGAGATCTTATTTATAGAGCTTCTCTTTAGGGAGTGGCCTCCATCAAGAAACCTGCAGGCCAAGTCTCTGCCTGCTGTCTTCCATGTATAAAAAACCAAATCCACTGCTGTCAAGTTGATTCCGACTCATAGCGACCCTACAGGACAGAGTAGAATTGCCCCATAGAGTTTCCAGGGAGCATGTGGAGGATTCAAACTGCCGACCTTTTGATTAGCAGCCGAGCTCTTAACCACTGTGCCACCAGGGCTTCATTTCCCATGTATATATATATGTGTGTGTGTGTAGAGAGAGAGAGAGAGATTTACTTCAAAGAATTGGCTCATGCCATTGTGGGCCAAGTCCCAAATCTATAGGTCAGGTGGCAGCTGGAGGCCGCTGCTGGCTCGTGGTTTTGTAGGGGGCTGACAAGTTCAAAATCCATAGGTCAGGTGGCAGGCTGGAGGCTCCTGCGGGCTTGCATCCCAAGATGACAGGAAGAGTGCAAAGTTGAAAGAGGGAGAGCTAGTTCTGCTGAAATACTATTTGTGTCTGGGAGCAGACCACACCCTAAGGAAACTCTCCTTTCAACTGATTGATCATGCTATGACAGGTGATTACATGCCAATAGATTACATTATGAAACAGCAAGTCGTCCTGTGTTTGGCCAAACCACTAGAAATTCTAGCATAGCCAAGTTGATACATGAAACTAACCATCACAAGCCCCATCTTCTCATATCCCTTCTGGAGTCAGTATTCACAGGGTCTGTGCTCGTAGATCCCCAGAGGGCTCCAATGGGCTTTGGGTCACCAGGCAACTCTTGCGGTCTCTGCCCATCTGACCTCCTGTCTGCTCCGTGCCTCCCTCACATCTGTGTTCTCCCCCAGGTTCCTCCTGATGATGGGTGTGCTCTTCTGCTGTGGTGCCGGCTTCTTCATCCGGAGGCGGATGTACCCCCCACCACTGATTGAGGAGCCTGCGTTCAACGTGTCCTACACCAGGCAGCCCCCGAACTCTGCTGCAGGTCAGCCCTCTGTCCCTGTCTGTCCTTCCTGCTGTTTACATGTGCTGTGTGTGAGCCACTGAATAGTATGCTGAGAGAGCAGTTTTGGCCCTGCTTATTCATTTAAGTTAGGAATATCAATTTTCTTATGCATTTGTGCTGACAAAAAATGTCATATATATTGAATTGAATACCCATTACCTTCTATTCCCATATAGTCATCAGTATACCTTATATGCCTGTGTATGTGATTAGTATATGCGTATTATTTTTCTGCCTTTTTCCTTAAAAAATATTTTGTATACAAATCTTTATGTAGAAACACGTTCCTGCCATTCCAGATGCCTCTGGACTAAATATTAACTATGTTGCTGAAGGGCAATTTGCCTAATTATTCTGTTACTGCTGGCCATTTGTTTAGTTTGGTTTTCACTTTTATTCATTAAACAAGTATTTATTGAGCATTTACTAATGTTATAAAAAAAAATGTTCTAGGTACTTAAAAATGGTGCTGCTATAGATACTATTGTATAAGTTACACTTGGCTTATTTAAGGCGTATTACCCAATGTGATGTCCCAGGGTCAAAAAGGATTAGCAGTTTCTTAATTCTTATAAAACCCTGCTATATTTTTTTATACCTAGTCTAGGCTGGGTTTTTTGGGTGGGTTTGATACCTAGCTAAAAATGTCAGCTACTGTTGCTCTCACGGGAACACAGGCTGGGGCCCTGGTTTTGGCTTCACGTGTGTGTGAGATGTTTCCTCTTCCCTTTAGAGGGCTCGTCTGAGGAGGGAGGAGAACCAGGGCTCCGGAGGGCTGAGCAGGCCCTGCTCATTACAGTGGGTGCTGCCCTCACCTCGTGTCGGGCTCTGCTCCTGCCTATCTCTCTCGGTCAGGAGAATGGGGAGGCAGGTGAGGCTGATAACAGGTGAGATAGGAGGCAGGTGAGGCTGGGGAGGCAAGTGAGGCTGGGACAAGTGAGTTTGGGGGGGTAGGTGATGCAGGGAGGCAGTTGAAGCTGGGAGGCTGGAGAAGCAGATGATGCTGGGGCACAGGTGCGTTCCTCATGCCCACACTGTTCCCATGAATGGTGCTCTGCTCCCGGCCACCGTTGCCACCTGGAGGGTGGGGAGCTGTCTGCTGACTGCATATTGCAGATGGATGGTCAGAATTTGAGGAGCAGTTCTTGCCTGGTTTTAAGAGAAATAAGGGGGATTCAGTGTAAAAGCAGGTATAAAGCATTTTCTCTCCTCTGTCTCATGAGGGCATACTGATCCCAGGATGCAAAGAGAGTGGAGCTGGTCATTTTTTATTTCGTTCTTTTACAACTTTCTTCTCCTAGATACTCTAGCAGGGTTTTCTTTTCTTTTAAAAAGAATCATAGTTATGGTTTTGAAAAATGCTACTCAGGAAGGCCTGAATAGTATTTTCCACAACATGTCAGGTGGGAGTTGTACCTAAAACTTTCACACAGAAATGGATTGTATTCTTTTCGTATCTGGAACTCTTTGAATAGTTTCAAGTTTGTGCTCTATCATCTGGTGAAATGCAAATTTGGGGTTAAAATGAGAATCAGAGGCCAAAGCTACCACTCATTGGATTTTAGGCCATTGATTTTTCTTTCTTTCTTTGATCAGATGGAGATAGTAGCTCAGAGAAAAGAGTCAATTGCAAACAGAAAAGAGTTTTTCCTTTCCTTTCTGTCACCACTACATGGAGTTTTAGTACAGGGGACAGGAGCACCCCTGCAGAGCTCCCGTCACCCACTAATGAAGAATGCCAATTGCCCTGATCCATACATGCTGGACAACTGCCCTTCCTTTCCATCCAGGCTCGGGTGAACACAATGGGCAGCTTCTGTGAGTTAGACCTGTGCTTCCTGCTGCCGGCTGTGGAATTCCACAGGAATGGAATGGCCCTGATGGTGCAGCGGTTAAGAGCCACGGCAAGCTATGGCCACTAACCAAGAGGTTGGCAGTTTGAATCCACCAGCTGCTCCTTGGAAACCCTATGGGGCAGTTCTACTCTGTCCTATAGGGTTGCTATGAGTTGGAATTGACTCAATGGCAATGGGCTTGTTTTTTTGGTACCATGGGCATCTCGGTCCCTCTAGGAGGAAACTCATCACTTGTGTGTGCCCTTCCCTTGTCCCCTGTCTCTCTTCTCCGCACAGCAGTGTGCCCTGTCTCTCCAGCTGGGATCCTCACTCTCCCTTATCAACCACATCCAATAAATAGGTCGTCAGAGCCTACCAAATCTTACTTTAGACCCTTATCTTGCCCCTGAGCAAGGCCTGCTAACAGTTTTCCCAGTCACCCATCTCTCCCAACACAGTTCTGTCCTCCACGTCACACCAGAAAGACCTTTAACAAAAAGCACACAGGTCACATCACTCTTCTGCTTAAAGATCTCAGTGGGCTCCCCTTGCTCAGAGAATCAAGTGCAGGCAACGTAGCCGAGTGCACAGGGCCCTTCATAGCCACATTCGAGCCCGGTGCCCAGTCTGGGGGCTTCTCTCTGCAGTTCCGTTGGGCCCCTTCATGTGTGTTCCTGGGCCTGGGAACTCCATCCTCCCTTCAGGAGCCTGCTCTGCGTTGTCTGTGTAGTGACACACCCCTGGCCGTTCCCTTCCCCATGCTGTGGTTTGCTCCCTCTGCTGTGCGCTGTGCCAGGTGCATTGTCAGCACTTATTGTGGTGTGTTGTTTTGTTTCTATGGTTGTAGAAATATATAGAACCCAACAGTTGCCAATGCAACATTTTATCATGACATGTTTTAATCCCTGTGTGTGCATCAGGCCCCCACCAGGCCATGTGCTTATGCAGGCAGGACTCAGGCTTTGTTACCCCTCGCCCATGTGCTCAAGCCCAGACTACTCTCTGCCACTGTCAATGTAGCTGCCACCCAGGCTTGCACCCTAGTACACCTGAGGGTCAGGAACATGGTGGCCATGTTCTGAGCCTGGAGCCAAGGCTGCCTGACTTGCTTGCTTCAGGGCACATTTATTGAACATGTCGTACAAAGGCACTGCAGATGCCCAAGACACCAGAGCCCAGCCTGGATTGCGCTCCCACTGGCCTGTTGTGCAGTGCATGGTCTGCACAGCTGTACGTGGCAGCTCTGAACACACACACAAATCAGGACACAGCTCCCAGCCATGATGAGAGCTGTGGAGAGAACGTTCAGGATAATGAGAGACCATGTAAGTAAGAAACTTAGAGTACAGGTCAAGGAAGGCTCCCCCAGTGCCTTGGTGTCCTAGAGCTACCATACAAAACACCACAAAGTGGGTGGTGGCTTTAAAGAACAGAAATGTATTGTCTCGTGGTTCTGGAGGCTGAAAGTCCCAATCAGGCTATCAGCCATGTCTCTTTCTTCTGCGAGCTCTGAGAGAGGAACTGTTCCATGCCTCTCTTCTGGTTCTGGGTGCTGCCGGGCTTCCATCATCACATGATATCTGTCTCCCCCCTGTGTGTGACTCCGTTTCCCTGTCTGCTCTCTCCTTCTCTAAGACACCACACAAAGGATTAGGATTAAGACTCACCCTACTCTGGTGTGACCTCACTTAACTATTAACAAAGAAAAGCCAGCGTAGAGGAGGGGGGGTTTGGGGACCATAGTTTCAGGGGACATCTAAGTCAACTGGCATAATAAAATCTATTAAGAAGACATTCTGCATCCCACTTTGGAGAGTGGTGTCTGGGGTCTTAAACGCTAGCAAGTGGCCATCGAAGATGCATCAATTGGTCTCAACCCGTCTGGAGCAAAAGGGAATGAAGAACACCAAGGACACAAGGTAATTATGAGCCCAAGAGACAAAAAGAGCCACATAAACCAAAGACTACATCAGCCTGATACCAGAAGAGCTAGATGGTGCCTGGTTACAACTGATGACTGCCCTGACAGGGAACACAACAGAGAACCCCTGAGGGAGCAGGAGAGCAGTGGGATGCAGACCCCAAATTCTCATGAAAAGGCCAGACTTAATGATCTGACTGAGACTAGAAGGACGGTGGTGGTCATGGCCCCCAGACCTTCTGCTGGCCTAGGATAGGCACCATTCCCAAAGCCAGCTTTTCAGACAGGGATTGGACTGGACAATGGGATAGAAAAAGAGGCTGGTGAAGAATGAGCTTCTTGGATCAAGTATACATTTGAGACTATGTTGGCATCTCCTATCTGGAGGGGAGATGAGAAGGCAGAGGGAGTCAGAAGCTGGCAGAATGGACACGAAAAGAGAGAGTGGAGGAAAGGAGTGGGCTGTCTCATTAGGGGGAAAGCAATTAGGAGTATATAACAAGGTGTATATAAATTTTTGTATGAGAGGCTGACTTGATTTGTAAACTTTCACTTAAAGCACAATAAAAATTAAAAAAAAAAAGCCCTACAGTATTTCCAAAGAAGGTCACACTCGAAGTACAGGGGTTAAGACTTCAGCACATGTTTTGGGGGGACACAATTCAGCCCCTAACACCGACAGAAGCCTCATTTGAGCTGAGGAGTAGAAACCTACTGAACTGGGAGGGAGGGAGACCTGAGGACTGGCCGGTGAGGCCCCTGGCCTGCCTTCTCCATCTGCCTGTACGATGAGACTATCATGCTGCAGAGCGCCAGGCAGCCAGCATAGCACCACGTAGGATCAAGTGCAGGATCCGCTGGAGGGTGGGGTAAGTGTGAGAATCTAGGGCAGATGAAAACACTGAGCACCTCTGAGAACAGCAGAGAGAAGCCAGTGCTCCTGAGAGGCCGCCAGGCCCAAGCCCCAGGCCTTTTTACATAATCTTAGGTGAGGCATTCACCACAGAGGGCAGAGGTGAGGCCAGGTGGTTTGACTGACTCCACGTTGTGATGTTATATCAGGAACACTCAGAAAAATGGATGTCATTTATTTGGTTCCAAGATGGCCCGTGATGCAGAGGCCACTGGGGCCAGCATAAAATCACTTGCCATGGCCACGGCCGCTGGGAGACACTGGTTGGGCCCCCCTTCCTCTCTGTAGAGTCACAGTTGCTTCTAGCACCAAATACACCATTTCTCTGACCAAACTATAGACTTAATTTGCCACCCCTTTTCCATTTTCTTCTTACTGGCCTGTAGCAAATGTGGAATAGTTGATCCCAAAATACACCAGAGCATCATAAGAAATTAAGGCTTGCCTTGTTCTTTTTTCTTTTTTTTGTTCCATGGGGGGAGATAATTTCCGTAATTTCACTACAAAATCAGGGGCTACATCCTTAGTTAACAGCTGTATGCCTGGGAAGAGTTTGATTGCATTGATTTCACTCTTTAGAAATAGTAATATTGAAAAAAAATTCGGGTCAGTTAGTTTCTAAATGATTCCCTGGTTATGAGGTTCTGGAAACACACCTGATCCACGGATTGACCACCTTACAGATGTTTGCTGAGATGCTGTAATGTTCAAGGCTCTGTACCCTTGGGCTGGTGGATGTAAAGAAGATGCCACGTGGAGGTTTAGAACGAGGGAAAAGAGAGAAGCTTAGTGCACTAAGGATTATAGGATAAGCCACACCCAGGAGCAGCACTTGGTCAGTGCTGGGCGTACAGGTACTTGGTGTAGGTGGGTTTATGTGTGTGGATTCGCTAGTATGGCTCCATGACTCCTCTCCTGCCTGTCTGAGAGGTGGAGGTGGGTTCTGGGGAGCTTCACTTATGAAGGAAGGAGAGAAAGTGGCTGGGTTTTGAGGGCCAGTGCCCACTGTAGGGCTAGACCCCTGCACGGGGAGGGCAGCCACTCATATCCTTGGGACCAGCTCCAAGCCCAGCATCACCTGAGGGGTGCAGAAAAGCACGGAATTTGCACATTGCAAAATGGGCTTGTGTCTGGGCGAGGGGGAGGAATATGGACAATCATGGCTCTAGAGGCCATTTTGGAGGAGGACTGTGCATATAAGGGGTAGGGATTGGCCAAACCAGGTATGGGGCTGAGGTTCTCAGGTGAGGCCCTACCCTCTGCCCAGAATTCAGAAGGAACAAAGGCTGAAGCTGCTGGTTGAAGGTCTCAGGGCTTACAGTTGAGTGTGTTTGGCCCTGGGCTTGACAGGGCATGTGCAGAAGATGAGCAGAAGTGCTGAGTAGCTGTTGTTGGAGGAACAGAACAAGGTACCTATAGGACAGGTAATCAGGAGGACTGAGCTCTGGAGACCTAGGGTGGGCCTCAAAACTTAGGGCAAAATGAAATCATATGAAGAAAATCACTCCTCATTTTATTTTGTCTGTATATGCAGAGAGACAGTACAGCAAGAGAAGGTTGCAACCCCACAAATGGTATCATCCCCCTAAATCATCCCCATCATGCTGCTGGCAAGGCCCTGTCAGTATGCCCTCCTGGGTCAATAGGAAAGATAGACTTCGTTCTTTCATTCATTCATACGTAACACATTAGCTAACCAGCATCTGCCACTGTATTCATGCTGGCAGAGGGGTGTGAGTAAGGTATCCTCACTGCTCTTTAAATCCTGGAGAACAGTGGGAAGAACAAACATCGAAAATGATGACATGAGAGCCAGGTGGATTAGGGTCAGAGAAGCAGAGATGGGGCCGAGCCGGGAGGTGGAGAGACAGGGAAACTCTGGTGAGAACTTGGGTTCAGCAGAGCTGTGGGTGTGGAGAGGAGGAGGGGCTGGGTCTCAGGGAGATCCGAGAAGCAGCCGTAACAGAACTGGATGCAAGGCACGACTGAATGTGGGAAGAGGGATTAGGGGGTCATGAAGGAAAATGACTAAATTACAGGATTTCTTCTTTATGAAGTATCATGTAGCCACTGAAGTGGATTCTCATCAAGACCAAGGGTATGTAACGGTATGGCAAAACAATTGTAAAGCTGTGTTAGTGAAGAGAGCACAAAACCAAACCCATTGCCAGCGAGTCAATTGCGACTCATAGCAACTCTGTAGGACAGAGTAGAACTGCCCCATAGGGTTTACAAGGAGCACCTGGTGGATTTGAACTGCCGACCTTTTGGTTAGCAGCCGTAGCTCTTAACCGCTGCACCACCAGGGTTCAGTGAATAATAATTTACATGAAGGGCCCTCGTTCCAACCGTGTGAGCAAACAAATGCATAGAGACAGGCTGAAGGGAATAGCCAATATTGAAATCTGCTGGGTTAACATAAGTTTTCTTTTAAAATGTTTTCCTTTAATGTGACTAATACTGATTTTTTTTTTTTTCCTGATGAAATAGTTAAAAGTAGATGGGGTATTCCCATTGGGAGATACATCTGTACAGGTGTTCCCTGCTTTTTGAAAATGCGCTTTACACCCCTTCACTGTTACGAAAGACCTACATTAGTACTTGGTTTTGCTAATCCGAAGAGGATTTTTGCTTTTACGAAAAAAGGTGAAAAGTGTATATAGCACTTAACGTTTGTTTTTCAGTGAGTGGTAAAGAGGCAGGGCTCACCCTGAGCAGCGGGTGGTACTGCCAAGCTCCCCATTATTTCTACTTTAATAGGCTGTGTATTATGCTTTCACTATATGTTAGTGTTTTTTAGGTTTGATGTGTTCTTTGGTATGATTTGGTAGGTTATTTTTTAGGTCTGGGAACACTCAAAAATTTTTCCCATACAAATTAATGGTAATTGCCTCTTTGCTTTGCTCCGTTTCAGCTTATGAAAGACTTCATAGGAACACTCTACTTTGGGGTAGCGGGGAAAACCTGTATTCCTTTCAAACAGTACACTTAGGCTGATTTCATTGATGGTTCTCTGCCTGTTTTGATGTCTCAAACCTATGATAAGTGTGTCAGCCCACAGTGACGACCATGGAGTGACTAAATGACACTAACTCCAGGAAAATGGAAACAGTCGGGAGTGTGCTTTGACAGTTTAATTACCCTCCACATCATACCTGAAACGCAAATAGGGCTGCTTCAGTCGCAAGGACAAGCTGGTTTGTAGAGCTGGCGCGATAGCACGATTCCTCGTCAGTGTAATGGTGCCTGCACACCTGCACACCACCCTCCCCGCCCCACCATCTCTAACCTCCACCCTCTAAGGTTTCCCTCCTCGTTTTTTCCCTGAAGAAACTGTGGGGCGAGGGGACCCAAAATGCAGGCCGCTGTGGGCTAGGAGCGTCCTGTGCTCCTGTGCAGAGCCCCTGTCTGTTCTCCCCATCTCTGGGTAGCCTCCTTCAAGAGGTGAAGAGATGGAATTGTTTTCAAATGTTTGGTTTTGGTGAAAGAAAGATAACAGGAAATGTGTAAGATGATTTAAAAATCAAATGCCAATCTAGTAATATGCCTTTATAGCTGCCAGAATATACTTTACCAGTTTACCCCTGATATCAAAAGGTAGACTGGGCATTTAGGGCGGGGCCACGGGTGGGATTTTTGAGAGCTGTTTCATTTAGTAAAGCTCGAGAATCATTCCTGTGTTACAACATAGAATACCTCTTTGCTGACCTCGAGTATTTTTTCCACAAAGTTCAGTGGGTGTCTCTGTCTGATTTTCTGTCTGTTTGTCTCTCTCTCACTTCCCTGTCATTCTTATCTTGGTAATTCTCTAACTTTAATGATACCCCTTCCCTTTCTGTGACAGCTCAATTGCTATTTCCTATGACTTATGTTATCCAGTTTACGTAAAGAAGAAACATTGAGAACTTCCTGTCATATGAAAGTGAAGTTTTGGGGTTATTTTGCGTGTAAAAGAATCTAGTGTCATTGGCCACTATGGATACTGACAAATAACACACTTCACACAGAGCGTATTTCAAAAAAGAAAGGCATTTTTTATAGCCTGCCCCACTGGTACCCGTTGCTGTCAAGTTGATTCTGACTCATAGTGACCCTATAGGACAGAGTAGAACTGCCCCATAGAGTTTCCAGGGAGCGCCTGGTGGATTCAAACTGCTGACCTTTTTTGGTTAGCAGCCGAACTCTTAACCACTACGCCACCAAGGTTTCTGCCCCACTGGTAGGTAGGTAGTATTATTACCTCAATCACAACAGCTTTCCCTTCTATAATCTTCTTTGATCTGTGGGAACAGAAACTTCTAGCAAACTTAATCACCTTAAGTCCTTGGCCTGTTCTCAGATTTGCCAGTGGTAGAGGAAAGACAGAACCTGAGCCCTTTACCAGTCCCATTCCGCTTTCTTGGAAGCCGCCTCATATCTCAGGGGGTTACTCAGGTCTGAAGTATCTTGCTCATATTTGTTCTTAACTGTAAAGCTTAGTTAGGCAAACTGGCCCCCATCCGCCTCATTTGCATCCTTCTCACTCCATCAAAGGGAGGGGGCCTTCCTTAGGTTGCCTTTCTCATCTAGTTCTTCATCTCTCTAAGCTACCATGCCTCCCAAGTCGGTTTTTGTGACGTTTTCTCCCTAAATATACTGAAATGGCTGTGATTGGGTCCTCTGGGGGATGGAGTAAGGAGAAACTTGGGCCAAACTAGACAGAGGGCTCCTTGTTGCAGAGGCCACAAGGCGTGAATCACTTCACTCACCAAATATTCCTTCAGTCACTCACCAAATACTCTTTTCTGTGAGTTACTCCATGCGTTGGGCACTGAGCTTAGCCTTGGCATTTGGTAGTGATCAAGCAGACACAGCCCCCACTTCCTGGCTCCTGAGGAAGGACAGGGAGGCAGAGTGGCTGTGCAGTGGTAACTTCTGACCTTTGATAGGAAGCTGCGGTAGCGGCTCAGCAGTAGAAGTCTCATCTTCCATGTGAGAGATCAGGGTTCTATTCCCAGCCAGTGCACCTCAGGCAGAGTCCCCACCCGTCTGTCAGTTGAGGCTTGTATGTTGCTATGATGCTGACCAGGTTTCAGTGAAGCTCCAGACTAAGACTGACTAGGAAGAAAGACCTGGCAATCTGCTTCCAAAAATCAGCCAGCAAAAACCCTATGGACTACAATGGTTTGATCCCCCGGCTGATCATGGGGCTGGCACAGGACTGGGCAGTTTTGTTGTACATAGAGTTTCCACGAGTCAGGGGCAGACTGGATGGCAGCAAACAACAGCAACAACAACATAGAGCCCAAAGTTAAAAGTGGTAAAGCTAGAAATCCTTTTCTCTCATCTTGGGTATTCAGATTGCCCCTGGAACTCCAGCCAAAACAGGACGTGCATTTTCCATCTTATCTGCCATTCAGCGTCTCAGCTGACTTTTAACAAACTTTTAGTTTCCTCAACCACATTTTCTCTTTTTTAGAAGAGACTTTTAATGCCTTGGGGAAATACTTCAAAATGACATAGACAACGTTTTTCTGTCTGCTATTTGTTGTGTGTTAATATTTTAATCCTTTTCTGTGGAGAAAAAGCTGGGTGAAGGAGGGAAGGTAGGCTGGCTACTCATTTGAGGTCCATAAAGCTGTTTATTATTAACACGGAAAACAAAACAGGAGAGATTATCACTGGGCATGTAGCCAGCAGGGGTATTTTGTTAATTCCTTTTGATCCATCACAGGCAAAAAGAAAGAGTAAAAGCATAAACTCTTAGAATCTCAGGGCTGGATGGTACCCTAAAGGCCATCCCAGCCTTCCCTCGTCCCCGCCACCCCATGCTGTCTCCTCAGCTGATGTGTCTGTAATCTCCTCTAGTCCATACCCCCTAAATTGTCCTCCGTCTGTTTTCAAAATGCTTCAGTGAAAGCAGAGCCTGTACCTGAGGCAGCCTACTCCATCCTTGGGCAAGTCTGGTCAACATTTCTGCCCCTTGAAGTTTCTAAAAACTGAGGAAGAACTTAATGCCACAGAAAGAGTCAAGAGCTTGGCCTTCTCCAGATTTCGTTAATGAAGACTGGCAAAGTGGTGGAAGGGAGTCTATAACACTAATTTTCCACAAAAGTAACTCCACTATTGAGTTTGATAGTTTATTGGAAGTCTTTAGAGTATCCAAATCTTGGTATTACAAGCAACCTGTCTACATTCTAAATCACTGTCAAAGATAGTAATGAACATTAAAAACAAAAAAAAAGGCAAGAACACAGACTACAAGAAAAACAGCAAGGAAACATGAGAGCAAAATATACTGACCAAGGAAGACCATCCACAATGTGGCTGACAGTGGATATAAATGTGTTATAAAAAATCAATATGATTATTTCTATAGGTGCTGAAAAGGCTATCAGTAATATTCATTATACATTCCGTATCGAAACTAGTAATGTACGGCTTCTTCCTTGTCCCTGAGGGCAAGGACCTTGAGGGTCCTTGAAGTCAAGGACTGAGTCCTCACCTGCATGTTACCAGCTGTGTCTTTTGCGTAGGAAATGCCCAGTAAATAAATGTTAAATGAAATATGTACTCTAGACCTACTGCCAACATCATATTTAGTGAAACAGTACAAGAATTCCCATTAAAATTAGGGTGCTAGTTATCACCATTAGTATTTAATGATGGTCTAGAATTTCTGGCAAAAGGATTAACATGAAAATGACGTTTAACCATTAGGAAGTAGAAACAAAATTATCCCAATTTGTAAACAGCCTCATTACTTACCTAGTAAAAAAATCCTGGAGACGGAACAAAAAAATATTTTTAATAGTTGGGATAACTAAGCAAAATGAATAGATGAAACATAAAACCAAATCAAAGGAGAAGGTTTGGAGGAAAGGGGAGACTTATCTATTAATTATGCAATTGCTGTCAGGGAGAATTAGTTCAGGTGCCTTAGGCTGCAAGCAACAGATATCCCAGTTCAGCCAGTTTAAAGAATAGGATGAGTTATCGCTTGTGATGAACAGTCATGAGGCAGGGAGGCTCCTGGTTTGATTTCATTGCTTAGCAGCATCTTCAGGGACCCAGGTTCCTTCCGTTCATCTTAGCCTAGCAGCTCTTTCCTTCACTAGCTGCCCTCAGTGACTACTAATTGCTGGTTCAGTTCTTTCAACTCTAGCAACGTCCAGGGGAAGAAGCCCTCCCCACCCCCAGGCATGTTACATAATTTCTTCAGACTTCAGCTTTTGAATCTGTAAAATGGAAGTGATAATAATGTATCTTACAGTATTACTGTAGGCCTTAAATGACATGCTGTATGTGAAATACCATGACATGTCTGTATGAGAAACACTTGTGTTTGTCCAGACGATATACTGAGCACATAATGATGCCCTCGCTAAATATTGATTTCCTTCCTGACTGTCTACACTGGGAGATAATTGGTCAGAGTTAGGCAATCTCAATGCTCTCAGTAACACCTGGTCACTTTTTGTCTTGGTTTTTGCCTTTCCTTCATCTGTTTTTTTCTCCCTTGTTCAGTGTGCAAGCCTTTCTCTTGGACAGAGAATCAGATTTGAGGTCTTTCTCTTTGCCATTTCTTGTATTTATTACTCTTCTTTATCCTCCGTTCGCTAATTAACACAGAAACATAAAAGTAAAATATGATGACTAGGGAAGACCGCCTGCAACGTAGGTGCAGGTGGATATAAACATGTTATAAAAAATTAGTGTGTCCAGAGTCTTAGCTCCAAACGTCAGCTCCCTTGCTTCTATTTTCCTGACACCATCTGTGTTTGTTTCTGGTTACATGCCCCCTTCCAATTTGACCCTTTAGAATCAATCATACAGGCTTTGCTTGGAACCTTTCAAATCTTTGTTCTCACAATGCTTCTTTGTGATTGTGGAGTTGAAATTAGGATGTTTTAAAAAATTTTTTTTGTTTAGATATTTTCTTGTTTTTCATTTTATTGTGGTAGATACATATGTAACATCTGCCATTTCAGCCATGTTGAAGTGTACATTTCAGTGACATTAATTACATTCACCATGTTGTGCTACCATCACCATTATTGTTTGGCAAAAGTTTTACATTACCTCAAAGAGAAATTTACTACCTCTTCAGCAATAGCTCCTTTCCTGGCCCCCACCCTTTTCTCTAGCCCCTGGTAGCCACTAATAATCTTTGCTCTCTATACAGTTGCTTATCCTACATGTTTCATATAAGTGGAATGATAAAATATTTGTTCCTTTTTGATTGCCTTGCTTCAGACGGCATGTTCCCAAGGTTCATTTATGTTGTAGCATGTATCAGGACTTCATTTCTCTTTAGGGCTCAGTAATACTCCATGGTATGTATGTACCACATCTTGTTCAGCCATTCATCTCTCCATGGACATTTTGGTTGTTGTGAATAATGCTGCGATGAAGATTGGTATGCATGTATCCATTTGAGGAAATTATGATATTAAGGTGCTTACAATTCCAAGCACCTTTGTTATATCTGCAGGCTTGTACCTGACCTTGCGGCCCTTCCCTCAGTGGTTTCTTATGTGTAATGGTCTCCCTCCTTTCACTTTACTCACTGGGTCTGCCCATCTTGGTCAGAATTGGGCCCACAGTGTCAGTTCTCCTCTCAGTTTCCCTTCTTTTTTGGGAGACTGAACATTAGCACAGTCAGCGTCTTGTCAAAGTTCTGCTTTTAGCCAAATAAGCTGAAGCCTAGCAGATGCCTGGGCCATGGAGAGCCTCTGTGAGGGTTGCTTCCCTGTCTGGGCTGGTTGTGCTCTTGCCTCATTTCCTCCATCTGGACGAGGAGCCCGTAGCCTTTTTTCCTGCTCCCCTTTGGCCTCAATCACAGATTTCCCAGCCTGCTCCGTCCCTGTGGCTGCCAAGTTTTTTCACCTAGGGGTTCATTTTCTTGACAAGTACATCATTATCCACCTCCTGTCTGTTCTTTCTATTCCAAATCCTTCTCCATTAACACGGTCAGATATTTCAGTTCCATCCACCAATTCTTGGCAATATCCACGAGTTGTGACTGTTAACTGGAAATACAGATGAAATAGTCCACACTTGCCAGCATTTCTCATTATTCTCCAGTGAGGGCTTGGCCAGGCTGCTGGTACATGGCAGACCACAGCCTGAGCTGCCTCTGTGGTATAAAGACCACCCTGCCCTTGCCCTCACCTCTGACAGTGGAGGGTCTTTTTATAGTCGATCATCCAGAGCAGTGGGCGGAGCTGACATAGGTTGGTGGGTGGAGCTGGCACAGGTTAGACGACCAGTTCCTGCCACCATATCAGGAATCTGCAGAGCACACCTTGTACAAGATGGCAGAGACAAAGCCCAGATCAAAACTGCCATGCATCCTTTCTTAGTCATTTGTCTTACGTATTATGGACCGTTTGTCACATGTCATGTGCTGTTTTGGGCCCCGAGGGTACAAAGACAAATGATATTCCATCCTCACTTGCAGAAAGCTCAGGAAAGTGTTTCACACTCTGGGGAGTGCAAGGATACAGATATGCCTGCACTGTTCTGGACGCCAAAAGAAGAGGGTACCTTGTCTAGCCAGGAGTGTGGTGGTCAGCAGGCAGCTAGGTGTAGTAGCTTCCTGGAGTTGATGATTCTCAGTTGAGACTTGAAAGATAAATGGGAATTATGAAGAAATGGGGTTCAGGAGGAGAGTGGTGTGTAGACCAGGAAGGGCATTCCAGGAAGAGAGCATCGTCTGTCTCTATGAGTTGATGTCGATTTATCCCTGAATGCACAGGAACAGATCAATCCATCTGCATGCTGAGAGCCCAGAAGATACTTTCTAGTGAGGGTCAGGGGAGATCTGAGCAGGATGCAGGCAATTTGGTGGTTGTTTGGAGAGAAAGAATAAGGTAGGCAGTAAGAAGTAAGACTTTGAGGGAGGGAGGTAGGAGCCTGATTATGGATGCCCTTTCATCCCTCATGAGGAGGTTAGCTCATAGTCCAGTGAGTAAAGTGGGTGGATATAGTGTCAGCAACCGAGCATGGGATATAGGCAGTGGGCGGCACAAATTCTGTCCTGGATTGCATTTGAGGCATCTGCCTGCGTGGTGGAGAAGCTGCCTGGGCTAGAGGAAATGGACATCAGAAGTCATGATATAGACTCTGGTTTAAACCATAAGAACACAGGCAGTGTATAGAGTGAGAGTCCCCCCCCATGTTGAATCCCATACCAGTTGTCTCTGTCACTCTTTGTCATGTTTTTTGCTACTGTTTATGACCTCTGTGCATTTTTCCCTTCTTCTTTGAGGATTTTGGAATCTGTCTGCTGGTGTTCCTTAATTCTCCCATTCATCTTTTCCCTCATCCCTGTCAGCAAATGAATAACCTAGCACCCAGCTCCACTCAAAATATAGGCTCTGCTATAGGGCCACTATGAGTCGGAATCGACTCAATGGCAACAGGGTAACAGGTTTATGAGCACCTGCTTCCTCCTTCCCAAATGACTGTGGGCTCCCCAGAGGCTACACTGGTACCACTTCTCAAGGCCCCTCCCTACACTTGTTCTCTCTGCTCATTCAACAAAGATTTATTTAGTGCCCTCCTGTGCATGAGGCTCTGTGGTCCAAATGCTGAACCAGAAGGTCCCTGCCCTCACTGAGCTTATATTCTGTCCCAGAAATCCTCTCTTTCCTGTATAGATGTAACCAAACCGAACCAGTTGCAATTCCTAGCAACCCCATGTGTGTCAGTGTAGAACTGTGCTTCATAGGGTTTTCATTGGCTAATTTTTTTCAGAAGCAGATCCCCAGGCCCTTCTTCTGAGTCACCTCTGGGTGGGCTCGAGCCTCCAACCTTTTAGTTAGCAGTCAAGTGCTTTGCCATTTGTACCACCCTACCCCTATAAATATACTCAAGCATTTGCCATCCTTAAAAATATGCCATCCTTTAGTCTGTGTCCCTTTAACTACCACTCATCCTCTTATCCAGCCTTCACCCTATGCCCTGGAATCGCTTTTCACCCACTGCATTTGGGGTTCTGCACTTACTACTGTCCTAAAAGTGCTGAGTGAGAGAACTCCCAAGCACCACATCCATTGAAAATTTGCAATTCTTATTTTGACAACGACCTTGGAGAGTACTAATCTCTTCTTTCTTAAAAACTCCCCTTTCCCTTTGCTGCTGTGACTCAACCCTAGTCCTACTCCTGGGACCTACTTTCCCTCAGTTCTTCCCAGTCTCCTTTGCAGCCTTCTCATCCACCTTAAATGGTTTGTATTCTTCTGTGTCTTGAGTATTGATCTTCCCTACAGCTCAGTGCTCAGAATTGCTTTCTCTCCCTTCCTGCAGACTTCCTTGGTGTTTTAATCCACACTCTTTTTTTTTTGTTGTTGTTGTTGTTGTTACCACCTGGACACCAAAGACTCAGCAAAGGCACCTCAGCACTTCAGTTCGGTGTGGAATTTTCCACCTGCCCTGCCCTGTTCCTGTAGTCCCTCTCTTGCTTGGTGGTCTACTTACATTTCTAGAGCAGAAACCAGGGCCTTTTCTTGTTAGACCCTTTCCCCGTCCTCACACATTCCACATGTCCTCAGGTCCTGCCGGTAGTACCAACTCCATCCTGCGCTCGTTCTCCCTCTCCCTTCCTGCCGCAGTACACAGAGGCCCTCAACGTGTGGTACCTGAGCTGTGACAATCGCCTCTCTTAAGTCTTTAATTTCACTTTTATTGTAAAATAGAAAGTAATCTAGAGGTAAATAAAACATGATCCCTGCCCTTGAGAAATTCAGGGTTGTGGCTGGTAGACATAGAATCAAAACCCTCCACAAGGCTACAGGCTGCTGTGTCAGGCAGGTGAAGCGGACTTGGGGTACAGGTGGCATCCCTGACTGCTTTCCTACCACCACCCCGGAATGTATTCCTAGCCTTTCATTTCTATCTCCGTTCTCTCTCTTAGCACATTTGTAGAGTCCCAAGATCTAATTTCTGCCAGCTATAGAGGTTTTAGATATTTTGCAAACCTTGATAGGCATCTTTCTAGGAATCAGACCCTCACTCAGTTAAATCTTGATGAAGGGAGACTTGTAAATGGCTCTGGAAGGAGAAAAGTGGGATGCAGACCTCAAATTCTAATAAAAGGACCAGACTTAATGGTCTGACTGAGACTGGAGGGACCTCAGAGATCATGGCCCCCAGACTCTGTGTTAGACCAAAACTAAAACAATTCCCGATGCCAACTCTATAGACAAAGATTAGACTGGACGATAAGACATAAAATGATACTGGTGAAGAGTGTGCTTCTTAGCCCAAGTAGACACATGAGACTATGTGGGCAGCTTCTGTTTGGAGGCGAGATGAGAAGGCAGGGGGAGACAGGAGCTAGTTGAATGGACACACGAAATACAGGGTGGAGAGAAGGAGTGTGGTGTCACATTGTAGGGAGAGCAACTAGGGTCACATAACAATGTGTGTATAAGTTTTTGTATGAGAAACTGACTTGAACTGTAGGCTTTCACTTAAAGCACACACACACACACAAAAGGCCCCATAGAGTGTTCACACAGGGTGATGTCTCTGACACTCTGAGTGTCTCCATGAGGTAAATGAGGCCCAACTCAAAGTAGACTTGAGTTCCCTTACTAAGTTAGCTCAACCCTGGAAACACTAAAGATCCCACAGTTTTTGTTTTTTATTCTTAATTTTTCATTTACTCAGTATTCTGTAGGGTTATCCACATAATCAGAGTAACTAGACCTAAAAAATAGGCTCTAAAACAGCATTTGGTCTATTTTCAACCATTATAAAAATGTGAGGGCTAGATTTGGGGCAAGGAGATCAGCCAGTTCCCTCCTGTCATCTTTGGTGCTCTCTGAACCTCCCATGGCTCACTCTCTCCCCTGTAGCTGGGAGTCGGCCTGCCTGCTGTAACCCCCTCACCTTTGGAGAAGGGAGAATCTAGTCCAGCTACATCAAGGGGTGGAGGAGTGGACTCATCCATCCCAGCCCCTGCCAGCAAGGGAGGTTTTCTCGCTTCCTGTGAACTGGAACTCACCTGAAGGACATGTAATCCGTGCCCTGATAAAACTTGTCTTAGCCCAGAAGGTGGGAATGGAGAACTTGTGTCAGAAACTGTCACCAGAAATCTGTGTTCGCAAAGTGGTCGTGGAACTGCCAGTGATAATTCCAGGCTGGGAGTCAGGAAACCAGGGTCCTCTTTGCAGTTCTTCCAACACGGAGCTGCAGGTTTACTTACCTTACTGTGCCCCTGTTCCCTCAGCTCTAAACTGTTATCTTGGGAGCTCTTCATTTGTAGTTCCCTTGGCCCAGCTTCCTGACTCCTTGCAGAGCTGCCTCATTTTTATTGTTCAGGTATCGGTTAGTGCGATTGAGCCCCCCAGCCCCATACCATCCCCTGATTCTGCTGATGTCCTTCCTGACTTAGCCACCATCTGTGACTTCAGGTGCGCTTTTTCTGTTTTCTCTCTCCCTCCTGCAGAATGTCAGCTCCATGCAGACAGGGCCTTTGTGTGGTCAGGGACCTTGTTTGGACCCACAGCCCAGGTGCCCCATTGTATCTGGGCTTATTGAGTCCTTGAGACATGTTAGTCGAATAAGTGATTAAGATGGGTGGTCTCTGTGGCCCCTGTAGCTCAGAACCTTTCCAGGTATGGTGGGTATGGTTTCTCCTTTATGCTCAAGTCTGTCTGTCTGCCTGTCTTTCAGGAGCCCAGCAGCCAGGGCCGCCGTATTACACCGACCCCGGAGGACCAGGCTTGAACCCTGCTGGGAATCCCATGGCGATGGCGTTCCAGGTCCAACCCAATTCACCCCAGGGAAGCACTGCCTACCCTCCGCCCCCGTCCTACTGCAACACGCCGCCGCCCCCATACGAACAGGTGGTGAAGGCCAAGTAAGCGGGGGCCGGGGACACCTGCCCGTGTGAAGAGGCACCACGGCCACACTGCAGGGAGACAAGTGGGCTCCCGGGTCCCACAGGCCCACACCCAGCCTTCTCTGTCCCCGTCAGTGTTCCTGTAAGGAGCGGTCTGACAAGCCGCTAAGGGCAAATTTCACTTTGATCTCTTCAAAGCAAGCACAGCTCCCTTTCAAGTTTCCACGGAGGACCAATATTTGAATTCACACTGTGTCTCCTCTCACTTGTTTCTGTGTAATCTGTGCTCTCAGGCAGTGCGGTGACAGTTGCCGAGGGTTGCAGTCTCCTAGGGTGGTGAACCCAGATCCTCAAAAGAGAGACTGGGAGGAGGAGGGCGGGGGGGGGGTGTGGAATGGGGGGCGCAGCTGAGTGGTGAGCACGCGCAGAGGGCCCAGGGTGCGGCATTCTGTTGGGGCGCTAGGCAGGCTTCGCTCCACAAGATCGAAACGCCTGCCCACTGCAGGGAGATGGCCCGGTGGCAGGGACTGACTCAGAGCCGAGCCCCAGCGGGTCTTTTTCAGCCGAATGCGCTGAGGGAGACAGGCAGCAGGAGGATGTGTCTGGGCCCTGCTCTGTCCCTGCGCACCTCAGTGGCTCATTGTGAAGACATCCCCTCTGCACAACTGGGCTGGGAAGAGCAGGTGCGGCCCCGCTTCCACCTCCAGGAATGAAGCTGGATGTCTACAGCTCCCTGAGAACCACTACAGAACATTTCTTACAGTCACGGGAAATCACTCCCTGCCCAATCTGGAATGCTACGTTTTATGAGTTCTTGGTCTGACTTGGAGAAAAATTCTTCGCCCTTTTCCAGTGCGTTTGAGGAAGCACGTGCATAATGTCCTGCCCTTTGAGGTCGGATGAGGAGTGTGTCTTCCTGGGATGCTCAGGGCCGCTCAGTCTGTCATCACACCTAGAGGTTCTTGCTGCTTCCGAAGGCAGCTCTGAGATGGTGGGTTTGATGGACACTTTCAAAGCAGAACTGCCCCACTCGGGCATACCTGGCATGGACGGCACAGTGGACTCCAGGGGGGAGGTGTCCCGTGGGAGTAGAGACTTCGGTTTTGAGCCTGGAGCAGCTGTGGTGGCATTTGATCTCAGCAGGTGTGTCTTGGCCTCTGAGGAGCGGGAGCAAGCTGAGAAAAAGAGGAGAAAGCAGACATCCCAGGGCTGAAGAGAGATTTCTTCAAAAAATACTAAGTTGATTTTTACTGAATTTAGTGAAATTAGAATGCAAACCCCTGGATAAGAAACATGTCTCACCTGGAGTTGCTAACCTGAGCAGGGCCGTTCTGGTCCTTGGCATAGTTGGTAGTGTTGATAGTGTACCCAAACCCAAATGTAGACCCGGTGTGTCATATAGCAGGGTGAAGCAGTGTAGCCAAGACACCTAAGTCCCCCTGTGTGTAGTAGTGTAGGTAGTGGGGAAGGGGCAGTGCTTATTTTTGAAACGATCTAATTGGAGCCTCTTGAGAAATTGTTACTCCTTGAACTTGAGCAGAGGGACAGCTCACTGGAGGATGCTGAGTATTTTCATTACCCCAGACCAGGAGTCTTGGCCTCCATGCTTTGCCAGGGTATTTGTATGTGGTAAAAACCCAGTTGTTGTAGAGTTGAATTAGACCCATCAGGACCCCACGTGTGTCTGCATGGAACTGCGCCGCATAGGGTTTTCAATGGCAAATTGTCAGAAGTAGCTTGCCAGACCTTTCTTCCGAGGTGCCTCTGGATGGACTCGAACCTCCAATCTTTCAGTTAGCCGTTGAGCACGTTAGCCATTTGCACCACCCAGGGACTTCTTGTAAGGGGTAGGGAGTGAGCCGTAGGGATGGGGCAGAAGTCACTGCTCCACGACTTGTTTGAGGATAGAGACCTGGGAGCCTCCTAGGAAATTGCACGGGAAATGCTTGGGAACACAGTTTGTGAACACAGATGCTACCTTTGTGTGACTTCTGACCTCCTGTCACTGACTGCAGTACCTACCCACACTCGCCTCCCTGGTTTAAACGAGAAGACAAAGCACAACGTTTGCTGTTTACAACCAAGGAACAACTACACAGGGTCCAAAAGCTCACCTTCCTCTAGGCCATTTATTTCGCATTTTTAACTTCAATTAGCACGTGGAGAGCTGGCCCTGGAATTGCACAGGGTCCGGCTGAACAGGCACCCAAAGGCCTATGACTAAATTTTGTTGATCTTTTTGATAGCACATCATCTCAAGAGACCAGATGATTGGTAGTGCTCAACAATTTTATATTCCCATGTTTGTGTAAGGTGCGTTTTGTGTTCCCTTGAACCTGGGCTAGAACCCCCAGTGGACACTGGTACTGTGTACTGAAACCACCTCTGGTGACATTTCCCGGCCATTCTCATTTCTTGTGTGCTGCTGGTGGGCTGTCCCCACCTTGTAGAGTGAGTGGCAGCCCCTGGCGTACCAGGTCCTGTAGGGCCCGTGGTTAGGAGAAAACTTGAAGCTGATCTGTGCATGCTTTTCCTCTGCAATGTTTGGCTCATTTCCTTATTTTCTGTTCTTTTGATAGGTTCCTGTTTCCTATGTATGCAAAATAAAAATAAATTTGGGCACGTGCTTTGATTGTTTTGCTGGGGAATGGGAAAGACGGTAGAGATGACGTTGCTAATGAGGGAGGGCGGTGGGGATAGGGTGGGGTAGGCTGAGTGATTCGCCCGTCTCAGGGAAGCTGAAATGTAGGAAATTAGATGTTATCAAAGAATATAGGGTACTTCCAGTTCACATTTTTGAATCAAGCTAAGGAAAAAATCATCCAAGGCAAGTAGGAAGACAGAAGCAATAATAAGGTAAACTCACAGCTAATGCTGACTTTAGGTAACCTGGGACCCAGATCTGTTTTTCCAAAGCCTTGCTTTTAAAATTCAGCTCTGCTTGTTCAGAAATTGTATTTCTGTCACAGATAGAATTGAGTGTTAGAGCTGCTATGGGTACATTGTATTTTAGATGAATTAGGACCTGCGATAAAGATTGTAAAGAAGCATTTTATACTTTGCCTTCGTAAAACTCTAGTCCTGGGACATGGTCCCGGCCCTACAAATCCTGCTGTGGACACAAGTTTGGGGACTTCATTATATCCATCCTGGAAGATTCACAGCATACAATGGTGTGTTGAACAGTCTGAGAAATGTCTCAATGCCGTTTAACCCAGCTCTTCCCAATTTGAACAAACAAAAAGTTGCCATCAAGTTGATTCCAACTTCCTCCTGGTGACCCATTTGTGTCAGAGTAAAACTGTGTTGCATGGGTTTTTCAATGGCCAACTTTTCAGAAGTAGATCACCAGGCCTTTGTCCTGAGGCTTCTGGATGAACTCAGACCTCCAACCTTTCAGTTAGCAGTTGACTGTAATAACCTTTCGCACCACCCAGGGACTTTGTTGCAATGACAAGCTTGACAAATACTGAGCTCATCCAAACCCTCCCTCATTGTAGCAACAGGATGCAAGACTGAGGAATCTTGCCCAGCATCACAACCACCCAGTGGTCAAGTCAGAACCAATTTACAGATATGACTGGGACACCCCGCCTGGCCCTCTTAGCCCAGTAAAAGTTCTTGATCTGAGGTAGAAAATGAGCCCTCACTTTTATCTCTCCTTCCAAAATGTCACTGAACTTCAAAAAATCCTTAACAGCTTTTAAAGTAGAAAGGTACCAGAGCAGAAATGTTGGGTAAGTTCTGAAACAGAGAAGGCAGGTGGGATTGACTGATGGAGAAAACAAACCTGAGAAGACAGAAAGTGAAAATGGCCATGGAGGCGGCTGTGGAGGTCAGAGCTGCTGCTCAGCAACTCCAAGCTGAGAACCAGCAAGTTCCAGGAGCAGCAGGACCAGAGGTGCCCTGTGTTCTCCACACCTGCCCCCCATGTGCATGGAGCGGCTGGCTGGAGGGCTGAATAACCTCAGAGCCTGCTTTCTCACAAATTTGGCTCCTGGCTTGGGTGCTGGGAGGTGGAGTGTTGGCATCATTGTCTAATTTTTTAAAGTGGGTTAGACATGTTCTAGTGTAAGGGAGTGATTTCCATTGAGTACATTGTCCAAACATGGTGTCTTTTCAGATCATGTTGCTGTAAAGAAGGAAGCCAGCAGGTGTCACACATACCACTGCCTCCGTCACCTCACTGTGCTCCCGGTCTAGAAACTTTGTATTGTTCAGTAGTGGGTGTTAAACTAATCAGAGCTAGGAAGGAGAAACCCTTGACAACCACCTTTTCACATATATAGGGCGACATCCGTGTCCACCCAAAACTAGCCATGAAATGAGAACTTTTTTTTTTAAATAACTTTTATTGTGCTTTAAGTGAAAGTTTACAAATCAAGTCAGTCTCTCACACAAAAACCCATATACACCTTGCTACACACTCCCAATTACTCTCCCCCTAATGAGACAGTAAGGCAGGAGATGCCAACATAGTCTCAAGTGTCCACCGATCCAAGAAGCTCGCTCCTCACCAGCATCCCTCTCCAACCCATTGTCCAGTCCAATCCATGTCCGAAGAGTTAGCTTCGGGAATGGTTCCTGTCCTGGGCCAACAGAAGGTCTGGGGGCCATGACCACTGGGGTCCTTCTAGTCTCAGTCAGACCATTAAGCCTGGTCTTATGAGAATTTGGGGTCTGCATCCCACTGCTCTCCTGCTCCCTCAGGGGTTCTCTGTTGTGTCCCCTGTTAGGGCAGTCTTCGGTTGTAGCTGGGCACCATGTAGTTCTTCTGGTCTCAGGATGATGTAGTCGCTGGTTCATGTAGCCCTTTCTGTCACTTGGGCTCATAATCACCTTGTGTCCTTGGTGAGAACAACGTTTTTGACGTTCATATTACTTTCATTTTGCTTCCACCGAACTTTGTATTGTAATGCTCCTGGCTGTGCAGGAAGGGGTCTTGCTTCCCTCCTGTCCCAGTGCCGTTGAGTTGACTTTGTCTCATGGTGACCCCATGTGTTCAGAGTAGAACTGCCCCATAGGGTTTTCAAGGCTGTGACCTTTTGGAAGCACATCACCAGGCCTTCTGCGGCATCTCTGGATGGGTTCACACCACCAACTTTTTGGTTAGTAGCCAAGTGCCTAACCATTTACTCCACCCAGGGACTCTGCCCTGTGCACAGTGCCCCTTAAAACCGGTATGGGTGACACAGGGGTGATTAGCAACCAACTTCCCGTGCCCAAGAAGGTGAAGGTGATTAGAGTTGGTCCTGCATTGCCCGCTAGAGGGCGCCCTGCCAACGGTAGGCTGGAGGTCCAGGCCTTATTTTTAGGAAGGCAGGCTCAAGTTGCTCTGCAGGTCCCAGAGTTTAATGAGGGAGGAGGAACGTCAGTTGAGCTGTTCTCAGCAGTACCAGGAATGCTGGAGAGTGCTGCCTCTCTGAACTCCGGAAATCTCAAACAGTTCTGATGTCATGAAAGCCCATGACTCATTTGCCCCAGACCCGGGTACACACTGTACATATGTGGGAACAAGATTGATAACAAGCTTGTACCTTTGAAAACTGCCCAGCCACAGCTCTTACAGACAATAACAACCACTCCTATATTTGTGGAAGAAAGTACTTTTGCGTCTTAATTTGACGTTCATAAGGAGAAATGCTTTTAGATGTGTGTTCTAGACCAGCACTATCCAATACAAGTATAATTTGAGCCACATGTGTAATTTTAAATTTCATTAACTGCTTAAAAATGAAATAGAAGTGAAATTTATTTTTACAATATATTTAACCTGATATATCACAGTGGTATCATTTTAGCAGGTAATCAATATACAACATTCATCAGAAATTTTCTACTCTTTTTTTCTATCACCACTAATTGCAATCAAGTCGACCCTGACTTATGGTGACCCCATGTGTGTCATAGTAAAACTGTGCTCCAGGGGGGTTTCATTGGCTGATTTTTCAGAATTAAGTCACCAGGCCTTTTTTCCAAGGTGCCTTTGGGTAGACGCAAAGCTCCAACCTTTCAATTAGCAACCAAGCACCTTAACCATATGTATCACCCAGGGACTCCCTTTTTTTCCAGATTGCCTTCAAAATCCAGTGCATATTTTGTACTTACGAGCACATCTCAGTCTGGAGCAACCACATTTCAGGAGCTCAGAATTCCACATGGCTAGTGGCTGCCCCACACCCGGCAGGCCCTGAGCCATTTCCTGTCTTTTTTAGTGGCTAGTTCATGGAGAGCCCAGGTCTAATGGAAGAAAATGCCTAGCTCTTATGTTCTTGTTGGCTAATTATAGCTGTAGCCATTGAGGGCACAATCAGGTTCATTATAAAAGGGCTGAGGAGAACATTCAAACCACGTGGCAATACAGTTTACAACATTTGGTGAACCAACATAAGTCTGAACATTCTATTGCCTGTAACAAATGTTCTGAGTGTGTAGTGCTCTGGGCCATGTAGATGATGCCAGGACCAATCCTGAGGTCTCCGGCCCGCGATGTGAACCCAGATACCTATGTCACTACTTAGGTCTTCATCAACTTCTCCAAGGAAACTCAGATGTTCCTGGAAGGAGGGAGCTGCTTTCAGCACACAAAAGAGAGGACGTGGCAATAGCCGCTCCTCTTGTCATCAGGAAGCACCACCTCCTCGGCCTGGTGCTGTGCTGGCTGCAGCCCCAGTCTGGACACAAAGAGATCTGAGACAGAGATGGATCACAGAACTCATGCTATCCTATCTGACTTCTCACCCCCAAAGGCCTTATGACTACCCAGGGCATGTAACCTCAGTCCTCCCCTCAAATGTGACTTCAAATGTCTCTAGGACCTCTTCCAGCTCTGTCACCTGTGATTGGGCCCTGAAATGCAGTTACAGAGAGGCCTGTGGTGGGAGAAAGAAGGTGAGTAGGGTAGGAGGGTGATACAATCTATTAAGTAAGGGGTCTGGGTGGGGCCAGTGGCTACAACCCCCTCTGAGGGAGCTTTCCCAAGGGCTGGGCCCTAGCTCTCCAGGCCCCTTCATGCCAGGATCCCTCCTCCCAGGTGGCCCCATCCACTCACAGGGACTTGGAGCCAGAGCTGGGATCCTCGGGCCAGTTTGTCTCGCTGTCAGGTACCCACAGGGCCCTGGGCCCTGAAGAAGTGGCTCATTTCTGAGAAGCTCTGGGGAGGGCGCCTTGCACCACACAAGGGTTTGGCTCTATCCCCTTCTGGCAGAAACCCAGGTGTCCCGACCCACTGCATTGGCCCCAGTGAAGGAGACCGGCGCGCTCTTTCCCATCTTCTGCTCCCTGCTCTCCTGTCCTCCTCCTCCTGAGGCCGGCCTCTGTGAAGGCAGAGGGCTTTGCACAGGGGCGAGGAGATAAGATGGGAACAGGAAGAGCTTGATGAGGCCAGAGACACGCACGCAGGTACAGTGGTGTTACTGAAGTGCCCCTGTGACCCCCAAGGGGACAGAGAGTCAGGAACAGCCTCAGGGCAGCAGGGCAGGGCTGCGGTGCGACAAGGTGACTCCTAGGTCCCTGGGGGCTGGCTTCCCAGCGTCATTACCCGCGCATGGCTGGAGTCACGGGACCTCTTGGACTCTCCGTTTCCCCAACTGGAAAGTGGGGATGGAGGTGCGCACAGGGAAGTGTTTAAGAGAACTAAAGGAGGTGACGCCTGGGAGGCGCCAGTCCCTATGAAGGGCCGGGGACAGGGCGCTATCCGATGCAGCGGGGAGCCCGGGCAAGCCGGACAGGTGCGGGGTGTTCCTAAGGGCAAAGAGGTTCCCCGGGGGAGGAAAGCTCGGCGCCCCCTGGCGGCCCCGGCTCCGCCCCCGCGCCGACCCACCCGGCCGCCTGCACCTGCCGCCAGCCAGTGTGCGCACAGGTGCGCGGAGGGCGGAGCCGCGCCCGGGAACCGGGAGGGGCGCTGGGGCGCCGACAGATGCGGGCTGGTCCCGGCAGCGCCGGGAGCGCGGCCCTTGCAAGCTTATCTTCTTGGTAATGTTCCTGCTAACATTCTTCATTCAAAACAAAACTAAAACCATATATTTTTTCTGATTATCAAAGGAATGCATGTCCAGTGCAGAAAATGTAGACTATACAGAAAAGCATGAAGAAAATGGAAAATGAAAATCACCTGCCACCTCAGCATCCCAAGATAAGAGTTCCGTTGCTTTTTCACTCTCTTGCTTTGACAACACACTCACCGGATTAAAATAGCCAAACAGGAATCTTTTGTAGCCCATTTTCTTCTAACAATTTTTTCGTGGCACTTAAGCATGCTCTGGCCCCCACAGTGCTGATGCCTAGTGTCCCACACGGGGCTGCCCCACAGCTTGTTTACCCCACCGCCCATGACTGGACGTTGTTCCATTTTATTTTTCATTTTAAAATAATACAATATTTCATGCAGTCAAAAGAATGACTAACATATGCATAAGATATCCTGGCTAGTTAGACGCTGGTTAGATGTTTAGTGTCTTAGTTTCCTAATGCTGCTGTAGCAGAAATACCACAAGTGGGTGGTTTTAAAGATCAGAAATTTATTTCTCACAATTTAGATGGCTGTAAATCCAAATTCAGGGCACCAGATCTTGGGGAAGGCTCTGGCCCTCTCTCCCTGTTGGCTCTGGGGGAAGATACTTGTTCCAGCTTCTCCAGCCCCAGCATTCCTCCATTGCTTGGCAATCTCTGCGTGGCATCTATCTTTCTCTGATTTGTGCTTGCTTCTCTCTGTGACTATGCTGCTCCTTATAGAAGGAGTAGGTTTAGGACACACCGTACGCTGATATGGCCTCGTTAACATAACAAAGAAAACTCTATTCCCAAAAGGGATTACATTCACAGGTACAGGGGTCAGGACTCCAGCACATAGTTTTGGAGGACGCAATCAAATCTGTAACACTCAGGAAGTCAGTTCCTCTCCTCTCTGGGCAAACTAATGGCTCACTTTTCTCAGCCTCCCTCCCACCACCACCACCACACACACAAAAAGGTGGGGCCATGCTGGGCAATGGACTGAGGGTGCAGGTGGCCTGGCCCAGCCCTCCAGGCCTTCCCTCCCTTGCCCGAGCCTGGGGGCCGAGGATCTAGTAATGGATTCCAGGCTGTGGAAGATGGCAGAGCCTGGGTCCCTAATGACTGTGTAGAGCTGAGATCTCCTGCCAATTTCCATATAAACTACAATTCCAGTGAGAAATTAACCTTTATTGTCATGTCCCACAGTTTGTTAGCAGACCATGGATAATGCAGACCCAATATAATAATAAAAAGAACCCATGTACCCCCACACCAATTAAGAAACATTATCCAAACCACTGAGGCCCTGGGGACCCCTTCTCCACTATACCCCCACTACCATTATCCTGAGTTTGTTTGCTATCCTCTTAATTTTCTTTATAATTTTATGACATATGTTTTGTTTTGTTTCATTTTGGGTTTTTGTGTGTGTGTGTTTCATTTTGATTTTAGGGTATTAGTACATTTCCTATTATTTCCTTTTTTGCTCACGTTGCTAATTTTTCTCTGTTATAAGTAAAGCTGTGCTGAGTATTCTTTTTTTAAAATAATTTTTAATGTGCTTTAAGTGAAAGTTTACAAATCAAGTCAGTCTCACACAAAAACCCATATATGCCTTGCTACACACTCCCAGTTACTCTCCCCCTAATGAGACAGCCTGTTCTCTCCCTCCACTCTCTCTTTTCGTGTCCTTTTTGTCAGCTTCTAACCCCCTCCACCCTCTCATCTTCCCTCCAGGCAGGAGATGCCAACATAGTCTCCAGTGTCCACCTGATCCAAGAAGCTCACTCCTTACCAGCATCCCTCTTCAACCCATTGTCCAGTCCAATCCATGTCTGAAGAGTTGGCTTTTGGAATGGTTCCTGTCCTGGGTCAACAGAAGGTCTGGGGGCCATGACCACCAGGGTCCTTCCAGTCTCAGTCAGACCATTAAGTCTGGTCTTATGAGAATTTGGGGTCTGCATCCCACTGCTCTCCTGCTCCCTCAGGGGTTCTCTGTTGTGTTCCCTGTCAGGGCAGTCATCGGTTGTGGCCGGGCACCATCTAGTTCTTCTGGTCTCAGGATGATGTAGTTGCTGGTTCATGTGGCCCTTTCGGTTCTTGGGCTCGTAATCACCTTGTGTCCTTGGTGTTTTTCATTCTCCTTTGATCCAGGTGGGTTGAGACCAACTGATGCATCTTAGATGGCTGCTTGCTATGTGCTGAGTATTCTTGTTGCTATTTTATATGCATATCCACCTTGGTTTCCTCAGAATAAAATCTCAGATTTAAATTCCTGGGTAAAGCCCATGTACATTTTTTAGGGCTTTTGACACATTACCTTCAGGAAGGTTACACCGATTTTTTTTCACCAGCCTTTTCCAACACCATCCATGATCATTAATCTGTATATATTTGCCAAGTTGGAGGGAGAATGAGAAGCCCCATTTTTGTTTGAGTTTGCATTCTTTTGTTACATGAATTCCTCACCAACTGTAGGGAGCTATCTTCTTGAAAAGCTCTGTGGTTGGCAGAACCAAAGCTGGCAAGATTAAGCTATCATAGAATAGAGGGCACTAGGGAGAAAGTATGAAATGTAGCATTAAATATATATGGAAAGTGGAGTATATAGAAACGTTTAAAATATCTACTCCCCAATCTCACCTATGGATACCAGCACACAACCTCCTCCTGAATTACCTTCTTCAGGAGATGCCTGGCCATAGCCTTGCTGTCTGAGGCAGCCTCTTCCCTGTTCTTTGCAGGGCTTTGAACCGGTTCATTCTGGCTGGAACCCCTGCTGAGAATTTGCATTTCTAACAAGTTCTCAAGGGGTGCTAATGCTGTTGGTCACCGACAAATTCTGAGAACCACTAGTAGAGCAGTGGTTCTCGAAATGTATTATACATAAGGATCACCTGGGGGTCTTGTGAAAATATAGATTCTGATTCAGTATATGTGGGGTGGAAATGCACCTGGTTCAAAGCTCTGACTCTTTGAGAAAAAGGTAGACATAATTTCTTCTTAAACCAGCCCCAGGGCCTTGGAGTTTAATGTTGGTTTCATTTGTATTTGTCCTGTTCTCAGCTCTACCCCACCCATCTTCTTTGAAAGTCTCCACAAACGATCCCTTTGCCCACCTGGCTGTTTCCCAATGATCTCGTTCTTGAGGCAGGTATCCCAGGCTTGTTTGTTCTGTATTGAGAGTGGAGGTAACTCACTTGTCTTTACCATATGGTCTAGGAGAGGGACAGTAACCATTGTCTTCAATGTAAGAACTGAATTCACCCTCACATAATTGGATCTTAAAAACCAAATCAAACCCATTGCCGTTGAGTTGATTCCAACTCATAGCGACCCTATAGGACAAAGTAGAACTGCTGCATAGGGTTTCCAAAGCTTTGATCCTTACAGAAGCTGACTGCCACATCTTCCTCCTGTGGAACAGCTGGTAGGTTTGAACCACCAACCTTTCGGTTAGCAGCTGAGCACCTAACCACTGTGTCAACTGAATCTTATAGGGAACGTATATGCTATTGTTGTATTGTTAGTTGCCATCCAGTCAATTTCGACTCATAGCAACCCATGTGTGCAGACTAGAATTGTGCTCCATAGGGTTTTCAGTGCTGTGACCTTTCAGAAGCAGATCGCCAGGTCTTATTTCTAAAGCACCGCTGGGTGGTTTGAACTGCCAACCTTCTAGTTGGTAGTCCAGTGCTTAACCATTTACCTATCCAAGACTCCTATAACTGCTAAAGAGACATTAAATTCCATTTTCTCAGACTGGGATTGTCCAAACTGTGGTCGCTGAGGAGTTGTAGTATTAGTGAATCGACGATGATCAGATCCCATGTAGGTTGTCTGTGTCACGTATGTACATGACCCCAGGGTTGACGAAGGAGGGTGTGCTTACTCACCAACATGCCTGGGAGATTCAAGGGAGGAGGAAGGGCTCAGAGGCCAACCACTGAGAGTGACTTCATGACTGGGCACCCTCCAGCTCTCTGAACCCTCAGCAATGAGCCTGGGTCCATGCCTGGCTCATATGCCAGGTATATGCAAGTGGAGGGAAGTTAAAAGCTGTTGGGGAAATGGAAACCGGCTCTGGCAGAGCACCATATGACAACTGAATTCTGGAACTTTATAAGAAGTCTGTCTCTTCCTTTTTCCTAAAAAGGCCTTCAGGGTATGAGTCAGGGTTGGCAAATACCATGTTGGTATATACTGCTGCTGTCCAACATAGTAGTCACTAGTCACACAGGTGGCTAGTGTGACTGAGGAACTGAATTTTTAAATTTTCATTCAATAAATTTAAATTTGAAAAACAATTTAAATAACCATGTGTGGCTAGTGGCTACCACATTGGGCAGCACAGCTTTAGAGCCTAGACCTAACTCCAGGTTACAAGAAGAAGGAGCTGAAGGAACCAGTTAATGACACCAGGGGAAAGAATCAGACAAATCACTAAGGCGAAGTTCTATGAGACAACAGTCCTGGACTCCTGAGAAGGTCAGTGTCATTAAAACCAAAACCAGGTGGGGGGATCGTTCAAGGTTAGAAAAGATTAAAGAGAAACATAACGCATGAACCTAGACTGGATCCTGAATTTAAAAAACAAACATTTAAAAGACATTGTTAGGTCAACTGGGGAAAACTGAATATGGTTTTGATACTACATAACATTATGAAATCATTGTTAGTTTTCTCAGGTGTGATATTAGCATTGTGTGTCTGTGGGAAGTAATTATTTTTAGAAGGTGTACGGCAAATTCTTTAGGAGTAAAGGGTCACAATGCCTACTATGTGCTTTCAAATGAGGCAGCAACGTGTGTGTGCGAAGAAAGGGGAAAAGCTAAGGCACATAAGGCCATATGTTTGTGTGTTTAATAGTTCTGTCGTACATGGTACCTCTTCCAAGAGGGAAAGTAGAAAATGTAACTAATGAACTGAGTGACTTAGGAGGAGTTTGCCAGGCAGAATGCTGAAAATGCTGTCTGGCTTCTTCCTGCTCTTGGTAGTAGAATACAAGAGGAGACAGAGAGGAGATAAAGAAAGGACTATTAAACATAAAGGACTCAGGATTTGCTGGCTTTGAAAATTCCCGGACCCTCCAAATGGTAAATAATGCTCAAATTAAGAAATGGTGTCCAGACAGGAATAAAATCCAGAGTCCACATAGGGTCACCATGAATTGAAATCGACTCGATGGCGACTAACAAAAACAAAAACTGTCAGGAAAGTATTGTCTAAAATGAAGGCAAAGGGCGAGCTATAAAATCTTTTGTTAAGAGTCCAGAAAATTCTAAGGTCATGCCTCAGATAAGTCTTCAGATAAACAAAAGGGCTCCTTTGAAGTTGAAGGGCATTGCGCCTCTCAGCCACCTCACAGAAGTTAGAGATGTGGAACTTGGAGCTGGTGCTGTAAGGGGACAAGCATTTTGGGGGCCTCAATGATCCTGACCTGCTGGCCTTTGTGCCCTGGTATAGCTTCTCCCACAGGGAATCTTGTGGGATGCAGCAGGATGGCGTGTGACTTCCAATTCTCAGTCAGACAAGAAATGGTCATTTTTGCCTTGGGCTCTCTAAGATCCTCACTCTGAAGGAATCCTGTTGCCATTTCATTCAGACTCTCAAGCAGCTCTATGAAGAGGCACACATAGAGAGGAACTGAGACCTTGTGCCAACAGCAGTGTCAAATTGCCAGCCAAGTGAGTATGCACCGTCTTGGAAGTGATCCGCTAGCTTCAGGCGACATCTTGACTGCAACCTCGTGGGAGACCCTGAGCCAGAATTGCCCTGCTAAGCTGCTCTTCAATTTCTGTCCCAAGGAAACAGAGAAATAATGCATGTTTATTGTTATGTTAACCAACTCAATATTGGGGCAATTTGTTACACAGCAATAGATTATTAATACAGCAAGGATCCAGGGGGAAGCCCACAGCTTAAAATGAAGGAATAAATTCATTTATTTATTTCATAATTTATAGACTGTAATCTAGGGCTTCCATGATAGTTTGGAGGTTTGTCCTGAGTAATCAATTACAGATTTGCAGACTGGCATGGCAGTTTGGGAAAGTAACAAGGCCTTCTGATTTATTGGAAGACCTTCCATTCCACAGAGCACCAAAGCCCCAGCACTTCATACACACATCTTGGCTTTCCCCTGAACACATTTTTCTTCCAGTCCTCTCTAAAAGACACTGCTCTCCTAGGCTCTCTCTCGTCTTTTCCTGCTAAGCAACCAGTCCTGTGCTGGACCTCTGGTTTCCCACCATCCTTTCTAGATCATGGTATTCCCACCATCCTTTCTAGATCATGGTATTCCCACAATCTCCATCTCTCTTTTTATTAGAGGAAATTTCAAAAATTACAAGAGAACAAGAAAAGAAACCCCTTTGTACCTATCACTCAAAACCGAAATTATCACTAAGCATCAATAATTTTCAACTCCACGGCTGATTTTGTTTCATCCATCTAGACTCCTCGGTCTTTGCCTGAATTATTTTGAAGCAAATTCTGCACATTGAGCCATCTCATTTGTAAATATTTCAGCACATACGTAGCAGTACCATACTTAATTAAACTGAACAGTAATTCTTTAATATCTTTAAAGACTCGATCAGTGTTTACATTTGTCCTGAAGGTCTCAGTTTTCTTTAAATCGTTTGTATCAGTATCCAAATAAGGTCCATACAGTGAAAACGTTTTTATATATTTTTGTATGACTCTTTGAAGCTATAGGGTTCCCCTCCATCTCGTTTTTATCCCCCTGCTTTTTTTTTTTTTAAGAACCCAGGTCATTCGTCTTGCAGATTTATCCAGAGTCTGAAATTTGCATCCCTATGGTTTATTTTGGAACCCTGGTGATGCAGTGCTTAAGAGCTTAGCTGCTAACCAAAGGTCGGCAGTTCAAATCCACCAGTTGCTCCTTGGAAACCTTATGGGGCAGTTTCACTCTGCTCTATAGAGGCGCTATGAGTTGGAATTGACCCGACAGCAACGTGTTTGGTTTTTGGTGTGGTATTATTTAGGTCCCTAGGTGGCGCAAACGGTTTGTGCTGAACTAGTAAACTAAAGGTTGGTGGTTTGAACCCACCCAGCAGCGCCAAGGAAGGGCCTGGGGATCTGCTTCTATAAAAATTACAACCAAAAAAATCCTATGGAGCAGTTCTACTCTGTGACACATGGGGTCGCTCCATAGCAACAGTTTTTGTGTGTGTGTGTGTGTGTGGTATTATTTAAAACGATTCTCTGCCCAATATTTCTTTTGTGTTGGCAGTTAAGAGAAGCTTAATTAGATGTAGGCTTGTTAGTTTGTTTATTTACAAGTCTACTTCATAGGTGGTGGTGTGTATTTCCATCAGAAGGCTTGCGATGTCTACATGTCTCCCGACTGCCATTGGGGATCATTGCCTAGATTCACGAATTAGATGGCAAAGCCGTAGTATTTTTATCCTATTATTCCTTCCAATGTGACACAGGCCTGAAACACTGAGGACCACACTTGTATAAAACAAGTGCCTGATCTAATGCTTACGTTTGAAGCATGCCTTTTCAAGGCTTTGTCATCTCTGCCGGCTATGCCTGAAGATGTTGTGAGGTCACTCAACTGCCCCTTCCAATGGCTTGTCTTCCCCATCACCCTCACCTTTCAGTGAGAATGGAGATGAATTCCATTTATTTCCTTGACCTTGAAATGCTTGGATCTTACTTTTGTAAAATGCGAAGCAGATTTGAATCTCCGCTCCTCCTTCACTAGCTGTACGACCTTGGGCCACTCTCCCAACCCTCTGTTGCCTCGTCATGTGAAATGTGGCTAAGAATCTCACGCACTGGCCCTTGTAGGGGCCGAGTGGAATAATTGAATGCGATGATGCTTGTCAAGTGCTTCACAGTGCCTGGCTCGATGAAAGGTCGATATTATTATTACACATTAGAAATGAGATGCACTCGAGTGATTAAGCCCATTAAATGTATGAGAGCCTGGAATAAAGATTGTGAAGGATCCCTGTTGCTATTTCTCTTGAGTAGGCCATTGGGAACATTACCAGTGACTCAAAATGTGCTAGTTTTAAATTAAATACCACATCTCTCCAAAAGAGCTAACCATATGTTGGGCGTATATGTGCTGAAGCTGCAGCGTCTAAGTGGAGGAGCATTTCCCTGAAGTAAGGGGTTATTCCCGGCAGAAACAGGGAAGTGTACTGGGACAGCAGAAAGAATCAATAAAAGCTTGTTCACTGGAGGTCAGAGGCTACCTGACTGCTCTCTGTCGGGGCACCGGCTACCAAAGCCGCCAGTTCCATTATTAACAACGTGTTTCCTGGGAATGGTCTGCAGTTAGTCCTTTAATCCCAAATTTATCAGTACAAAGCCAAAACCAAACCAAACCCATTGCCATAGAGTTGATTCCAACTCCGAAGTGATATTTATTGAGCATTTACACTGTGCCAGCTGTTCTATGTGGATGATTTTATCAGCTCCTCCCAACAAACCCATAAGGCAGCACTGAAAGGGTCAGAGCCTGGGCTGGATTCCAGAGAGGCTGGATCCCAGAGAGGCTGGATCCCAGAGAGGCTGCCATCAGAAGCTGTTCTCCTCACCGAGCCTGGCACATACCACAGGTTGCCACTGAGTTGACTCTGACTCATGGAACCGTGCTCCACTGGGTTTTCAATGGCTGATTTTTTGGAAGTAGATTGCCAGGCTTTTCTTCTGAGGTGCCTTTGGGTAGACTCGAACATCCAACCTTTTGGTTAACAGCCGAGAGGGTTAATGTTTGTATCCCATAAATACTGACTGAATTACTGATTAAACGGCACCTTCATCTCCTCAAGGTGCCTTAATTTTACAGCTTCTCTCTGGGCGTGGAACGAAGGCTTTTCTCCCTAGTAAAGGGATTTCAGGCATCAGCATAATATGTCTATGAGGTCTAATATTTGGGGCAGGCCAGGTGGAGGGAGGGAAGGATGGCATTTTTTTTTTTTTTTTAACAAGTATATCACTGGGCATCACCTTTCCCACTTCCCTTCTCTTCCCTCCTCTCCCAGAAACCTGTTATAATCTTGATGGTCCTTCAAGGTCTGTTCTTCAGAGAGCCATCTACAGAGTGCCAGGACAGTTGTGATGGTAAAACAATTGGGAAACTTTGGTGTCTTATAAACTCTAAATATTCTTCACTTGTGCATTTTTTCATTTGACAAAAAAGGCTTTTAAATAAGACACAATTGAATAGGACACAATTGAGATGTTAGCAAGATAATTCAATCTGAGAAAAACTTCAAAACACCAGAATAATCTGGTGATATTTCGATGACCTCCTCTCCATGCCTTAGGGTTCTGGGGATGGCTGACCACACGACACCGGGTACTGGGAAGATGCGATTGACAGCAGTTCATAAGCCACACAGACTGTGACACCAGAGGCCCCGCAGGCCACAATGGGGTTGCACTCAGGAACAGTGTGAACAACCAGGAGATGTAGGAGTCAAGCTTTGTAGTAACAAGAGGGTAGGGTGCCCTTTGGTTCCTGCAGAAGGATGTGATTGGCTTGTTTGAATAATTTCACAGGCTGTCAAGGAACTGAAGCCTGCTACTCAGGGATAAGCCAGAATTGCCTCTGGTCCTTTTCATAAGAAGGGTTATTTGGCTATCGGACTGCTAGAAATGAACTGCATCCCCCAAAAAGATATGTTTACCCTGGTGCCTGTGAGTATGGACTTGTTTGGAAATAAAGTCTTTGAAGATGTTATCAGTTAACATGAAGTCATACTGAAATAGGTAGGTCTTAATCCCATTTTAGTGGTGTCCTTATAAAAGAGAGGAAACCCTGGTGGCATAGTGGTTAAGAGAGCTACAGCTGCTAACCAGAAGGTCAGCAGTTTGAATTCACCAGGCGCTCCTTGGAAAACATAAGGGGTCATTCTACTCTGCCGTATAGGGTCGCCATGAGTCAGAATCGACTCGAAGGCAATTTTTTTTTTTTTTTTAATAAAAGAGAAGAGACACAGAGTCACAGACAGAGGAAAGATGGCCATGTGACGATGTATGTACACATCCTGGAATGCCTTGGGCTATCTGGGGTTACCAGAAGCTGGGAGAGACAAGAAAGGATCTTCTTCCAGATCCTTTGTAGAGAACATGGCCCTGCCAACACCCTGAATTTGGACTACTAGCCTCCAGAACGGTGAGCCAATAACTTTCTGTTCTTATAACCACCAATTTGTGGAATTTGATTATGGCAGCCCTGGGAAACTCATCCCCTCAATGAGAAGGACTGACACAGTGGCTGCAACAATAGGCTCAAACAGCCATGATTGTGAGGACAGCGCAGGTCTGGGCCGTGTTTTCGTTCTTTTGTACATAGGGTCGCTATGAGTCGGAAGCGACTCAATGGCACGTAACAACAGGAAGCTCATACAGGGACTTATCCACAGGAGCAGAGTGGGCAGGAGAACTTGCAGTTGGGCCATTAAAGGCTCTCCTGGGTCACCACAGATGTCAAGGCAGCAACTAATACTGGACCTTAATTTTAGGCCATAGACCACAGGGGCTATTTATTTACTGTGGCAAATAGCCCCCACCCCTCAACACATTAAAGTTGCTAATGGTGACCCAGGAACATAGAGATGTTTAAATTCTGTGCAATATATTATGACTACAATGACTGGGCAGTGTTTAATACATTTCAGGAATGGTCCAGAGAAACTACTGAGATGAAAACCCTCTTGCTCTAAAAAATAACACTGCCAGAGAGCTCAGGGAAGTTAGCCTGTGTGGGCCTTCTGGTAGAGAGGACAGAGGATGTTGAGCAATTTGGCTCCCTCCAAAGCCCACTGAAGTGCGGGGCTGCAGGAGAGCCCCCCTCCCCCAGTTTAACCCCTCAAGGACCAGAAGATCAGGAGAGGAGGAAACCACCACTCCATTTGGGAGGCTGGAAAGCAGATGAACAGGTGAGGAATGGCTGAGCAGAGGGAGGTGGAGGCAGGAGAAGAAAAAGTGGACCCTGAGCCCACAGCAGGGGGAGCAAGTGCCACCAGATAGTTACCAGAACCCCGCCCCAGTCTTCGGGGTGGGGGGGTCCAGCAGCAACCATGGCTTCTAGAGGATAATGAGGGGTACAAGCTGGGGTCAGATTAAACAGCAGTCAGAGCTCCGGAGCCCCCCACCAACCCAGTAGCACCACAGTCCCTCCCCCCACCCACAATACTAGAAACTTCTTTTCGAGAGCCAGCTTAAAGGGTGGGGTGAGGAGGCTGGGTGGAGGTGGGGTTAATAGAACTAGTTGAAGATGTAAGTACCATCCTGAAAAGGGGGATTCAGTGAAGGTAGCTGCCAGCTCTCTCCCCTACTCCCTCCTGTCATGCAAGCAGCAGGGCCTACCACCCACAGTAGGGAAAGTGAGATTTTGTTCAGCAGGGGGACCCCAACCTAAAGATCCAGCCAGATCCCACCACATGGACCAGACCCACCTACCATGAAAGCCTTCTGAGGAAACTCCTTAACATGAAAGTTGAAAACTAAAGCCAGCAAAAAGCAATTCGAATAAACCAAAAAGACAAGTCTGAACTTTCCTGGAGAAACACAACGTGCCGACTGGCCTCACTTTCCATTCATGGCATGGGTCCCTTAGTGCTATCAGACCATGCTTTCTAGCACCTTCCTCCAGACCAGCGGTTCTAGAGGAACCAGAGGAACCAGGAGGAGGACTGAGAGCATGTTTTCCCACAAGTGTGTAGTCCCAAACCTATAGCATCAGCATCACCTGGCAACTTGGTAGAAATGCAGTGTCTCAGGCCCCACCCAGGCCCACTGAATCAGACACTTGCCCTTCAAGCCACATTTTAACAAGCCCTCCAGAGATTTCGGATGCAGGCAGAATTTTGAGAACTACTGCGAGACCATTCCCTCTCCCACTCAGTATTTCACACTTTCTCTTCAAATCCCAACACTTCCCCCTCCATCTTTTCTCAGCAGATGCTGCCTTCCTTCCTACTTCACTGAGAAAGCTGGAGCCATCAGACGAAAACTTGCACGACTCCCACAACACTCTATGTGCCCACCAGCATCTGCACCCACCTCTTAGCCATGGGTGAACTGCCTGCATTTCCACCCAAAGCCACCGCTGCTTGGGCACTCGCTCCCACCCCTCATCTACTTAAAGTCATCACTCCAACACTCCCTCTTTCTGACCTACATCATGGCTTTTTTTTTTTTTTTTTTGCCGTTCATTGGATCAACCCGGTCACCATACAAATATGCTGTTATTTTTCCCAAATCAACAAAAAGCTTTTTCTTGATCCTGCTTCTTTCATCAGCCATGGCCCCATTTCTTTCCTCTCTCTTTTGCAACAAAATCCCTCTAAAGTGTTGTCTACACTGCCTCCAATTCCTCTCACTATCCCTTAACCAGCCTTTTGTCCTCACCACTCTGCCAAATGGCTGTAACAAATTCACCAACGACCTCTATGCTGCAGAGCTATTGGTCAAGTCTTAGTCCTTGTTTGATTTAGCAGCAACAGCAGAAACAACTGGTCACTCCCTTCTCCATACAAATACACCTGCCTCACCCACTTCCAGGAAAACATATCCTGGCTCTCATCTCAGTGACTGTTCCTTTTCAACCTCTTTTGCTGATTATCTTCTCCTGACTTTTTAATGTTGGAGTGGCCCCAAAACCCAAACCAAACCCAGTGCCAGCAAGTCAGTTCTGACTCATAGCCACCCTGTAGGGTTTCCAAGGCTGTAAATCTTTATGGAAGCAGACTGCCACATTTTCCTCCCAAGGAGCCACTGGTGGTTTTGAGCTGCTGACTTTTTGGTTAGCAGTTGAGTGCTTTAACCACTGTGCCACCAGGACTCCTTGGAATAGCCCAAAGGTCTCTTTTTGGTTCACTTTCCTTCTCTATTTACCCTCTCTTCCTTGGTGATCTCATCCAGTCTCATGACTTTAAATAACATCAATATGTCAATGACTCCAAATTAATATTTCCATCCTAAATTCTCCCCTAACTCCAGACTTGTCCATCAGACTGCTACTTGAGCTCTGCACTTGGATGTCTAATGCTATTGTCATTAGGTGCTGTCAATTCCGACTCATAGCGACCCTGTAAGACAGAATAGAGAACTACCCCATAGGGTTTCCAAAGAGCAGCTGGTGAATTTGAACTGCCAACCTTTAGGTTAGCAACCAAGCTCTTAACTACTATGCCACCAGGGCTCCTGGATGTCTAATAGTCATCACAGACTCAATATGCTTAAAACAGAACCCTTGGTCCTTCTGCTTGACCTCTTCTACCTACAGTCTTCCATACCCCAGGTTCTGGCAATTCCCTTCTTTCAGCTGCTCAGGCCAAAAACTTTGGGGACACCTTTGTCTAGTCTTTCATACTCTACACCTGATTGTCAGGAAATACCATTGGCTCTAGCTTCAAGATATATCTGGACTCCAACCACTTTCTACCACCTCCAATATTCGTTCTTACCTATACTGGCCTTCTGGTTTCCCTGCTGCCCCCCATGCTCCCAGAGTGAGCCCTTTAAAACATATATCAGATTGTGTCCTCCTTTTGCTGGAAACTCTCCAACGGCTCCCTATTTCACCCAGAGTGAAATCCAAACTCCTAAGACTGATCTTCAAGGCCCTACGTGATTTCTCTGCCTTGTCCTCCTCTGACTTCTACCACTCTCCTCTTCACTCCATTCCAGCCACACAGGCTCCCTGAATGTGAGAGGTATGCGCCTACCTTTGGGAACTGTGCTGTTTGGGATGCATTCATTTGGCCAACTCCCTCACTTTCTTCAAGTCTTGGCTCAAATGTCACTGTCTCTAGTCTTACCCTGATCATCCTGTTTACAACAGTAATCTGCATACCCTCCACCACTACCTCCCTTACTCTGAACTTCTTTATCTTTTGCCCATATTACTTATCACCTTCTTACATATTTTGTTCACTGATGGATTCCAGTTGGCTAGAATGGTGCCTGATGTTGAGTAGGCATTTAATATTTGTTGAATGAATTAACATCCACAGAGAAATAAGATACTGCAACCAAGAAATAAGACACTATTTTTTAAAAAATACACTGAGAATGAGTGTCTTGAAAATTTAAATAATGAAATGAAACAATAGTATTGGAAGGTAAAGTTGATATTGCTTAGAAAGTAACACCAAAACATAACCAAAAGGGTGGTGTAAAACAGAAAATTAGGTACTATTTTAGGAGGTTTAATATCCAAATAACTGGTGTTCCAGAAAGAGATATAAGGAAATCGGAGGGAAGGAAATCGTTAAAGGAATAATTCAAGAAAATTTCCCAAAATTGAAAGACACAAATTTCCAAATTAAAAGGGCCCACAGAGAATCCAGGATTAGGTCCATCATTACGAGAGAGAAAAACATCCTACAACTTTCAGAGTGATCACATACAAAACACAAGAGCACATACAAAGAAACAAGAATCACAGTGGCTACAGATTTCTCACAGGGCAGCAAGACAGAAGCGAGAAGACAGTAGAGCAACGCCTTCTGGCAGCAGGAAGAAATTTCCAGCCCAGAATTCTATAAACAGCCAAACAATGGGTTAAGTTTTAGGGTAGAATAAAGACAACTTTCAGGCATGCAAGATCTCAAAAAATTGACCTCAGTTGGAGAGGTGAGCAGAGCTCTTGGGATGCGCATGGCCCCTTCTCCTGCTACAGAGAGCTGGAGGGGCTCCTTGTGAGTGTGTGCGGCAGGGGAGCCAGCTCAGGAGGGCTCCAGGAGGGCAGGACTCTCTCTGTGGGGAGAATGCAGAGGTCGCCCCGCTCTTAGCATGGAGATTACACCTGGTTCCCAGCTGCCCAGCATAGTGTCTGATAATCTCCCTGCAGCCTCCATTAGGAAATGGTTTGAAAAGCAGGCCTGGTCAGTACTTGGAATTGTTAAAAATATTTGTATCTGTTCAAGATAAGACATGAAGCTCATCTCATCCCCATTTGTTGTACTGGCTTTGTTACAAATTACCTAGTGATTATAGATAGCACTTTCCAGTGCTAGGAGGATATAGAAGTGGCTTGTTCTAATTAAAAAAAAAAATTCGAGAAGTCATGGAATTATAAAAAAATTTTTTTTTTTACTTCTCTTGGATATACCGTTTTTCTCAGCTCAGACCTAGGACCAACTCAATCTCAAGTCTCAGGGCCCAGGGAACTGCAAATTAGGAAACTTGGAGTCTGAGCTTGGACTGACCTCATTGAAATCTTAAAACATTTTCTAGGGTAACCTCTGGATGAGGGCAACTGCAGATTATTGCTGGAAAGGGTGAATGTATGATTATGCTACTCCATATGTGTTGTTCTCCTATGGGGTTTACTTTAAAGACTAAGATCCCTATCAACCTGTGGCCAGCACTACAGTCCACCAGCTTCATCTGGGGAAGGTCCTATGACCAGGTGAAAACCACAAGAGTCTACCTTACAGAGTAACTAGGGCGGGCTGAAAGTCCTGGGCTGCCAGGCAGAGCAGTGATACCTGACTGTGGTGGGATTCTGGAGCCTCATGGATCTGGGGTTTCAATCCATTTCCACTAGGTTCCCCCACTCATGAGAAGTGAGCCTGTTTCCCATTTAAGTAGCACACCTACACCTTCACCTCCCCAATTTACTGTGTGCATGTGCTCCAAGCTCTTTCCATTTATGGTTTCACTTTAATTCTCCCACCAACCAAATAAGGTAGATATTATCATTGCCCTTATTGTGTAGAAAAGAACCTGAACTTAGGAAATTGCTTGCCCAAGTTCACACAGTAAGTGGTTGAGCTGGGGGGTAAACAAGCATTCTGACTCCCTGGCCTCTGCTTTTAAACTTCAAACATTGTAACTACACCAGCTTGGCTGTAAAGTGGGGATATTAGCCTTTTTCATAGACCTGTGCTCCTGGAGGGCAGGGGCTAGCCTCACCCTCACACCCAAAGGGTGTCACGCTGCAAATCTGCATCTGACCACACTTACCTTTGTCGTCCTCCTGCCATTACTGGGAGATGCACTACCATATTCTTCCCCCAAAAGGCTTGTTGTCCCACTCGAGTGCACAGCAGCTGTCGAAGGTCCTGCCTGGGGAGTGCCTGGCTCCCCCTGGTCTGAGCTGAGGCTGCTCGCCTATGGCAGGTTCATCAAGCCAACTGTGAACTGCATGACAGGATCCATGGCAGTTTTTTATCATTTCATTCTTACAACTTCACATCATGCTTGGCACAGCATGGATGCTCCCTAAACATTTGTTGAATGAACGAATCAAGCCTCCCATCTCCATTTGGGAGAGGGAAGTGGGGCAGGGATATGTGTGAAGATGACGACTGGGCTTTGTGATAGCTCCAGACACCTGAGGTCACCACTTGCCCCAGTGATCTAACTTCAGGGAGCTAGGGTCTTCTTAAGCCTGGGCCTTAAGGGAGCTTCCAGCCTTTCTCCAATCCAGAGGGGCCATGAGCGGAACACACCTTTCGGGGCCACTGGCCAGCTCACGTAGACAACTGCAATGCTGTGTGTCCTGGGTGCCCACTCTGTCCCACTTCCTCCTACCCTAGCAGCTGTGTATCAAGGAGCAGCTAAGAGCCCCAGCCCGGGGATGGCAGTCAAGAGCAGTCTGGCTCTTCTCAAGACTCTCTGATGTGGAACAATGGAGACCCACATGAGGGGCTCTTCTGTGGGGGTAGAGGACTCCCCAGGTGAGCCTGGTGCCTTCTGAACCACATACCTCTGCCATGTCCAACTTCCTCAGCAATCACTGCTCCCCACTTTGATGTTCGGCTTCCAACATTCATTCATTATCCCACAACTTGACACTTCATACCTTTTTGGGTCACAGACCACCTTGACACTCTGATGAAACTCGGAACCCTGCCTCTAGATGAATATTCATATGCCTGTGGCCTGTGCACATAAAATCTAGTGGGGTCACAGCCTCCTGAAGACCACCCATATAGCTCAGTTCCTACATACCCGGCCTCTTGCCAGGCAGGAGGCCCTTGACAGGAGGGGCCTAGACAAGGCAGCAAAGAGCCTGGGATTGAGTGGGTAGGTTGTAAAAGTGTTTTAGGGGATCTGGACCTTAAACTTGGAGCACTGGCTTCTGTGAATTTGGCAAATGAAACGAGATATGAAACTGCCTTAGAGTTCAAAGCAGTATATAAATGCAATGAATGGTGACTGTGTCTTCCAGTCAAGTAGGCAGTGGGCAGCAGTGGGCAGGGACAGAGGAAGAGGCCCTGTGTGTGCACCCCTGCTCCCCCATGTCCTAGTTGAAGGCGCATGACCAAGTCACAGGGCCCCTCCCAGGTTTAAACTTCTCACGTTCTGCGTCATACAGGCAGGGGAAAGGTTGCCGAGTGCAACTCAGAAGTATGGTGGCTGGTGAGAACTGTCTGGGTCTGAACCCTGCCTCTGTCACTTACAGGCTGTGACCTGGGTGAGTCCATCAGTTTGCTCATTCATGAAGTCGTTACAACAATAGTACCCACCTTGTAGGTTGTTACAAAGATTAAGGAAAATAGTAAGTGTACAGGGTGTGGTACAAAATTCTGGCTCAAGATATGCAGGCTTTCACCATTATAAATGGATGGCACCATGGTTAATCGCTTGACTACTAACCAAAAGGCTGGCAGTTCATCCATGCATTGCCTCGGAAGAAAGGCCTGGTGAGCTGCTTCCAAAATGTCACAGCCTTGAAAACTCTACGAAGCACAGCTCTACTCTGACACACACACGGTCACCATGAGTCAGAAATAACTCAATGGCAACTGTGTTTTTTTAGATCATTATAATTCAGGTTTCAGAGGGATATTTTAATCCCTTGTAATAAAAAAAAGAAGAATGCACACGAAGAGACCTTTAGCTATAATTCTAACATTATCTAGTACAGCATAGCCTGAGCAAGAGCCGCATTTCTGAGTGAAGAATTACATCTTCAGAAGAATGGTGACCAACGTTCTCAACCATGTCACTCTCAAAGGCAGCAACGTGAGAACAAATGGAGATTCCAGAAGTCATCACCACAAAACTCTCTTTTACTGACAAAACCAAACAACCCAGAACACTTTTTGGGGATGTCAACTTTTTTTCCCTTCAAATCTTAAATGGCATTATGCATGTACGTGTTCTTCAATTTAGACACATTTTAGAGAACAGTTGTGGACACAAGCTACTCCAAGAAATGACAGTGAGATGTTCCAAAATCTGAATTCAAATGCTCAGCACTAGTACACTGAATTCTTTAAATCCTCTGTCCTTTGAAGGTCTGCTGTTTCTTCCTCGCCTCCAGGGACTGCAAGCTGTAAGTAAAGCCAAGCAGCACCACAGGTAACAGACACGAGAAGTGGGCTGATGTGGAATCCAAGGGCTGCACACCTGGCTAATATCTAGTGGGTGAGGGGCAAAGTGTCAACCCAGTGAGCTTTTTACAAACCTCTGTAAATCAAATCTCTATTAACAGAAGCCTGGCCATCTGGAACAACTTTTGGGGGTCATTTATTCTACAAGTATTTTATCATTACCTCAGCATCTTAGTCCCAAAGCCTAGTGAGTGTTTTCAAACACGCCCAAGGGAGGACGCACCTGGCTAGAGGCCAAGACAGCTGAGCATTGCTTGCTGGTCTGAAGCTGCCATTGGCCACGATGCACTGCCTCCTGGCTGAATGGCTGTATTTGGGGGACCAGGGCGATTCCACGTGCAGCTCCCCACCGGATCCCACTAAGATACGGGACAGCTCTGGCAATGCTTTCAGCTGAAGCCATAATGGTTGCTATTGATGAGGTGGACAGGACCTCATTAGTAAGCTCTGTCATTTGATATTGTTTTGAGCTGTATTTGATGGGGACAGTGTTTTTTGGATGATGTGAATTTTCTGATATTGTGTGCTGTCTTCTGCAAACAGTTCCCCTCAGCTCATTCCTGACAGCACGTTCCCCTAGGACAGGGTGCTGTAACCATCCTGAGAAGCCCATTACCAGGCTCATGTGGTCAGTTAAAATACAGTCAGGAGGACTTATCCCCTCAGAAGTCATCAATCTCTGCTGAAAGAGGATAAGCGTGACTTAAACAAGAGTGTCTGCAATGAAGAGAGGTACCACTTAGAAATTAAAGGTCACGTTTTTAGTGTTATCAGCTCCACAAATAAGGCCCATTCACACTCTAAGAACTGCACAAGGCATGAAGGACAGTTTTCTTCTAAACCGACATTCTTATTTCTCCTTTATGAAAGGAGTGGAAACTAGGGCTGATAAACTATTTTAGAGAGTCCCTTGTAGACAAGGATCAGGCCATTAGAAGGTCCTATATTGTCTTTTATGACATGAGGGTGAGCTCGCAAGGTGAGAAGTTCTTGAAAGTCCCATATGACTTGGGTGGTACCATGATGACAAAAAACCTTCTGAACACTGAAATCTCAGGCCATTAGAAGGTCCTATATTGTCTTTTATGACATGAGGGTGAGCTCGCAAGGTGAGAAGTTCTTGAAAGTCCCATATGACTTGGGTGGTACCATGATGACAAAAAACCTTCTGAACACTGAAATCTTCACAATAGAATTACTGAGGGTAGGCTAATCCAAATTAATGTGCCTAATTTTAAATAAAAAAAGTCAGACAAATAATGGCCTAATTTTCTTGACTAGAACATTACGTTTTTCATATGTATAAATACAGACCAGTGCTTTTATGCTAAAGCATTTCATCAAATGTAAGATGGGGGCAAAAAAATAAGAACTGTATTCATCCCAAATTCATACTTTGATAAACTTATTTAAACAATCTGGTAAATTAATTACAGGGACATGGGTCCAGTTGAACATCTTTGTTTTTCAGCCATCTAAAATCGTACCCACTGTTCTGCAACAATTAGTAATAACGCTGATAAATAAAATTGAGGTGGCATCTGTTTTAATTATACACGCCAGGAAAAAGGTTCTAGAACTGCAAATGCTTAGTTGTTGCTACTTGTTATTTAAGGCGGACATTGCCAAGCTTCCCTTGAATGTTACCCTTGACTTCATGAAGTCCATTTGCCAGGACACTAACTGCCTTGGGCTGCCAGGAGTCTTTTGAGGTTCACAACAAATGCCTGAAGCTTCTGCTGAAGATGGTGAGCCCTCATAGAGCTGCACTGCACCCCCATGGGTTCTTAAAAACACTAAGATGGGGCACAAAACACAAGAGGAAGCACTCAACTCCTTTGTGGAAAGACTTACTCCCTCAAAGCAGCAAAGCCTCCTCTTATCTGTTCAGTTTCTTCTCTGTTTTTGGAGTGGTGCCCATGGAAAATGCTGACAAAGTATGATCCGAGGGTATCACCTTAGATAATCTGATAGACAAAAAGAGAGCCATGGCCTGACTGTTCCCTATGTATACGCTGTGTACACAAGCGCGGCTGCTGAAGACACTCATGCATGGTTGGCTCGGGACTCATGGAAAGAGAAGGGCTTTCTGGTTAGAACTTACACCTACAGACAACACCAAGAAACATGCAAATGCTACTGAGAGTCTGGCTATGGAGAATTCGTATTTTACACCAGTGAGGAAAATGCTGTTACAACAAGCTGATGGATGGCTTCTTCACTCATGCTCTAACTGCAGGGTCTTTGGAACAAAAGGGGGCCTGTGAAAGTGTTTTTTTTCTCTTTCAGGATTCAGTTGGTTCTGTGTCAGGCACTAAGCCATCTAGTGGCTTTTGGTCCAAATGGGTATTTTAGTTGTCTTTTTGCACCTTTTTATCCCTCTGTGAAGAACCAAGTTCGAATGCTGGAAACTGTGACGCCTCTGGTCCCAGGACGTCGGAGAGGAAGTGGATAGCACCAGCCATGCCTGCAAGTCAAACAAGGATCCTTTTACCAAAGGGTGCTGGATAGAGTAGTATCTGCAAAGTAACTTCTAATTACTTACTTACCAGGGGCTATAGAGAAGAAAGGTGCTAGGGCCTTTAAAAACAACTTTATAAAAAACCCCAAGTTTTCCACATTAGAAATTCTTATACTAGCATCCAGTAGCTAATGATACCAGCTTTCTTCACTATGCTATTTTTTTAATTAAAAAAAAATTTTTTTTAATTGGCTTTTGGGCTTTAATCTTGAATCTTGGAACTTTCAGATGATTCTTACAGAACCTCTAACAAAAAAGTTATGGATGTGCATGTTTCAAAGTATAAAATTCCCCCTCTTCGGAGCCTTTAAATTCTTAGTCCAAACAAAAAGTTGCATTTTATGCCTTCTTTAGGTTCAAAGACCATTATTTTCATGCAAACATTATTTGTTTCGGGGAAATCCCCACCCCAGATCCCTGCAGTAATCAAGCCCTGGGTTTTAAACTCAAACCCTACTCAAAGAAGCTTCTGAAGTGTGTGTGTGTGTGGGGGGGGGGGGGGTTAAATCAGAACAATTCTTCTCTTACAGGGTTTTCCTTTGTTTACAGTTTTTCTTTTGATGTAAAATTTACATATATAATGAAACAAATCTTAAGAGTACTTCAAGTGCTGCAAACCCCTCTCAGATAGAGGCTATTTCGTCATCCCTGGAGGGTCCTTCATGTCCCTTTTTCCAGTCACTCATACCTCCTCATCTCCCAGTGGCAACCATGGTTCTGATTTTAGTCCACCAAGATTCCTGGCCTGTTTCAGAACTTAATATGGATAGAATCGTACAGTATACAGCCTTCAGGCCTGGCTTCTTTCACTCAGAAAACGTGTCTGGCATGCACTCACGCTGTATTAGTAGCCGGTTCCTCTCTACAGCTGAGAAGTACATCAGTTTGTTTCCCCATTCTCCTACTGAAGGGTATTGGTTGTGCCCAGCCTTCCTCAGAAGTTTTTGTTTGAAGAAAGGGCTCTGGCAGTTAAAAGTCTGAAAACCACTGAACTATTAGAACCCCTAAGGGGGAAAAAATAGTGACCTAAAACACCCTCAGGAGGGACCCTAGAGCACGTGGCCGTGCTGAAAAGACCCTTGTCCTCTCGTCTTGGTGGGACAGACTCGACTGGAGGGAGCACTTGCCCTTCCAGCCTGGTGGTGACCCCATAAGCACTCAATATCGGAATCGACTCGATGGCACTGGGTTTTTTTTTTTCAATCCCTTAGTTAGTGTCTGTTCCTAGTTCTGTCTGCCAGGCTCTTTCAAGGCAAAAGGGAAAGATGGATCTGGTAAGTTCTCGGCCTTCAGGGAGTTACAGACTCATAGATTTTTGACATACTGGAGCTTTGAAGTTGCTGTTATAACCTTGAATTTATAAACCTGAATGAAGTACATTTAAGAGTTCAGGTATTAAGTCTGTTTCATTTGATGCATATAAATGGCTGTCCTTTTAGCAAGTTTATGGCATAGAAGACTAAAGCTTTTACTCTAAGAAATCCTATTTTATCTTTTTAATAGTAAAAATATTATATCCTCAAAAGATCTGACAAATGCTCTATTTTTTGCTCATTTTTCTATTTTTTGATTTAAAAATTACCAATATAAAACAGGACATATCACTACAAACCATTCAGACATCAGGACATAGATGGAATGGACCAATTCCTAAAAAATCAGAAATCACCACCACTCGCCCAATATAAAATAGGTAACTTGAATAGGCTTACAACTTTTAAAGAAAGAGAATTTTTAATTTAAAAACTCCCCCCAAAAGAAATCTCCAGTCCCAGGAGGTTTCACTGGAGAATTCTACCAAACATTTACATTAGAATTAACTTCAATTCATCTACCAATTAATATGCAATCTGTATCAGAAAACAAAGTGGAAAGGATACTTCTCAACACCGTTTGAGGCCAGTATTACTCTCATACCCAAACCTGACAAAGACAGTACAAAAAGGGAAACCAATACCCCTCTGCATATAGATGAAAAAACCCTTAACAAAATTTTTGCAAGTAGAATTCTGCAATATATAAAAAGAATTATATGCCATGACCAAGGGTGCTTTATTCCGGAAATGCAAGGCTGGATCAATATTGAAAAAAAATCAATCAATGCAATCTACAATATTAACAGGCTAAAAAAGAAAAATCACATGATCTTATCAACTGATGCAGGAAAAGTTCAATACTCATCTATTATTTGATTTGCAAAAAAAAAAAAAATTCAATGATTTATGCCTTCTGAAGTTTATCTTGGAATTGGTATAAGATATGGCTCTAAAGTAAATAAAAATTATCATCGATTTATTACAATAACCATTTAATCTTTGCCTTGTGATTTCCGTGGTGTTATAAATTATCTAACTCATATACAGACACATACACACAAATATTTATATATTTGGGTTTCCTTATAGGATTCTATTTTGTTTTTCTGAATTCTACTTTTTGTGCCTGCAGCAGACTCTTTCAAATTATTGTTGCTTTTACTGATTTACTGTCATTGCTCTTCTTTTTCAGAACTTTCTTCAATATTTCTTGTTATTTTTTTCTAATTTCTAATTGCTAATATTAATTACTCATATTTCTTTATATAATTTAAAGAACTAAATATATTTTAATAGCTATTCAGGCTTCCTGTAGATAGATCAACATTAAATACACAATGTTATAGATGAAATTCAGAGGAGTAAATTTATTTCTTCCATTACCGAATAGCATTTTATGTTCTGTCTGCATATATACTTCATAAAAAGTCTAAAAATACTTGGACGATGTTCACAGGTGCAAAAATCAGGTATGGTATAGAGACTCAAGATAATTTTCAGCAATAAACTAATATGTTCACAATTACTTCTGAGTTTTGGAGATACTACTCAAGGATGATCACATTTCATAGTGCTAGTCCACGGAGAAACAGAAGGGCCAACTGCACTCGCGCGAATGTTTGAATCTGTGGTTTGTTCCTCTCTCTTACCTTCAAACAGAGAATAGGGTCTGTCAGGAATGCGGCACCCGTGGGCTCCGTAGTCTAGACACCACTCTGCAAACTGAGAAGGGAGACACTTCTAGGAGAGGAGTTAGCTTTCAAGTGGTGACAGTGAAAGACACTGTAAGGAGTTCAACGAGGACAAGTGACTTCAGAACTTATGTTCTTCAGAACTCATTTACCCTTGTCAACGGCCTTATGAGGTAGGTACCACTGTTATCCCCGAGGATACTGGCACAGAGAGGGTAGGGGCAAGGCTGGGTCATGAAGAAAGAAAAGAATTGGGAGAAACAGGATAAGAGGAGGAAGAAGAGTTCTACTTGTGGACTCTGGGATGCTGAGAAGCTATTTGGACAGAACTGTGCTTACCTTGCAAGCCCTGTAGAGGTACTTCTTGTCCTGCGTGAGATGGTACAGAGAGAGGAAGGAGTAGCCATTTCCAGCCGTCCCATGGCAGATACCATAGCCCTTGCGTAGCAAGCCTCGCTGCCAGATGACATCACTGCACTCCATGGCATCCTTCAAGTACTTCTCCTCCTTAAACATCTGGGCAATGAAAGCACAGCAGTGTTACAGAGGTGTTTTTCATACAGACTTAGCAAAATGCTTTCCCTTTCCGGTTAGAAAAATGCGTAGGAAATGTGAAATGGCATTGAGAATTTTTAAAAAGCCTATCAGACACAGCACCTACAATCTCAATCTGCCAGCCTATCCCTCTTTGTCCTCCTTCTATTTCATGGTTTTGCCAAATAAATTCCAAAATTTGGTTTTAAAAAAGTTAAAACCACTGCCATGTCTTTTGTAAGATGTTCTGTCACAGAGAAACCACTCTTGTTTCCTGGGACACACATCCTGCCACTTGAAAGCTTCTACCTGCGAAGAAGACCATCAAGGGCTGATGACACACAATGCCTGGCCATTTAAAACAGGGATATTCAATATCCTGGGTCAGCCCGATGTCATAGGACCCTGATGACCCCGCATACCAGGGCTGCCATGATGTGTCATGACGCACCACAAGGAAACCTGCGCAGAGCTTTCAGTCCCAGGAGCCAGGCGGACTAGGGTTGCAGAACTTAATACCCCTTTCTCCACTGACTTGTTCACATGTCCAGCTTTCGAGGCAAACGAGCTCAGCCCTCGGGCTTATTTGTCCACCTGAGGCTGAAGGCAAATGACACACTGTCAAGCGGAAGCTGTCTGTGTTCTCCTCAACCTTTCTTTTAAATTCTCTTCCTCCTGACATTTCATTTGTTTTGTATCCCTGGTCCTTCCTCAGAATCTGTCATTAGCAATTTTTATCTGTTTAACTTATTCTAAGTTTTGAACAATGAATTAGAGACAAAAGGTCATTCGTTAGAGAAGATCTACTTGTGGGTAGCAAATAGGTTTCATCTGATCATGACCGATTATAGTGACCTCTCTGTTGAGAAGGATTCTGAGGCTTTAAAAAAAAAAACACAAAAAAAGCACAGTTATGATCAGCATCCGTAGTGGGTACGGAGCCCAGTTACACTCTGTAACACCGTGTCTCTCCATGAGTTGGAATCGACTCGATGGCAACTGGTTTGGTTTTTTTGGTCCGTGAGTGTGCAAATGGTTTCAGCTCAGCTACTAATTGAAAGGCAGGCGGTTCAGATCCACCAAGCAGCATGCAGAAGAATGGCCTGGCGATCTACTTCCATAAGATAGCAGTCACTGAAAAGCCTATAGAGTGCAGTTCTACTCTGACACACAGGGGTCGCCATGAGTTGGCAACGAGTTGCTGTCAGATAATCAGGAGATGACTATAACTACTCATCAAAACAGCTTCCAGTTATGGGGCCCGCAAATGTAATTTGTTTGAAAATTATTCGCAATTAACAGAATTCCTGATACAGCATAAGAATACCGATAAAACCTTGACATTTCTTCAAGACTATCTAAAATGTCGTATAATTTTAAACTAACAAATAATACATGTTGATACACATATATTAAAAGAAAAAAAAAAACCTGTTGCCATGGAGTCGATTCTGACTCATAGCAACCCTATAGGACAGAGCAGAACTGACTCAGAGAGTTTCCAAGGAGCGCCTGGTGGATTCCAACTGCCAACCTTCTGGTTAGCAGCTATAGCACTTAAACACTATGCCACCAGGGTTTCCATACACGTATAAGTTTAGCTAAATACTGAAATGTGGTTAGTATCTACAGGAAGAGAAGACAATTTTTTTTTTTTCAAATTTTAGACTCAATTATTAGTATTTGAAAAATATTATCTTTTTTCTTTGTGAAAGATAATATTTTTCAAATACTTGAAAAGCTTAAGCCTTCATAAGCATAACTGAAGAACATATGGGTTTATATGCTAGGATGAGAAACTTGCTGAAAGCTTGTTATTACATAAAATTTAAACACTTCCTACCTAATTTTGAGAGATGGCTTTAATAAATGTAGGCTCTGTTAACTTAAATTAACAGTAACTTGAGAGAAAACAGAGTCTAGCGCTGTGTTTTTCCCCTGCCTTCCACCTCAGCCAAATACAAATTTCACACTCCACTCACTGACAAAGACACATCAGCAGAAGACACAGGCAGCCAGGTGTAGTCTGTACCTATCTTCTGTAGTTTACACTATCAAACCTATTTTTACTCCCAATTATAAATGTATATTACATATGATTTTTAAAACTGATGCCTTCCTGCCCCCAGGAGATTCTGAGGTTCCTCGTCTTCCTCATGTTTGAGAACCTTAATATAGAGGGCAGAATTAAGCCTTCATCTGCAAGCGACTAAGTGTATGACTTGCCATCTTTGGCACTATGCCTTCTAGATTCTGTTTTGGAATCAATAGGGTAGGGAAAGGTGTTTAAATGGGATTCTGAGCAGAAACCCTGCAGGGAGCAGCTGGGCCTGCGTGGTTGGTGGCCCTGTGGACAGCTGGGCACTGTTGGGTAGCTCCCCCAGAGTGACCAGCAGAGGAGGAACAGACGGTGGTAACTGGCAGCAGGGCTAATGGAAATGGAACTGCTCAGGATGAGGACGGGTCCCCAGAGGAAGCCCCGGGCTCTGATTCCCTGCTCACCGCGCTGCTGCTGAAGCAAGGCGGGAAAGACCCTCAGAAGCAAAGACTGTCAGCTATCAGGAGTACCCGGCTGCGATGGCTGGTCCTCTTTAAAGTGGAAAGGGAAAATGAGTGACAAAGAGAAGAGTTCAGGTTTTCACAAAGTGGTACGTGGGTTTTGAGTATCAAAGGTCCCTGTCTGTACAGTCACGTGTCTGCTCAGACTTTACTGCTGAGTATTTGTTCTATGAGGAACTCATCTCTAGGTCACTGAAGTTACAACTGCTCTAAAGCACTAAATAGGGGGAGGCAGTGGTTTCAACAGAACTATGATTTAATTTAAAAGCTGGGATATTGGGAAGAGGATAAATTATTACGTTCTTTTTCCACAGAGTATATTCCACTGTGCCTCACTCCCACCAGATATCATAACTTTGAGTTATTTTCTTCCACGTCCATATGACTTTCCTATTATTTGAATATTGTCTTGCTGTTGTAGGAGGATTAGCAATTTTTGAGAAATCAGCCTAAATCATGAGATGTTTCCCCATAACTTTCCTGAATAATTTTATTATAGTTAAGTCACAAGGGAAAATAAAATTGATTTAGACACCAATTCTTTTGTTACTTTTAGGCAGAAAAATGAATTCTGCTCTGTTAATTCCATCTATTTCTCCAAAAACGAGAGAGCTTGCTGAAACAAAAACCCTGCGTTGAACAGAACAACTGCTGTGGTTGGAGTTGAATGCTTTTATTCATATACCCAGTATACCCAGTGCCGTCAAGTCGATTCCGACTCACAGTGACCCTATAAGACAGAGTAGAACTGCCCCAGAGAGTTTCCAATCCCTGACATTAACTATTATAAATAAAGATGTACTAAATAAAAAACAAGACTGCAAAAGAAGCACTGTTTGCTTTCAACTGAATAAATCTTAATCCATGTAAGAAATCAATAGCATTATTAATATTGTGCCCTTCTAGCAAGCACCCAGTAGAAGTAATCAGTGAAGGTACTCCCTGTTTTCCTATAAGGCTCCATTTGTGTAAAATTTTAAGCACCAAACCTATCATGAAATACTTCGTAACAATTTTAAACTCAAACTGAAATGCTCCTGAATAATAATCCAGCAATAAAGGCTTATTCAAGCAAGAAAATAAAAGGATGTAAAGTCAAACAAAAAAGCATTATAGTTATAATACTGTCTACCACCTTATTCCATACTGAGACCCACTAGAATGAAAATCACTACTATGCTGTCATCTAGGTTTTTACACATGAATATAATCTCTGTTAAAACACACATATGCAAACTTTCACCTAAAACAGAATAAAAACAAAAAGATTCTGTAATAGGAGCCACACACACACAAACACACAGCACTAACTACAGAGGTGATGAGTAGTGAAATAAAGACACGTTCTATTTATGTTGTAAAACATTATTTCTAAAGGGTTTGTAGCTTCAAATGTGCTTACCAAAATCAAGCTAAAAACCGAACAGTAAAAACTGGATCTCTAGCCACCGGATGCTTGTTAGATGAACCAAAATACTGACCTTGTACGCCTGCATAAGCATGTGGATGACACCAGGAGCACCATGGCACCAATGGACCAATCTATCTGTCTCATTGCTTAATGACGACGGGTAATTCCCAGATCGGAACTTTTTGTGGCGCACATAATCAATACTCGGCTTCACCATTTCTGTCAAGGTTTCTTGGTCCACTTTTGCTGCTGGCTTTAATAAACAAACAAACAAAACCAAAACACTTTATTTTTCTTACTTTTTTTTTTTAAATCACTGTATTGTGGCTAATATAATACTCAATTACCCAGAATACTGAGGGACATAATAAACTAGGATTAATTTAATAATCTGGATAATTAAGACTAAGGCAGACCCTTTTTTTGCTTCAACTCTTTTGGAAATCTTTCTAAAATATATTAGTGTTATAATGTATTCAATATATCTTTTTTTGATGAATCGAGACCATCAACTTGAAGTAAAGCCATCCTATAGTAACAGTCAGGAAGACTGAGATTCAATCTCAAGTGAACCTAGGACTAAAAAGGATTTTGTTTTGTTTTACTGTTTTGCTGTGATTAAACACTAATCCTTGATTTCTTCTCCTAAATCTACTTACTGTCATCTCAAGCAAATTATTTAACCTCCATTTCTTCATCTCTAAGATGGTGATAATCACAGTACTTAATTCCTAAGGTAGTTTTGAGGGATAAATGAGAAAAAAAAAATGCATGTTTCATTCAATCATCCAATAATTTGTGTTTAATAATAGCTCTTACTTATGGAAGGCCCTCATTAAATGTTACCTACTATAATTTATAATAAAATTCATGTTAGTCAAAGTTTTACTATTAGAGACAAAGACTAAAAACACATTTGGACAATATTTAATTTTAAGGTATTATTTTAAAGGACATAAATAAATAACATTCAAAGAGTCTCAAGTTATTGTATGTTGTTATTACTGTTAGGTGCCCTCGACTTGGTTCCAACTCATAGCAACCTTCTGTACAACAGAACGAAACACTGCTTGGTCCTGTGCCACGCTAACTAGTCGTTGTTATGCTTGAGCCCATTGTTGCAGCCATTGTATCAGTCTAACTCGTTGAGGGTCTTCATCTTTTTTGATGGCCCTCTCCTTCACCAAGCATGATATCCTTCTCCAGGGGCTGGTCCCTTCTGTTAACATTTCCAAAGTGCGTGAGACAAAGTCTCACCATCCTCACTTCTAAGTTACTGTATAGATTCCATGAAAACCTTGAAAGTAACAATGCACAGGTGTAGTTTATTAAATACCTTAGGCGAGACATACATATTTTAAAGTACATCCAAATCTGCATTATTGCTAAAGTCTAGGTTAGAGAATCAGTCTCTGGTCATTAACTCAATTTTTATTTGGTTCTAATAGCAAATATCTAGAGGTGATAACAATTACACTTCTAATTATGAAATGAAATATTAATTTAAAATTCTTGTTACTTTATTAAAGCTAAAGAAAATCTACAACATGATACCTTCTTTCAAAATAAAATGTAAATCTCATTTCTTTAACAAAAAGTTAGCATTGTTAAGCATAAAGAGAAGAGATAATTTAAGGAACACCAGGACTTCTAAACTTCAGTGAAACAGAACTTTAATATCTTTAAAAATACACACTAAAAAAAAAAAAAAAGAAATCCTCAGGTATTCTTGCTGATACATACGCACACACGTAGAGAATAAGTTAGATTTTTAAAAACAACTGTAGGCTATAGGTCATGTAATATATTTGCAAAATGCTAAATGATACTTCAAAAAATTACTTTTATCCAAATAGTACATACACATAGTTTAGAAAGTCAAATATGACCTGGCATTCCACTCCTAGGTATATATTCCAAAGACTCAAAGCAGAGCTCAAGAGGCTTGTACACCAATGTTCACTGCAGCTACTGACAATAGCCAAAAGGCGAAAGCGACCCAAGAATCCATCAAGAGATGAATGGATAAATAAAATGTGGCATATACACGTCTTAGGCTGGGCTCTCCATAAGAACAAAACCAGAGAAGTATATATATACAAATATACATACAGAGACTGCTGTTATTGTTAGGTGCCATCGAGTCAGTTCCGACTCATAGCGACCCTATGTAGGACAGAACAAAACACTGCCTGGTACTGCGCCATCACAATTGTTCTTATGCTTGAGCCCACTGCTGCAGCCACTGTGTCAATCCATTTCGTCGAGGGTCTTCCTCTTTTTCACTGACCCTCTACTTTACCAAATGTGATGTCCTTTTCCAGGAGGAAATGGCTCAAGCAGTTGTGGGGGCTGGCAAGTCCTAAATCCATAGGTCAGGTGTCAGGCTAGATGCTTCTCCTGACTCATGTGGTTGCAGGGGATGATGAACCCAAAATTGACAGGTCAGTTGGCAGGCTGCTGGCTCAAAGGGCTGCAGGAGCTGAAGAATCCCAAAATCTGCAGGTCAGGCAGTAGGCTGCTTGCTGTCTTAGTCACCTAGTGCTGCTATGACAGAAATACCACAAGTGGATGGCTTTAACGAAGAGAAGTTTATTCTCTCACAGTCCAGTAGGTTACAAGTCCAAACTCAGGGTGTCAGCTCCAGGGGATGGCTTTCTCTCTGTCAGCTCTGGAGGAAGATTCCTTGTCCTTAATCTTCCCCTGGTCGAGGAGCCTCTCAGGCACAGGGACCCCAGGTCCAAAGGATGCGCTCTGCTTCTGGTGCTGGTTTCTTGGTGGTACGAGGTCCCCCACTCTCTGCTTGCTTCTCTTTCATTTTATCTCTTGAGAGATAAAGGTGGTGCAAGCCACACCCCAGGGAAATTCCGTTTACACTGGATCAGGAATATGAACTGGGTAGTTACAATCCCACCCTAATTCTCTTTAACATAAAATTACAAGCACAAAATGGAGGACAACCACACATTACTGGAAATCATGGCCCAGCCAAATTGATACACCCATTTTTGGGGGGACACAATTCAATCCATGACAGCTGCTGACTCACGTCTGAAAAAGCAGAGGTCAGAGGATGACAAGTCAGATGCACGACTGAGAGAGAGGGCTTTGCTAGAACATCCATATATATGGGATGGAGGCCACACCCCCAAGGAAACTCTCCTTTCAACTGACAGGCTGCTCACATCAGAGCAAGAAATGGAGGATGATTACACAGTATCTGCCAAAGCACTAAGAATCATGGCCTAGCCACGCTGACACATAACCTTAACCATCACACCATACAATAAAATATTATTCAGCCATAAAGAGAAACAAAGTTCTGATACAGGCTACAGCACAGATGAACCTTGAAAACACGATGCTGAGCGAAACAAGCCAGACACAAAAGAACAAATATTCTAAGACTCCACTTGTATGAAATATCTTAACAGGGAAATGCAGAGAGACGATAATTTGTTAGTGGGAAGGAGAAATGTGGAGTGACTGCTGAAGGAGCACTGAGTTTCTGTTTGGGGTGATGGAAATGTTTTGGAAATAGTGGTGATGGGTGCACAATGTGGCGAATGTAATTTAATTATACATTTTAAAAAAAAAGGGTTAAAACAGCAAATTGTTTTCTTATGTGTATTTTACCACAGTAAATTCTTTTTTAAAAGTAGAAAACAAAAAAAGTTAAAAAGCTTATTATAAAAGTGTCCCTTTATAGCACAAAACTGAGTTCCATTTTTTTAAAGCTGTTTCTTTATCTTACCTCAATATTTCTAAATAATACATAGACAAAGTATGTCCTTATTTACTAATTTTAGATGTCATCTATGGACATCCCCTGATGGCAAATGAGGACACTTTCCCTCCCCCAATCTTCCCCAAGAGAATTTTATTCTATATCACTGTTTTTAGTAACATCACATATTCTACTGTATTATTTATTTACATATATAAATACATATTGTTTGCTGTTGAGACAAGGAATGCATTAAACTATATATATCTTCTTTTAAAACACTTAGTTCTTCCTGGACTTAGTACTGTTCTCATTTGCTTAGTTTTCTTTGAAGCACTAGGTAATCCTTTGAAGCACCAGCATCTCTGTAAAATGTTTCTCAATATCATTTTCCAGTCAAACCTACCAGAATTTTCTTTCTTCCAGTGTACTTCCAAATTGCTCCAAACTGGTTGCTTTCTGGGTCTTTTGTATAACTGCTGTCTTAAGACTTCCATCTACCAACTTCCTGGGGATTCTACTCCTCTCCCTCTTGTACTGGATCTCCTTTTTTCCAGGATTTCATGTCTTCTTTCTTACTGTACTTCCTTTTTTGGTAGGTAACATACTCACGTAGCTTCCTGAGATAAGGTATAGGGAAACGAAAAACTTCCAGATTGAAAGTTTGAAATTCTTTGTTCTACCACACATTTGATTGACGGTTTTCTGGGAAGAACTCAATGTTGGAAATCATTTTTACTTGGAATTTGGAAGGCATTTACCTTTTAAACTTTAGTGAGCTGTTAAAAAATCCAATGCCATTTTGATTCCTGACCTTTGTACATAAACTGATTTTTCTTCTCAGCAGGTTTAAGAATTGTTTCTTTATCCCTCTATCTTAAGCTTTCACACTCTTGTACCATGGTGCAGGGTTTTTTCCTTTGATTTTTCATTCACTGTGCAGGAACCTGGTAGGCCTTTTCAATACGTCAATTTTATATCCTTTAGTTTTGGGACGTCTTTATTAATTTTCTTAAAATTTCCTCCCCAGCATTTTTTTTCCCTCTCTTTCCAGATCTCCTATTAGTCAAATGTTGGACAGCCTAGATTAATCCTCTAATTTTCTCATTTCTCCCTCTCCCGTTGTCTGTCTGCTTTCTGGGAGATTTCTTTGACTTTATTTTCCAGACATGTTCATAAACTTTTTAAAATTTCAACTATCATATTCTTTATTCTAAAGAGCTCTTTCTTATTCCCCAAATATTTATTTCCTGGATGCAACAACTTCTCTTATTTCCCTGAGGATATTATTATAGTTTCTTTGATGTTTTCTTTTGCTTGCTATATTATCTCTGTCTTGTGTTCCCCACCCCACCCCCCAATTTGTTTATGTCTCTGCACTTCAGGTTAGAGGATTCCCTTGAGTGTCTGGTAATTCCGTGGAGGTTAGTTCATATTTCATGCATGAGGCAGCACGGCGCTCATTAGATGTGCTCTGCACAGATGTAGCTTGTCACACAGTGGCAATCACTTTAGGATGATTGGATGGTGAGCTGAATTTATCACTGGGAACTTTCAAAGGCCTGTGTCCATAAATCTTTTATCTGGGCTAGTTGTTTCTCAAAAAAAAAAAAAAAAAGAGATTTCAATCGTCCACCTGTGGTGGGGGTAAGGGTGCCTGTTAGAGTGAGGGAGAGGTGGGTGTACACATGCTAGCGCTCAGCAGGGAGAGAAAGGGGGCTGTGTGGAAAGGCGGGGGGTCTCACCATTTACTATGTGGACATTCATTCAAGCCCACTGCTCTTAATTCTATACTCTGCTTCAACTCTCCTCTACACCCAGCTGTCTTGAGTCAAGAGGTGGTTCATTTCCTCTAGACCAGGTTCCCTTTGTCTTTAGTCAGAGTTTGGGGTACAGTCATCTTTCTGTGCTGGGCGAGGTTTGATTGCTTCTTATAAGGATTTTCAAAGAAGTCCTCCTGCTGCCCAGACCTTATTGCCCACACAGACACATGCCTGATGCCACCTTCTGTAGCACCTGGTGCTTTAAATTCCCGAGCTCTAGGGTTCTGCAGGACAAACTGGTTTGCTTCTCGCTGCCATTGTCCTTTTCAGGTGCTATATGTGGGCTTCCCTTGTCCTGTCAGGTCATTTTCCATTCTTTTCCTGCTTTTAGTCTTTATATGTATACTTTGGGGCTCCAGGTGTCTCCTAGTATCATCAAAGAGTTTAGATTTCTATGTTTTGTTTTCCTTGTTGTTTTAAGACGATTTTCAAGAGGAGAAGGGAGCAGAATCGTCTTTATTTTGCCATCGTGGAAGTGGAATTTTGATTAAGTGATATTTTAAAAGTTTTTGTATGTTTTGCCGATAGCCTTCCAAATTAAAGTGCACTGTGAAGACTTGGGTGTGTATGTTCTAGAAACATGCCCTGAGTGCAGCGAAAGGGAGAGGGCCAGCTCTAGCAAATACTGCTTAACACCCAAAAAGAAAACGGACATAAGTTTCTTAATAGAATGCTTACTAAATGCTGCTTCCATGTTCTTCACTTTAAAAGCACATGAATAGAATACTTTATGATTTATGTTTCTCTCAAGAAAATTGCTAACATGTAACAAAATCAAACTAGACATCTGAATCTAAGTTAGGTTATTATTTTACTGGTGTGGTTCTAAAATGATTATGTTCCCCCTGGGTTTAACCATATTTGACGGCAATGAGTTTGGTTTTTTTGGGGGGGGGGTGTGTATTATCAAGAAGCCCTCGTAGTGTAGTAAAGCGCTCAGCTGCTAAATGAAAGGTAGGTGGTTCAAACCCACCAGCCACTCTGTGGGAGGAAGATGTGGTAGTCTACTTCCATAAAGATTACAGCCTTGGGAACCCTACGGGGAAGTTCTACTCTGTCTTACAGAGCCGCTGTGAGTCGGAATTGACTCCACAGCAAGGGGTTTTGGTTCTGCAAGGGTATTATCACTTAAAAAAAGTTCCCAAGCCACAGTTAAAACATTTTTCTGAGAAAACAGAGTATACACAAAATGTACTGGCTGCCCAGAGTAATAGTGTCATTTTTTAACAAGGTATGGAATTTTGTTCACTTTGGAAATGTGTGCCTGTACTAGAAAGAAAATGTACGAATTAAAACACAGGCATGTTTACTACAACAATAAACAAGACAACTAGTTGCCAGAAGAGGGGTTTTTAGGCCCATGTAGATATAGACTTCCTATTATCCTCTAGTGAGCAGCAGCATGATGCAGTATACCCCCCCCCAAAAAAAAGGAATTTGAAGTAAAATTGAAAGAAAGGTAAATGTGAGCTCTTTAGTGGTAGAGATTTGAATTCTAATCCATGTTCCTTGACTTATTAGCTTTGTGACTTTGAGCAAGTTAATTAATTACTCTCTTATGGGTGTGGTAAAATAAAGAATAAAGAAAGGCTTAACTAAAACAAACAAAAACAGCCTGCGTACACGGATGGGAAGGGACCCAGAGGCCACAAGGCTGAAGGGTAGGTGGAGGCAGTATTTGAGGGGGCACTCTGTCTGACAGAAGAGTCAGTACTTAATTCCACAGGTGTCTGGGACAACTGGGGGACAATCACAACCACAACAATAAACTAGTTAAAAATTTAGAACACAGTTGGTAGCAAGTTGGAGCATCGGCATATGAAAAAGGCTCTGCCCCAGTCTGGGTTGCAGAGGCCCTTCCTGCTCCCCGAAGGTTTTCCCCCATTAAAAGAGTTCCCACTTCAATGAGCCCAAGGAGACAGACAGAAGATAAGTGAAAAGTGTGGGCAATGGATCGCTAATCTGGTATAAAACTGCATACAAATGCGCTCTCAGGAATTCACTGCTCACGATTCATGAAGCGGAGCTCCAATATCTACGACTCAGAAGGACGCCCCTATTTAATTTCAGCCTGCTTACTGAGAATTTCACTTCCCACTTCATATGTGATCTAACATATTGCAATGTGGTCACTTTATTAGTATTTCAGAATATTTTTACTTACCTGCATTAACATGTAGTAGATTCCAGCCATGCCATGGGCTGCTCCGACATACTGCTTCCTGTGCCATTGATACAACAGGGGACAGCGCTCAGCTTTTCTCTCTTCCCTGGACAGAGTCTTACCAGACTCAATAATAGCACTGACTACCTACAGAGATAATGAGACAGCATAAACCTAAAAAACATACATGCATCCTTCTGTAGTCTAACACTGACAGATGTCTCTCTCTATATATGTTGATTATGTAATCTAAAACTCTTTACGAAATTAGTAGCTAACTTACTTATCTTTAATTTGTAAATTAGTAAGTATAGGCAGACAGAAATCAGAAGGCAATCTCAGAGTCAAAAAACAAGCCTTACTGAGAAATCCAGTTTATAAACAGTTTACTAGAATTTAGAAAAATTTACTCTAAAATGCTTCTTTAGGGTATTCTTATTATGACAGAGACTGTTCTAGATCACTTAGTTGCTACTGTAACAGCAATGTTTTCCCCTAAAAGACTGGCAAATGCATGTCCCAGGAAAGGCTGGAGGAACTGTGGCTTTATTCATGAAAGATGCAAAAATGAGATCTGTTGTGGTGTGAAAAATTTTAGATCAGAAGACCATCCTGTCTGGAATGGCTATGTTGCACAGACACTAATTGCTTCCTTATGTCCATCTGCCCCGCATCATTTTGGTAATAGTACCTTCAGGTTTCAGCTGTGCATCTGGCCTCTTAGCTAGAGCCAGCCAGACACAGCCTTTTAACAGCATTCTGGCAATGTGCCGTGAGAAGTGATGTGGGTGTCTTCTAGGTTGTATCCTTATACAGGAAGCTGCTTATCCTCCACTTCCTGTTTCCCTTCCCCATAGGCTGCTGGTGCTAAACTAGCTCTTACCATGCAGATAAGGGCATGCCCCTCGGGTATGACAAAACAAAAGAACCCAGGTCCCTGGTCATGGTCCCTGGCTACATTCCCCTGAATTGCCTACCAGTTCAGATAGCTCAAGAAAGAGAAATAAACATTGCCTCATTCTGAAGCTGCTGCTGTTTGGCTCCAGTAAAAACACCTAAACCAATACAGGCTGAAGAAAAGTATAGAATTTAAAAATCTTTCCTTGAAGGAAAAACAGGAGCCATTTTCCAAATCGTTATGAGATGCTTTCAAAAAATTCATCCTACCTAGAAGCAGAGTTCAGTCACTAATATAACGCTATGGTAACACACAGGTTCAAAAGGTGGAGATGAGAGAATATGCCAGCAGCTGTCAGTAACGTTTTAGTACCTCTTTAATGGCTGACTCACACACGGTGCCTGGGCCAATCTCCGTGTTCAGGTATAGTAAGGCATACAGATAACCTGCCCGTCCGTAAAGCAGCTCGTCAGGAAGGTCTGAATCTCCACACACAACGCTTCTCTGGAGCTGCAAAAGTCTAACCAACAAGAGAATTCTGTTTTCTCAGAGAATGCCTAAAATACCACTTCCCGAAACAGGAAGTAACCTAGCACGGATCTTTAAGAACTACTACTTCAAAAAAAAAAAACAAAAATTAGAAAACAACAACAAAGTCTTCTCCACTTCACTAATTCTTCTCTCAGATATCAAAATTAAGAACAGACACCTTTCTGTTCAATATTTCTACACTTATATATGTTCTAAACCATGTAAGAAAAGACATCCCATTTTGAAATTCAGAATGAGAAAATAGTGACTCATAATCTAAATGGCAATGCTACTAAAATACAGCCAGTGCTTGGGCACTGGCCTGACTCATTCTGTCTTTCAACAAATATTAACCAACTACATTGTGCCAGATACTCTACCAGATCCTGGGAGTGAGCCCTAATTTCTGCTTATTATGAAGGAATATAAACCAACAGGTGCAATAAAAGTTCACTATATTCCTAAATTGTTCATAATTAGTGTATCTAATCAGTTACTTAAAGGTTGATTCTAAGGTTAGCTATGATAGTGGATACAAGGTATGTAAGGAGCCCTGATGGCATAGTCAGTGGTTAAGAGCTCGGCTGCTAACCAAAAGGTCAGCCATTCGAATCTACCAGCCGCTCCTTGAAAACCCTATGAGGCAGTTCTACTTTGTCCCGTAGGGTCCCTATGAGTCAGAATTGATGTGACAGCAACAGTAAGACACGTAAGCTGATTTCCCTGCATCAAAAGCAAGCAATAGAAAATTACTTAGTAAAAATTATTAAAGTTAGCTCAAGAGAACACATTTATTCCTGCAAAAAATTAGGCACACACACACTTCAATATGAAAGGAGCATATCTGATGCCACCACTATGCTCAGAATAATACACAAACCTCTTCACTTCTTGGACGGACCTGCTTTCAACAGTGGGTAAATTAAAAATAATTCCTCTTTTGAATATCTGTTTATAGCAAGAGCTTCAATTTAGAATTTGGAAAAAATATTTTCAATCTTCAAAACTTACTTTGCGATGCATTCCTGGGATTCGCAATCACTTTTGAGTTTATGGTACACCACAGCTCCTACCGCAAGGGGCCCAGCATCTCCACAGAGGAAGGTGACCCTGCGGCCATTCAAATTGCGAAGTGTCCTCTTCACATAATCCAGGGACCGCAGCAGATAGGTCTGATCACATGTGACCCGGTACAGCTGCAGGTACAACAGGGCTATGCCTGGAATAGTTCCCCCAACCCAAAAGAAAAGCATTATTATTGTTACTTTTTTTTTTTTTACCTTTGGGATATTATCTTACAATTACATGAGAAATCTCCTACATAAACCACATGGCTGCAAAGGAACAACATCAGAAGAATTACATATATATTTCTTAAAAATGAAAAAACAAAGAGAATGCAGTATGGAAAAAACTTGAAACATATTTAAACATATTTATCTTGCTAATTGTTCTGGTGCAGCAATTCAATACCTCTTAGACTAGGGAGGAAACCCTGATGGTGAGTGGTGGAGTTTGGCTGCTAACCAAAATGTCGGTAGTTCAAATCCACCAACCACTCCCTGGAAACCCTATGGGGCAGTTCTACTCTGTCCCATAGGGTCGCTATGAGTCGGAATCAACTTGATGGCAATGGTTTTGGTTTTTTTTTAAGACGCGGGAAGATATACCACTTCCTACTCATTCCCCCAAGACATGTCTGGCAGTTTGACATTTTGTGGTGGATTGCATGATGTTATGATGCTGGAAGCTATGCCACCAGTATTTCAAATGCCAGCAGGGTCACCCACAGTAAACAGGTCTTCCCAGAGCTTCCAGACTAAGCCAGGCTAGGAAGAAACTCCTGGAGACCTACGTCCAAAAATTAGCTGATGAAAGCCTATGCATAACAAAAGAGCACTGTCTGACTCGTTTGCTTTAGACGTATCATCAGGAGGGCTCAACTGCTGGAGGAGAATATCATGTTTGGTAAAGCAGAGGGCCAATGAGGGTGTCTTAGTCATCTAGTGCTGCTGTAACAGAAATACCACAAGCGGATGGCTTTAACAAAGACAAGTTTATTTCCTCACAGTAAAGTAGGCTCAAAGTCCAAATTCAAGACATCGGTTCCAGGGGAAGGCTCTCTCTCTCTGTCGGCTCTGGAGGAAGGTCCTTGTCCTCCATCTTCCCCTGGTTGAAGAGCTTCTCAGGATCAGGGACTCCGGGTCCAAAGGATACATTCTGTTCCCAGTGCTGCTTTCTTGGTGCTATGAGGTCCCAACTCTCTGTTTGCTTCCCTTTCCTTTTATCTCTTTTAAGATAAAAGGTGGTACAGGCCACACCTTTAGAGGATTCAGGTGTTACATCTCACCCTAATCCTCTTTAACCACAGCAGAGATTATGATTTATACCACATAGAAACATCACACACGGCCTAACCAAGTTGACATATATTTTTGGGGGACACGACTCAATCCATTCCAGAGGATAAGGGAAAACTCTGGTGAGATGGACTGGCACAATAGCCAAAACAACGAACTCAAATATGCCTGAGGTTGTGAGGATGGCACAGGACTGGGCAATGTTTCACACTGTTGTATGTACGGTTTACAGAAGTTGGAATCAACTCAATGGCAGCTATTTATCTCTTCATTCCCACCTAACGTTCATTCATTTTATATTTGTATTTATCCTCCTTCGTATCTTAAGCTAACTTGAATCCTTTTCTTCTTAATTCTTACATAATTATATCCTCCTAACTTACCCTAAATTAAATGATTTTTTTGGAATGTACACCCTCTTCTTCCTAATTTTACTATTTCTCACAATTTTTCAATTGCTCTCAGTGAACTACCATCCAACTGACCAGCCAACCAGACAGTTAAGGAACAATTTAGAAATGTGACAAACGGCAGCGTATCAAGTACAGCATTTTCCAGTTGCCGTGGAATCGATTCCAAGTCATGCTGACACCATATGTGTCAGAGGAAACTGTGCCCCATACGGTTTCCAGAGGCTGATTTTCTGGATTGCCTGGCCTTTCTTCCAAGGCGCTTTTGGGAAGATTTGAACCTCTGACTTTTTTGGATAGCAGCCAAGTGTGCTGACAATGTATGCCACCTAGGGACTCCAGTGTGCACGGTGGGCATAGTTTATCACCTGGCCAACTTCCCTACTACAGATAAAGAACAGACCCAGGTCTTCAAGTGAACTAGAGAGGGACTGTCATCTGAAAATCTTTGTGGGTTGACCTATAAGGCTTCTAAAGGGAACACAATCTTATTCCCGGGATCAAGAAGTCAATGTGGTTGCAAGGTAAAAAATGAATTAGTATAGATATATACTTAAGTATATTATAGGAAAAAGTACTGAAAGAGATTATATGATGGCAGAGAAAGCAAAACATTTCTTTAATGTTCAGATGGAAGTTCCCAACAATCTTCATCTAATATCTGAGAAACAGTTTTCATTCTCCTGGAATCCAGATTTTTGGGGTCCAGGGAGTTATGGTGACCCACCCAGGCCATGGCCCTGAGGATAACTTTTTTTGTTATAATTTTTATTGTGCTTTAAGTGAAAGTTTACAAATCAAGTCAGTCTCTCACACAAAAACCCATATACACCTTGCTACCCACTCCCAATTACTCTCCCCCCAATGAGACAGCCCGCTCTTTCCCTCCACTCTCTCTTTTCGTGTCCATTTCACCAGCTTCTAACCCCCTCCACCTTCTCATCTCCCCTCCAGCAGGAGATGCCAACATAGTCTCAAGTGTCCACCTGATCCAAGAAGCTCACTCCTCACCAGCATCCCTCTCCAACCCATTGTCCAGTCCACTCCATGTCTGACGAGTTGGATTCAGGAATGGTTCCTGTCTTGGGGCAACAGAAGGTCTGGGGGCTATGACCACCAGGGTCCTTCTGGTCTCAGTCACACCATTAAGTCTGGTCTTTTTATGAGAATTTGAGGTCTGCAACCCACTGCTCTCCTGCTCCCTCAGGGGTTCTCTGTTGTGTTCCCTGTCAGGGCACTCATCGGTTGTAGCCAGGCACCATCTAATTCTTCTCGTCGCACGATGATGCAGTCTCTGGTTCATGTGGCCCTTTCTGTCTCTTGGGCTCGTAATTGCCTTGTGTCTTTGGTGTTCTTCATTCTCCTTTGATTCCAGTGGGTTGAGACCAATTGATGCATCTTAGATGGCTGCTTGCTAGTGTTTAAGACCCCAGATGCCACTCTTCAAAGTGGGATGCAGAATGTTTTCTTAATAGATTTTATTATGCCAATTGACTTAGAAGTCCCCTGAAACCATGGTCCCCAGACCCCTGTCCCTGCTACGCTGGCCTTCGAAGCACTCAGTTTACTCAGGAAACTTCTTTGCTTTTGGTTTAGTCCAATTGTGCTGACCTCCCCTTTATTGTGTGCTGTCTTTCCCTTCACCTGAAGTAGTTCTTATCTACTATCTAATTAGTGAATGCCGCTCTCCCACCCTCCCGCCCTCCCTCCCTCCCCCCTCTCCTAACCACAAACGAATGTTTTCTTCTCAGTTTAAACTATTTCTCAAGATCTTATAATAGTGGCCTTATACAATATTTGTCCTTTTGCAACTGACTAATTTCACTCAGCATGCCTTCCAGGTTCCTCCATGTTATGAAATGTTTCACAGATTCCTCACTGTTCTTTATCGATGCGTACTATTCCATTGTGTGAATATACCATAATTTATTTATCAATTCATCTGTTGACGGGCACCTTGGTTGCTTCCATCCTTTTGCTATTGTAAACAGTGCTGCAATAAATATGGGTGTGCATATATCTGTTCATGTAAAGGCTCTTATTTCTCTAGGATATATTCCAAGGAGTGGGATTGCTGGATCGTATGGTAGTTCTATTTCTAGCTTTTTAAGGAAGCGCCAAATCAATTTCCAAAGTGGTTGTACCATTTGACACTCCCACCAGCAGTGTAGAAGTGTTCCAATCTCTCCACAGCCTCTCCAACATTTATTATTTTGTGTTTTTTGGATTAATGCCAGCCTTGCTGGAGTGACATGAAATCTCATTGTAGTTTTGATCTGCATTTCTCTAAAGGCTAATGATCGTGAACATTTCCTCATATATCTGTTAGCTGCCTGAATGTCTTCTTTAGTGAAGTGTCTATTCATATCTTCCACCCATTTTTTAATTGGGTTATTTGTCTTTTTGCAGTTGACTTTTTGCAGTATCATGTAGATTTTAGACATCAGGCACTAATCAGAAATGTCATAGCTAAAAACTTTTTCCCAGTCTGTAGGTAGTCTTTTTACTCTTTTGGTGAAGTCTTTGGATGAGCATGTTTGATTTTTAGGAGCTCCCAGTTACCTAGTTTTTCTTCTACATTCTTTATAATGTTTTGTATACTGTTTATGCCATGTATTAGGGCTCCTAACATTGTCCCTATGTTTTCTTCCATGATCTTTATCGTTTTAGATTTTACATTTAGGTCTCTGATCCATTGTGAGTTAGTTTTTGTGCATGGAGTGAGGTACGGGTCTTGTTTCATTTTTTCACAGATGGATATCCAGTTAGGCCACAGTCGGCCCCTGGCCGTGTTCTGACTGATGATATTGAGCTTTTCCATCGTCTCTTTCCACAGATGTAGTCAATTTGATTTCTGTGTGTTCCATCTGGCGAGGTCCATGTGTACAGTCGCTGTTTATGTTGGCGAAAGAAGGTATTGGCAATGAAGAAGTCGTTGGTCTTGCAAAATTCTATCATTTGATCTCTGGCATTGTTTCTATCACCAAGGCCATATTTTCCAACTACCGATCCTTCTTCTTTGTTTCCAACTTCCACATTCCAATCACCAGTAATTATCAATGCATCTTGATTGCATGTTTGATCAATTTCAGACTGCAGCAGCTGAAAAAAATCTTCTATTTCTTCATCTTTGGCCCTAGTCGTTGGTGCATAAATTTAAACAATAGTCGTATTAACTGGTCTTCCTTGTAGGTGTATGAATATTATCCTATCACTGACAGCGTTGTACATCAGGATAGATCTTGAAACGTTTTTTTTTTGACGATGAATGCAACACCATTCCTCTTTGAGCTGTCATTCCCAGCATAGTAGACTATATGATTGTCCAATTCAAAATGCCCAATACCAGTCCATTTCAGCTCATTAATGCCTAGGATATGGATGTTTATGCATTCCATTTCATTTTTGACGATTTCCAGTTTTCCTAAATTGATACTTTGTACATTCCAGGTTCTGATTACTAATGGATGTTTGCAGCTTTTTCTTCTCATTTTGAGTCATGCCACATCAGCAAATGAAGGTCCTGAAAGCTTTACTGCACCCAGGTCATTAAGGTCAACTCTACTTTTTTTTTTTCTACTTTGAGGAGGCAGCTCTTCCCCAGTCATCTTTTGAGTGTCTTTCAACCTGGGCGCCTCATCTTCCAGCACTATATCAGACAATGTTCTGCTCCTTTTCATAAGGTTTTCACTGGCCAATGCTTTTCAGGAGTAGACTGCTGGGTCCTTCTTCCTAGTCCGTCTTTGTCTGGAAGCTCAGCTGAAACCTGTCCTCCACGGGTGACCCTGCTGGTATCTGAATACCGGTGGCATAGCTTCCAGCATCACAGCAACACACAAGCCCCCACAGTATGACAAACTGACAGACCATCAATTGCTCATATGCAAGTTCAAGCTGAAACTGAAGATAATCAGAGGAAGTCCACGAGAGCCAAAATATGACCTTGAGTATATCCCACCTGAATTTAGAGACCATCTGAAGAACAGATTTGACGCATTGAACACCAGTGACCGAAGACCAGACGAGTTGTGGAATGACATCAAGGACATCATCCATGAAGAAAACAAGAGGTCGCTGAAAACACAGGAAAGAAAGAAAAGACCAAGATGGATATCAGAGGAGACTCTGAAACTTGCTCTTGAAAGTCGAGCAGCTAAAGCAAAAGGAAGAATTGATGAAATAAAAGAACTGAACAGAAGATTTCAAAGGGCCTCTCAAGAAGACAAAATAAAGTATTATAATGACATGTGCAAAGGGCTGGAGATGGGAAAGCAAAAGGGAAGAACACGCTCAGCGTTTCTCGAGCTGAAAAAGCTGAAGAAAAAATTGAAGCCTCGAGTTGCAATAGTGAAGGATTCCATGGGGAAAATATTAAAGGACGCAGGAAGCATCAAAAGAAGATGGAAGGAATACACAGAGTCATTATTCCAAAAAGAATTAGTCGATATTCAACCATTTCAAGAGGTGGCATATGATCAGGAACCGATGGTACTGAAGAAAGAAGTCCAACAAGCTGCTCTGAAGGCACTGGCGAAAAATAAGGCTCCAGGAATTGATGGAATATCAATTGAGATGTTTCAACAAACAGATGCAGCACGGGAGTTGCTCACTCATCTATGCCAAGAAATATGGAAGACAGCTTCCTGGCCAACTGCCTGGAGGAGATCCATATTTATGCCTATTCCCAAGAAAGGTGATCCAACCGAATGTGGAAATTATAGAACAATATCATTAACATCACACGCTAGCAAAATTCTGCTGAAGATCATTCAAAAACGGCTGCAGCAGTATAGCAACAGGGAACTGCCAGAAATTCAGGCCAGTTTCAGAAAAGGACATGGAACCAGTGGTATCATTGCTGATGTCAGATGGATCCTGGCTGAAAGCAAAGAACACCAGAAGGATGTTTACCTGTGTTTTATTGACTATGCAAAGGCATTCGACTGTGTGGATCATAACAAACTATGGATAACATTGCGAAGAACGGGAATTCCAGACACTTAATTGTGTTCATGAGGAACCTTTACATAGAACAAGAGGCAGTTGTTGGGACAGAACAAGGGGATACTGATTGGTTTAAAGTCAGGAAAGGTGTGCGTCAGGGTTGCATTCTTTCATGATACCTATTTAATCTGTATGCTGAACAAATAATACGAGAAGCTGGACTATATGAAGAAGAACAGGGCATCAGGATTGGAGGAAGACTCATTAAAAACCTGCATTATGCAGATGACACATTCTTGCTTGCTGAAAGTGAAGAGGACCTGAAGCACTTACTAATGAAGATCGAAGACCACAGCCTTCAGTATGGATTGCACTTCAACATAAAGAAAACAACAATCCTTACAACTAGACCAATGAGCAACATCATGATAAGCGGAGAAAAGATTGAAGTTGTCAAGGATTTCATTTTACTTGGATCCACAATCAACACCCATGGAAGCAGCAGTCAAGAAATCCAAAAACGCATTGCATTGGGTAAATCTGCTGCAAAGGACCTCTTCAAAGTTGTGAAGAGCAAAGTTGTCACCCTGAAGACTAAGGTGCACCTGACCCAAGCCATGGTATTTTCAACCACATCATGTGTACGTAAAAGCTGGACCATGAATAAGGAAGACCGAAGAAGAGTTGACACTTTTGAATTGTGGTGTTGGACTGCCAAAAGAACGAACAAATGTGTCTTGGAAGAAGTGTGGCCAGAATGCTCCTTAGAGGCAAGGATGGCAAAACTGCGTCTTACATACTTTGGACATTTTGTCAGGAGGGATCAGTCCCTGCAGAAGGACATCATGCTTGGCAGAGTACAGGATCAGCGGAAAAGAGGAAGACCTTCAACGAGGTAGACTGACACAGTGGCTGCAACAATGAGCTCATAACAACGATTGTAAGGATGGCACAGGACCAGGCAGTGTTTCGTTCTGTTGTGCACAGGGTCGCTATGAGTCGGAACCAACTAGACGGCACCTAACAACAACAACATCCAGTTATGCCAGCACCATTTGTTAAAAAGACTGTCTTTTCCCCATTTAACTGTTTTGGGGCCTTTGTCAAATATCAACTGCTCATATGTGGATGGATTTATGTCTGGATTCTCAATTCTGTTCCATTGGTCCATGTATCTGTTGTTGTACCAGAACCAGGCTGTTTTGACTACTGCGGTGGTACAACAGGTTCTAAAATCAGGTAAAGCAAGGCCTCCCAACTTTGCTCTTTTTCACTAATGCCTTATTTATCCGGGGCCTCTTTCCCTTCCATATGAAGTTGGTGATTTGTTTCTCCATCTCACTCCATCTCATTAAAAAATGTCGTTGGGATTTGGATAGGAATTGCATTAAATATATAGAGCGCTTTTGGTAGAATAGACATTTTTATAGTGTTAAGTCTTCCTATCCATGAGGAAGGTATGTTCTTCCGCTTCCGTAAGTCTCTTTTGGTTTTTACAGAAGTGTACCGTAGTTTTCTTTGTATAAGTCTTTTACATCTCTGGTAAGATTTATTCCTAAGTATTTTATTATCTTGGGGGCTAATGTAAATGGCATTCACTTGGTGATTTCCTCTTCGATGTTCTTTTTGTTGGCATAGAGGAATCTGACTGATTTTTGTATGTTTATCTTGAATCCCGATACTCTGCTGAACTCTTCTATCAGTTTCAGTAGTTTTCTGGAGGATTTCTTAGCATTTTCTGTGTATAAGGTCATGTCATCTTCAAATACAGATACTTTTACTTCCTCCTTGCCAATCTGGATGCCCTTTATTTCTTTATCTAGCCTAACTGCTCTGGCTAGGACCTCCAGCACAATGTTGAGTAAGAGTGGTGATAAAGGGCATCCTTGTCTGGTTCCCGATCTCAAAGGGAATGTTTTCAGGCTCTTTCCATTTAGGGTGATGTTGGCTGTCGGCTTTGTTTAAATGCCCTTTATTCTGTTGAGGAATTTTCCTCTATTCCTATTTTGCTGAGAGTTTTTATCATGAATGAGTGTTGAACTTTGTCAAATGCCTTTTCTGCATCAATTGATAAAATCATGTGATTCTTGCCTTCTGTTTTATTTATGTGGGTGGATTACGTTAATTGTTTTTCTAATGTTGAGCCATCCCTGGATAGCTGGTATGAATCCCACTTGGTCATGGTGAATAATTTTTTTGATATGTTGTTGAATTCTATTGGCTAGAATTTTGTTGAGGATTTTTGCGTCTACATTCACGAGGGATACAAGTCTATAATTTTCTTTTCTTGTGGTGTCTTTACCTGGTTTTGGTATCAGGGATATGCTGGCTTCATAGAATGAGTTTGGTAGTATTCCATCCTTTTCTATTCTCTGAAATACCTTTAGTAGTAGTGGTGTTAACTCTTCTCTGAAAGTTTGGTAGAACTCTGCAGTGAAGCCATCTGGACCTGGACCTTTTCTTCTTGGGAGTTTTTTGATTACCTTTTCAATCTCTTCTTTTGTTATGGGTCTATTTAGTTGTTCTACCCTCTGTTTGTTTTAGTTTAGGTAGGTAGTGTGTTTCTAGGAATTCATCCATTTCTTCTAGGTTTTCAAATTTGTTTGAGTATAGCTTTTCATGGTAATCTGATATGATTCTTTTCATTTCAGTTGGGTCTGTTATAATATCGCCCATCTCATTTCTTATTCGGGTTATTTGCTTCCTCTCCTGTTTTTGTCAGTTTGGCCAGTGGTTTATCAATTTTGTTGATTTTTTCAAAAAACCAGCTTTTGGTCATGTTAATTCTTTCAATTGTTTTTCTGTTTTCTATTTCATTTAGTTCAGCTTTAATTTTCATTATTTGTTTTCTTCTGGTGCCTTTGGGTTTCTTTTGTTGCTCTTTCTATTTGTTCAAGTTCTAGGGATAATTCTTTGATTTTGGCTCTTTCTTCTTTTTGGATGTGTGTATTTATTGATATAAATTGGCCTCTGAGCTCCACTTTTGCTGTGTCCCAAAGGTTCTGTTAGGAAGTGTTTCCATTCTCACTGGATTCTCTGAATTTCTTTATTCCATCCTTAACGTCTTCTATAATCCTGTCTTTTTTGAGCAGGGTATTGTTCAGTTTCCAAGTGTTTGATTTTTTTCCCCTGCTTCTCCTGTTACTGATTTCCACTTTTATGGCCTTATGGTCAGAGAAGATGCTTTGTAGTATTTCAATGTTTTGGATTTTGCTAAGGCTTGCTTTATGACCTAATATGTCGTCTATTCTAGAGAATGTTCCATGTGTACTAGAAAAGAAGGTATACTTGGTTGCTGTGGGGTGCAGTGTTCTGTGTATGTCTACGAGGTCAAGTTTGTTGATTGAGGCATTTAAATCTTCCGTGTCTTTACTGAGCTTCTTTCTGGATGTCCTGTCCTTCCCCGAAAGTGGTGTGTTGAAGTCTCCTACTATTATTGTGGAGCTGTCTATCTCACTTTTCAATGCTGGCAGAGTTTGTTTTATGTATTTTGCAGCCTTGTCATTGGGTGCATAAATATTTAATATGGTTATATCTTCTTTGTGTACTGTTCCTTTAATCATTATATAGTATCCTTCCTCATCCTTTGATGGATTTAACTTTAAAGTCTATTTTGTCAGAAATTAATATTGCCACTCCTGCTCTTTTTTGATTGCTGTTTGCTTGATATATTTTTTTCCATCCTTTGAGTTTTAGTTTGTTTGTGTCTCTACGTCTAAGATGTGTCTCTTGTAGGCAGCATATAGATGGATCTTGTTTTTTAATCCACTCTGCCACTCTCTGTCTCTTTATCGGTGCATTTAGTCCATTTACATTCAGGGTAATTATGGATAGGCATGAATTTAGTGCTATCATTTTGATATCTTTTTTTGTGTGTTGATAGTTTCTTTTTCCCACTTGATTTTATGTTCTGAGTAGATTTGCTTTATATATTGTCCTCTCCTCATATTTGTTGTCGTTGACTTTGTTTCTGCTGCGTCTGTATTTTTCCCCTGTATTTTATTTTGATGAGTAGGATAGTTTGTCTTCTTTGTGGCTACGTTATTATTTACCCCTATTTTTCTAAATTTAAAACTAAATTTTATTTCTTTGTATCGCCCTATCTTCCTTTCCTTGTGGAAGGTGTATGACTACATTTCTTATTCCCTCTTTATTATTTTAATGTTGTCTTGTTTTATATAATAACATCGCCGTTACCCTCTGTTGGGCTTTTTCTTTTTTTTTAAATCTTTCTTTGTTTTGTTTGGATTTCCCTGTCTGGGTTGACTTCTGGTTGCTCTGCCCAGTGTTCTAGTCTTGGGTTGATACCTGATATTATTGATTTTCTAACCAAAGAACTCCCTTTAGTATTTCTTGTAGTTTTGTTTGGTTTTTAGGAATTCCCTAAACTTGTGTTTATCTGGAAATGTCTTAATTTCACCTTCATATTTAAGAGAGAGTTTTGATGGATATATGATTCTTGGCAGGCAATTTTGTTCCTTCAGTTTTTTAAATATGTCATCCCATTGCCTTCTTGCCTGCATGGTTTCTGCCAAGTAGTCCGAGCTTATTCTTATTGGCTCTCCTTTGTAGGTGACTTTTTGTTTATCCCTCGCTGCTCTTATAATTCTCTCTTTATCTTTGGTTTTGGCAAGCTTGATTATAATATGTCTTGGTGACTTTCTTTTAAGATCTACCTTATGCAGAGTTCGATGAGCATCTTGGATAGATATCTTCTCATCTTTCACAATATCAGGGAAGTTTCCTGCCAACAAATCTTCAACAATTTTCTCTGTATTTTCTGTTATCCCTCCCTGTTCTGGTACTCCAATCACTCGTAGGTTATTTCTCTTCATAGAGTCCCACATGATTCTTAAGGTTTCTTCATTTTTTTTAATTCTTATATCTGATTTTTCTTCAAATATATTAGTGCCAAGTGATTTATCTTTGAGTTCAGAAATTCTAGCTTCTACGTGCTCAGTTCTGCTCCTCTGACTTTCTACTGAGTTGTTTACTTCTGTAATTTTATTGTTAATCTTCTAAATTTCTGATTGTTGTCTTTGTATGGATTTTTCCAGCGTATTAAACTTTTCATTATGTTCCTGAATAATCTTTCTAATTTCTTCAATTGCTTTATCTGTGTGTTCCTTGGCTTGTTCTGCGTATTGCCTCATTTCCTTCCTGATGTCTTGAAGGGTTCTGTACATTAAGCTTTTGTATTGTACATCTGGGAATTCCAGGAATACACTTTCATCTAGAAGATCCCTGGATTTTTTGTTTTGAGAGCCTGTTGAGGTGATCATGGTCTGTTTCTTTATGTGACTTGATACTGACTCTTGTCTCCGAGCCATCTGTAAGTTATTGTATTAGTTTATGCTTGCTTACTGTGTGGTAGATGCTTGCTTTGTTTTGTTCTGGTATACTCCTATGGGTTGCCTGAGTGAGCTAGCTTGATTATTTTCCCCTTTCGAGCCCTGGTGTCCTGTCCCCAGCTGGCTAGAGCTGTTATCAGGTATATCAGTCTAGGAGTCCATTCAGTTTTCTTGTATGAATTCAGCTCAGATGTCCAGGTAGCTGATATCAAGTGTGTGGTACAGGCTCTGTCCTACAGTATTAGAGGGGCAGGGGTGATTGGCGTACATACCGGTATCTGAATGCAGCAGGGGGTCACACTCTGAACAAGGCAGGGGGCTAAGAACTGACCCCCACGTGTCTCTGAGGAAAACTTCTCTCTGTTCTCTAGAGCATGCTGGTGGGTGGGTTCGCAGAGGAACCATGGGCACCCAAAGTTTTTGGTTGTAAGGACTGGGAGGTACCAGTTATCTTTGGACCCTTGTCGCGGGTGGCTGGGTGACCTGAGTGGAGCTACCAGTCCTTAGGTCCCTGATGTAGGTAGGTGAGGACCTTGTTTAATAGGCAAAGCAATTTCAAACGTCAAACACCCACCTCCCCACCACACAGCTGAAATGGTTGGAGTTTGCCAACAAGGGCCTATTATCCCGAAATAGGCCCACACAGGTCTATGCAGAAGGGAAAGGTGCTCAAGGTCCATGGATGGTTTATGCCTGGACAGAACCCGCTTCTGTCCAGAGCTCCCCCGGTTAATGGAGCTAGCAAATTATCTTTTCCCCTCAATTGCAAATTTATTCCTTCCCCAAGGGCAGGAGGATGGCTCTAGGTGCTCACCAGGGTCTATCTCAGGCCCAGGGATTCAGCCGCTGAAGCCGGCTTGGGGGTGGTGGGGGAGCACAGTAAAATACACGCAAGTACTTAGCTTTTGCCGAGAGCGCTGTTCTCTTCAGGTTCCAGAGGTGTGAGTGGGCTGCATGGCTGGCTGCTTCTCCCTGAAGAAACCATGGCTGAACGCTAGTACCAGCCTGCTGCTGCCGCCGCTGCCACTCCAGAAATTGCGCCTGAGGGCTCCCCATGATTCAGGCGCGGTAACTCCTCTCCACTTCTGAATGGCCTCTTCTTCCCCCGCCCCTCAGTTCATTGTCTCAGCTTGCCTTTGATGCTCAGGACTCCCAGCTTGTCACAAATATACTCGTTTCACTTGTTTTTTCAGGTCTTTGTTGTAAACAGGGCTCCACAGAAGCATCTGTCTATTCCGCCATCTTGGCTCCCTGAGGTTATCTTTTGAACCTTGAGCCTTGAGAAAACTGCTTTCCTAAAATCACCTTTAAGTCAAACAAATAGCCTAGCAAGTAGCTTAGTAAGTCCCTTCTGCCTTAGGCATTTGACTCTTTTGAAGAATTATCTATGTGCAATCAGTTTTCAGAAACAGAAACTCCAGAGTTAAACTGGAAGCTGTGTTTAAGGGTAAATTGTCATTATATAAACACAATTTCAGCCCTTTTCCATGGCAATGTCCACAAAATGGGGTATAAGAATTTTTGAGAGTTCTTTCATCTTTGGAAGACTGGCCCTGTGGTGTAGTGAATTACTTAATATGGCCCTTCCAGCCATGCACAGTCTTATAATTCTCACAAAATGATCGGCAGGACTACGCAAATAATGTGCTTGTGGCCTACCAAGGGGATTGGACAGCATGCTAATGATGCAAATGAGGTGCATGGAACCCTGCAGAGGTAGGACTATGCAAATAAGGTACTTGTGGAACCCTTGTAGGGTATTGGTCAGTTTGACCATTCTGCTAGGCTTAAAAAGAGAGCCAATCCCAGAGCAGAAGAGAGGACCTCACTACCATCAAGAAAAGCCAGGAGCAGAACGTGTCCTTTGGGCCCAGGGCTGCTGCACTGAGAACCTCCTAGAGCCGGGGGATACTGGAAACAGCAAGCACGGCAAGAGTCCAGTGGCAGCAGAACCAGGAGACCAGGGTGAGATGGTGCAGTGGGCTTCCCAGTCCACAGAGAGAGGCAACGACAGTGCGTGTGCTGACTGACCGACGGACCAAAAGAGCTGAGTGCCTTGGGCAGGACGTTTGCCGGTGGAGTGGGGTGCCTCCAGGCACTTGGTTGAGCTAGGCTCCCCATCCAGAGAAAATCAGCTAAGCGACTCTGGGCCGAGGTTTACCAGTAGAATGGGGTGCCTCTGGGCACTTACTGGCAGAGTTAAAGAGTTCTGTAATATCTGCCTGAGCAGGGCAGGGGCCTAGGGCTGAGAGGCCAAGGGGCAGAGAACCAAGAGAGGCCTGCCTGCAGGCATGGCCGAGAAGCTGTCCTGATGGGAGAACTGTATCCTGAGTCGCTCTTGATCCTGAACTGCAGCCTGTTACTTTCCTAATACACCCCGTAACTGTGAGTACAGTCTGTGAGTTCTGTGTGAACCAGAATAGTGCATGGGAGGGACAGCTGGTGTCAGAACTGGTAAAAAGGGTGGAGAGAGGAGGTATGTCTGGCCTCCAACTCATAGCAATCAGCTTTGGGCTGACGATGTTGATTTTCTCTCCTCCGCCTCCTGAAGTCCGATGAGGTTGGACAACGCCACGCCGTTTTTACAGCTCTCTAGCCAGAGGTGTTGCCCAATTTGCACTATATTAAATAAACTTCAAATCAATTTATATTATTAGCTTAATATTTTTATTTTAACATACCCTCCCATTTTTACTATTTTTCATTTTCTTTTTTAATTTCTTTAAATAGCTGGCTATTCCTTCTCCAACTCTTCTACTGGGGGTATCTGTCTCTTTCAACTTGGTCCTTAATCTCTCACTTTTTAAAAGTTTTTTGAGAAGTCCTTCTGTCATTATTCATTCTTTAAAGATGGTGAGTCAGACAGATCTAAGAGTAGCCCATTTGGAAGCCCTGGGGGGAAAAATTCCTTCAATATGAAATGCTTACCATCTTCCTGAGTTTGGGTTTTCTGTATTCAAAAATCTTAAACTTTAAAATACAGAAAACCAGTAGTTAAAAGTTAAATACCTACAAATTTCAAATTAAATAATCTCTATGAAAGGTTTAAAAACAAGTACGGCCTGAATGACTCAGGAGCCCCTAAAAAGAGAATGCGGATCTGGTTAACCCGTAAACCTAAAAACCTACAGTTATGTATACTTAACGCTTAAGTATGTTAAGGTAAACAACAACACGTAACAACAAAAACAAAAATGAACATCGTGACATCCCACTCCTGAATACTTCAGTATGCATCTCTAAAAATTAACCTTTTCCTACAAAGCCAAATTGCATTAACAAAATTAATAATTACAGGTATGTCCTGCTTAATGGTATTTACTGCGATGTGTTCCAGAAAATCTGACCTTCTGTGCCTTTTTCTGTATTAGACGGGAAAAACTATAATGGATTACACTTCAACTCAAAACTACTAACCAATTAACTTTTTTATCTATAAGTAACATCTACCAGGTTGCAATGTATAATGTTTAACAATGATATCCAGTTTACGAAACAATACAGCTGTAGACCAACAATTGCCTTGTGTGCAGCAACATCCTCTTTTCTGTTATAACTGCTTTCCCCATTTGCTCTGCTTCCTTCTCCATGAAGCCCTTTCTTAACTTTTGGGGGCGCTTATATACGACACTAGGCAAAAATGAGGGTCAAATAGGAACAGCACTGTGGGAACACACTCACTGCGGTGGCTAAGAATGGCTCCCCTGAGTATGATGCTGCGGTGCCTCTGTGGCTCCAGCCACCTCTGAGACACACAGCCCCTTTCTTGGCACTGAATACACTTTTCAAATCTTGTACACATGATCCTGATGTCTCAACAATTGTTTTCGGGTAATTGAAGACTTTCCTGTACCTTATTTTATAAAAAATATGGTGTATCAAGTTTGGGGATGGTTTCCATATAAAAAGCACCTGAAAAATGTTGTATTGAGAGAAATAATTGTTTGTTGAACAATGTTTTGAAGTATTTAAAACCAACAGACAGGTTACTGGGAAAATGCCAATCAAGGGGACATAGCAACTGTATTTAATACCCAATTCAGAGTCATGTTTCCCCAATTGTTCTGAATGTTTTTTTTTTTTTTGGCTTTTTTTTGCTGGGTGGGCCAAAGCAGAATCCAGTCTAGGAACCAATACTGTGTCTGGCTGTTTTATCCCTTAGGATTCTTTTATTTTGGAACTGTTCCTTTCTTTCATGACACTGTTGTCACCAAAGGAGCCCTGGTGGCACAGTGGTTAAGTACTCAGCTGCTAACCAAAAGGTCAGCATTTTGAACCAACCAGCCACTCTGTGGGAGAAAGATGGGGCACTCTGCTTCTGTAAAAATTTACAGCCTTGGAAACCCCACGGGGCAGTTCTACTCTGGTCTTATACGGTCACTATGACTCAAATCAACTTGACACAGCAGACATCAAACTAGTTGTCCCGGAGAAGTCCTACTTCTGGATCATATCAGGAGATATGCAGTATTTGTTACCCTACCATTAGGGATGTTAAGATTGACCACTAGATTAGGGTGGTGACACCCTGATAGCTCCAGGATAAAACTAGGCTCTTCCCCCTTACGACAGAAAGTGATCTATCTGTGTGGCATTGCTGGAATGTTGGGTTTCCCCCATCAATCTCTAATGGTTTCATACTCGTTGATAATCCTGGCTTGAGTCATAATTTCCTTATGGGTTACAAAATGATCATTTTTGAAATATATAATCCCTTTTGCATAAATCAGCAGATTTTTTAAATAAAGTAGATGCTTCCAATTTTATAATTTTAGCTTGTTTTCGATTTTAGGGATTGCTTTTTAACAATTAAACATTTACATAACTTGAACGTCAAACTATATAGAAGAGCATGCATAGAGGAGTTTTGCTTCCACACTGCTCCCTCCACTCTGCTTCCCTACTACCATCTTAAAAAAAAAAAAAGCCCAAACCCACAGCTGTCAGGTTGATGCCAACTCACAGCGACCCCATAAGTTTCCTAAGGCTGTAAATCTCTATGGAAACAGACTGCCACATCTTTCTCCCATGGAGCCACTGGTGGTTTCGAACCACCACCTACAGATCACCACATATTTAATGCCACACATTAAAGTTCAAACTGCAGGCAGAAAGCATTTCTTTAGAGTTAAAATTCCAAAGCATCTAATCAATGAAAATGTATACCAACATGTCATTAAAAGGGTATCAATACTATTTTGAAAGAAAGCTTCAAAGGCAAGTCTTAATCTCATAACCCAAGAACACAACACGTCAGTTTCTTACACCCCATATTCTCACCTGTCCAACCAGTATACGCAGAGCAGTCATGTGGATCAGCTGTCTTCAGCCCTTCTTCCATTTGCTGTAGTAGATCTTTAATTTTGGTCTGGATTCGCCTTGTGAAACTATGGATGATCTGAAAATCAAAAGAAGGGAAAATTTTAAACTGTACAAGAATAGATTATGTTGTAATAAATCTTTAACTAACAGTATAAGTTATAAGAACATAAAAGACAGAGGAAGTTATATTAGCCAGCCCATTTCAATGCTTCATTTTACCTTGGCTTTTATAAGGTCAGAAGACCCTGAGTGGTGCAAAGAGTTAAGTGCTTGGCTACTAACTGAAAGGCTGGAGACTGGAGTCCACCCAGAGGTACACTGCAAAAAAGGCCTGATGATTTACATACAAAAACCCACCACTGAAAATCACATGGCACAGCTTTACTTTGACACACACAAGCTTGCCATGAGTTGGGACTGGCTCCTCAGCAACCAGTTGGTTTTATAAGGTTCGTTTTTAATGAAATAATGCCCTATATGGACAATAACTCAAAGTGGGATCACAAAAACTAACTTGCAGAAACTAAAGAAAGAAATCATGAATGAGAAAAAGAAAGACAAATTTAACTACATAAACATTTTAACTTCTATAAGGCAATGAATATAAGAAACATGGTCTAAAAGTAAATAATGAAGGGGAAATATTGTCATATTAAAGACAAAACCCATCGCCATTGAGCTGATTAGGACTCATATCGACCCTATAGGACAGGGTAGAACTGCCCCATAAAGTTTCCAAGGCTGTAGTCTGTACAGAAGCAGATTGGGACATCCTTCTCCCTCAGAGCTGTGGGAGAGTTCGAACCATCGACCTTCTGGTTAGCAGCCAAGCGCTTTAAACATTGTACCATTAGTGTTCCCGTTCTCAGATAAGATACTGTAAGTAAGAAAGGAATATAACAATACAGACATAAATTCAAAATTTTCAGTGCACCTCTTACAAAAGAAAATAAAACAAATGATAAATAAGCACAAGCAAAAATGTTTAAATCATTTAGCAATTAATGAAATGCAAATAAATGCAAGTACCACAGTTTGCTCATCAAACTGACAAAGTATAAAAAGATTAAAAAAAAAAATTAAGTCCCAAGGCTGGTAAGAGCAAAGGAAAAAGATATTCTCATTCACTACTGGTAGTCTTTCTCAAGGGAAATATGGCAATATTCTTAAACATGTGATTGACAGTGTCATTCAGATGTTTCCGACCTTTGCTGATTTTTTTCTTTTTGTCTAGTTGTTGTATCACTTGCTGAGGAATATTAAAATCTCTGACTATGATTGTGGAATTGTGTATTTTTCCTTTTAATTCTGTCATTTTTTGCTTCATATATTTTTAGGTCCTGTTATAAGCATAGACAAACTTATAACTGTTGTGTTTCCTGAAAAATTGACTCATTTATGATAACCAAATGTCCCTCTGTGGGATTATAAAGAATATATTTTCGTGTTTCTGTATCATTAGGGTTTTTAGGGTAAATCTTCCTGAAAATTGGGATCCTAGACTAAAAATAGGGGTCCCTGGGTGATACAAACAGTTAAGAACACAGCTACTAACGTTACCGGAATAAGGTTCTCGCCTCTCACTGGTCAGGAATGAGCAGGTCAGCACAACTGGACTAAACCAAAAGCAAAGATGTTTCCTGAATAAACTGAATGCTTCGAAGGCCAGCATAGCAGGGGCAGGGGTATGAGGACCAGGGTTTCAGGGGACATCTAAGTCAATTGGCGTAATAAAATCTATTAACAAAACATTCTGCATCCCATTTTGAAGAGTGGCATCTGGGGTCTTAAACGCTAGCAAGCAGCCATCTAAGATGCATCAATTGGTCTCAACCCACCTGGATCAAAGGAGAATGAAGAACACCAAGGATACAAGGCGATTACGAGCCCAAGAGACAGAAAGGGCCACATGAACCAGAGACTACATCAGCCTGGGATCAGAAGAACTAGATGGTGCCTGGCTACAACCGATGACTGCCCTGACAGGGAACACAACAGAGAACCACTGAGGGAGCAGGAGAGCAGTGGGATGCAGACCCCAAATTCTCGTAAGACCAGACTTAACGGTCTGACTGACACTAGAAGGACCTTGGTAGTCATAGCCCCCAGACCTTCTATTGCCCCAGGACAGGAACCATTCCCGACTCTTCAGACATGGATTGGACTGGACAATGGATTGGAGAGGGATGCTGATGAGGAGTGAGCTTCTTGGATCAGGTGGACACTTGAGACTATGTTGGTATCTCCTGCCTGGAGGGGAGATGAGAAGGTGGAGGGGGTTAGAAGCTGGCGAAATGGACACGAAAAGAGAGAGTGGATGGAGAGCAGTCTGTATCATTAGGGGGAAAGTAATTGGGAGTGTGTAGCAAGGTGTATATGGGTTTTTGTGTGAGAGACTGACTTGATTTGTAAACTTTCACTTAAAGCACAATAAAATTAAAAAAAAAGGGAAAAAAAGAATGAGCAGGTAAGGCATGTAGTTTTCCACAGGAGCAAAGGTTTACTGAAGAGGCTTGCAAGCAGAGACGGGGAGGGCCTAGAGCAATGCTTATCCTCATCTCACAGCACAAAAGACAGGCCTGAGTTTCTAAAAGTTCTTGGGCAGGAAAAGATTCATGTTTATTCATAGACACTGGTGGGGATATGTTAACTAAGGTGCCTGCACAGCAGCTTTCCAAGATGGCTCCTGTCCTGGAGGCCTCTGGGATTTATAGCAGGACTTATTACGGGGTGTTGTGCCTGCGCAGTGTCTCGCTCCCCGGGTTTGGTTCCCCAGCTGGGGCTGTAGCCCCTCAGTGCCACCAGTGGAAGGTCACACAGCGGTCACAGGTAGATAGTTTGTATGTGTCCCGAACATGGTTTTTTCCAGCTGCTTCTGAAAGGCAACTTTAAAGAAGTTTGTGGGCTATTTTTAGATACCCTGCCCCACTGTTCCGGGGAATAGCTTTGTTTCTGCACCCTGGCCCATTTCTTGTGGGCCCCTCTGTTCACTGTCTTACTTAGTCTCTAGGTTCCACACTTAACCCTCATTTTTTAATTTCTCTTTTACTTGCTTCTCTTTTAACCACACCAGTCTCTTCGCTATTTCTCAAACAGGCACCCTCTGATCTGAGGGCCTTTGCTCCCTGTCTTACTAACAGAAAAATTGACTGTTAGAACCCACCAAGGGGCACCTAGAAAGAACGGCCTGGCAATCTGCTTCCCAAAAGTCATGTAAACCTCATGGGTTACAGTTCTACACTGCAACGCATGGAGTCGCTAAGAGTCAGAACTGACTCACAGGCAACTGGTTTGGTTTTTTCTTTGGTTTAGACTTTAGTCTTTGGAGTTAATTTGTTGTTCATTGCTGTTGAGTCAATTCTGACTCATGGCGACCCCACATGAACAAAGTAGAACTGATCCATAGCATGTCCAAGGCTATGACTTTTTCAGAAGCAGACTGCCAGGTCTGTCTTCCAAGGCACCTCTGAGTGGGTTCGAACCCCTGAACTTTTGGCAAGTTATCAGTGCTTAACCATCTGCACCACCCAGGGACTCCCAGGAGTTAATTTAACCCTGTTACTGTCTAGCAGATTCCAACTCATAGTGACCCTATAGGACAGAGTAGAACTGCCCCATAGGGTTTCTAAGACTGTAAGTCTTTATGGAAGCAGACTGACACATCTTTCTCCCGAAGAGCAGCTGGTGGGCTCCAACTGCTAACCTTTTGGTTATGAGTCAATTTATAAGTGTATAAATAGCTATGGAGTTTACTTAACCCTAAACCAAAAAAACTCATTGCCGTGGAGTTGATTCTGACTCACAGTGACCCTATAGGACAGAGCAGAACTGCCCCATATGGTTTCCAAGGAGCACCTAGTGGATTGGAACTGCTGACATTTTAGTTAGCAGCTATAGCTCTTAACCACTACACCGCCAGGGGTTCCTTACTTAATCCTGGAAATATGTATTTACATTTCAAGGAGGAGGACTAGGCCCTGGGAGACATTTCTGAGTTGTAAAACTGAAGACAGTGAAAGTGAACTTAACATTTTCTATTGAGAGATTTAGTTACATTCCAAAGGGTTAGAGGAAGATGTTTTCAAGGAGACTCTTTTAGTTTGGGAGGGAGAGATAGTTGCTTGTTTCTTTTTCCCCTTTTTAGAAAATACAGAAAATTCCTTTTTCTTCTTCCCTCATCTACAATAAAGACTTTGCATGTCCAAGACATTTGACCTGCCTTTCATTGTGTGGAAGAAACCCTGGTGGACAGTGGTTATATGCTCATCTGCTAACCTAAAGGTCTGATGTTCAAAACCACCAGCTGCCCCACAGAAGAAAGATGTGGCAGTCTGCTTCCGTAAAGGTTACAGCCTTGGAAACCCTATGGGGCAGTTCTACTCTGATGTGTAGCGTTCAACTATGGGTCAGAATCGACTCAGAGGCAAGGAGTTTTTTGTTTCATTACACAGCCCCAGAGGTAAGAACTGAGACACAGGGAACCTTTTGCCTGTTATCTGCTGAAAAGTAAATAATAGGAAACCTCTCTCTGATCCAAAAGCCTCATGTGTGCATTTAGGACAAAATTAGTAAGGTTAAATATTAAAAACCTAACACTCTTTATCATTTGTCACTAGATTTTCAGCCTTCCTATGCTTACTGTTTGCTTACACTTATTTTTGTCATCCATTTACTTTCAACTTCTCTCTTCTTTAAAGTGTACTGCTTGCATAGTATATTAAAAAAAAAAAAAAAAACCTGTTGCTGTTGAGTTGATTTCAGCTCACAGCAACCTCATAGGACCGAGAAGAACTGCCCCATAGAGTTACCAAGGAGCACCTTTTGGTTGGCAGCCAAGCTCTTAACTACTGTGCCACCAGGGCTCTGTATAGCATATAATTGGATCTTTTTCCCCCTTAATTCATTCTGATAATTTTTATTTGCACTGTTTATTCCATTAATGTTTAATGTAATTACTGACAGTTGGGTTTGGATCCTCCACTTTATTATATTGTCTTCTCTGTTTTTTGTTCCTCTTGAGAAGCCACTATAATTCTCCCAGAATCCAGATCTCTGGAGTCCAAGGAGTTGGGGTAGCCTACCCAAGCCATTTGCCCTTAAATGTCCTTTCGAACCTTGAACTTTGAAGAAACTGGTTCCCTAAAGTGACCTTTAAGTCAAACAATAGCTTAGTACGCAGCTTAGTGGAGACTGTTTTGCCTTAGGCATTGGGCTCTTTTGGAGAATTTTCTATAGTCATTTTCAAGAAACAGGAACTCCAGAGTCTGACTGCAACCTGTGTTTAAGGGCGACGTGATATTACAAAAACACCGTTCTGGTCCCCTTTCCATGACAATGTTGATGGGGTGAGGTATAAGAGTCTCTGGAGGTTTTCCCATCTTCAGAACATTTTTGTCTCTCTAGTCAAAATGTTATCCTGATTTGCAAATCATACATTAAATAAACTTATATCAATTTCTATTATTGGCTTCATATGATTGTCATTTTAACACTCTGATACCCCTTTCTGCATCCCCCTCCATCTTCTTGAATTATTTCAATATTTCTGAAAATTACATTTTAGTTTTCCTACCAAGCTTTCGATGGCACTGGGTTCTGGAATTAGGCTTTTAGCTTTATTTTGCTGCATTATTTTTTTTTAAGAGTTGCTCTAGAAAATACAACATATGTCTATAAATTTTCACAACCCACTTACAGTTAAAAATGTACTATTTCATGTAAAATGTAGAAACCTTGGAATTGTATAGGTTATTTGCTGAAAAGTAAATAATAGGAAATCTCTCTCTGATCCAAAAACCTCATATGTGCATTTAGGACAAAATTAGTAAGGTTACTAATCCCCAGTCCTTTCTGTTACAGTGTTCTATATATTACATCTACAATATAACTTTTGCTTTAAACAATTAAGTTCCATAAACAAAGAGGTCAAAAGCAGAGAGGAAAAATAAACACCTACTCCTCACTTATCGACTATCTCATTATCTGGTATTTCACATTTACGACAACAGGAAAAAATCTACTATCTGACTGTCTTGTACATTAATGACACACTCCTGTCAGTAACAAACCCCAAGGTGCAAGGCATGAGTAACACTGGCTGTGATGATTAAAGTCATGTGTCAATTTGGCTGGGCCATGATTATCAGTGGTTTGGCAGTTATGTAATGATGTAATGTGGCAGCTATGTAATGATGTAGTCATCCTCCATTTTGAGATCTGATGTGGACACCTTCCACTTTTGCATAACACTGATTTCCCCATAAAGACCTGGTCTTTGGAACTGAACCACGTCAATACATGAGGAGTGGGTTTTCAATGTTCTTCATTCTTTTCTTAGTATCTGAGTTTCCATCATGTATTACCTCCCATAGCATTCTGTTGTAACAAATTCTCTTAGTTTTTTTTTTTTTAGTTATTTGAAAATGTTTTTATTTTGCCTTCATTCTTGAGGAATATTTTCACTGAATAAAGAATTCTGGATGATGATATTTTCTCTCAGCACTTTAATATGCTGTTCAACTTTACTCTCGTTTCTATGATTTCTAATGAAAAATCAGCTGTTAATCAAATCATTGTTGTTTCCCTGTATATTTATGTGTTGTTTTCCTTGCTGCTTTCAAGACTTTCTGTCTTTGCCTTGATTTAGACTTGATTCTGCTTCGTGTTTTCGGGGCATCTTATATCTAAAAATGTCTATCTTTCATCAAATTTGGGAAATTCTTGGGCATTATTTCTTCAAATATTTTTTTCTGCCTTACTCCTCCCCTGCTTCCCTTCTATGATTACAATTATACATATGTTGGACTGTATGATATAATCTAACAGATCCTTGAAGCCTTATTCCTTTTTTTTTTCCCTTCAATCTTTTCTCTATTTCTCACAGTAGATAATTTCTATTGATCTATTTTTGAGTTCACTCACTTTTTCCTCTGTCATCTCCATTCACCTAAATCCATCCAGTGAATTCTGAATTTAGATATTGCATTTATCAGTTTTAAATTTTTCATATGATTCTTTTTTTATGGTTTCTATTTCCCTGTTGAGATTTCCTAGCTATTCATTTATGGAGGGCATATTTTGTTTTATTTCATTGAGGACAGTTGTAACAGCCACTTTAATATCTTTGGTAGTTCCACTATCTGGTTCATTTCAAGGTTAGCCAATTTTCTTTTCTTTTGAGAATGTGTTTATATTTTCCTGGTTCTCTGTATATCAGATAATTTTGGACTGTATTTGAAATGTTAATTTATGGACATTATTATCTTGGCTGTATTGAATTAGAAACTGTTTCTTGGGCAGCAGCTCTGGTCTCAGTTCAGATCTTTTATCTTTAGTTTAGCTTTACACACAGTTTCGGGGACCGTTCTTTGGCTCAGTTCTTTCTCTCATTCTCTTTAGGAGCCATGCTTACCCAGCCTCAGTTTTCTAGTTCTTCCAGCCAGAGAAAATGTCCTTCCTCATAGCTACCTCCTGCTACCACTGCATGCACCATGCATATAGCACTTAGTTCCAGGACAAAAGACATGGAGATGGGAACTTACTTCACACAGCTCCTTTCCTCCAGTTATATATTATAATCATATCATATAAAACTTGGGCACAATACAAAAGTATATACAATCACGTACTATAAAATCTAGACATAATACAGAAAGCAACCACACTTTGATCTGCTTCTATTTACTCTCCAGTGCCTTTCAGTGGTTCCTTTTTATATCATATACAAGTTCTACAATTGTTTTGTACAGGGGATTCCTCTGATAGCGTTTTATTCCATCGTTACTGAAAGTATGAGTTCCTTGTAATTGCTTTTAACCTTATAAAAAATGTAGTATATGCACCTACTTAAGGAACCCTGGTATCTCAATGATTAAGGCTCAGCTGCTAACCAAAAGGTCGGCAGTTGGAACCAGCCAGCTGCTCCAAGCAGAAAGGACCTGGTGATCTGCTCTCCTAAAGACTACAGCCTAGGAAACTCTAAGGGGCAGTTCTACTCTGTCTTAGAGGGTCGCTCTGAGTCAGAATCGACTTGACAGCACACAACAACAATATGCACCTGCTTATGCATCAGAGCTTCATATAACACCCTTAAAACCCCCAACCCTGCCCATATTTTTAAGCAGGGCAAGCAATGTTTGAGCATTTAGGATGGGGATTTCCATTTTAATTCTAACCAGTTAAACCAAAGGAGATATTTATAAGTATATATTTCTGTTATACTATGTGTACTGAATATGATTTTTCTCTTAACAGTGTATTTATCACTTGCTCAAGATTATAACAAGTGGACTGGACAATGGATTCTATTAAGTGTTAAATTATATCTTTTTATTAAATATTATTCAAAGTAAATTACAATAATTCCTCGCCAACCATGATGGTTAGAATACCTTCCCTTGTGTGAAAAATTGAGTTAGAGATCTAAGGACAAGAGCAACTTTATGAAAATCTTTATAAATGGCTTACTTAAATAAAATTCTAAAGACAACACCAAGTGAACGCAGTGTTCATGACATCTGACCTATTTCAAAGGTGATATAATTACTATATGAATGGATTTCATTTACCGATCCTGCCTTAGAAGTAACGCTTTCTGGATTTCTCATTCCCACAGTTTTGATGATACGCTTAAAAACATATTTTACTTTGATGCTGCTAATGAATGTACCAAGAAGAATAACTGTCTAATTCTCCATCTGTTTAATGATTTCTTGACTGCAAGTAAGTGACTTAAACCTCCTAAGTCTTCCCTTGGAGTTCCCACTGTAATCAAGCAGATGCAGAATAATTTGCACGAGAAGAAAAAAATTGGTTAATTCTTCTCTAACACCTGGTATGTCAGACTCCCTAAAGTAGTGCTTAGCCTATACCTATTCCCCACACTCTTCTTCCTTGTTATTGAAATCCTCATTACATTCTGAACAGCAATGCAGCCAGCCCAAGATGAGCTCATTGCATTTCCAAACTCCCTTGCAACCAAGGGCGGCCATGTGACACAATTCTGGTCAATGAGAATAAGTGAGGTCTTCCAGGAGTGCTTAGAAAGTTCTTGTTTTTCTTGATAAAAAAGGTCACAGCTAGCACTCCCCTCATTTTCCTCTTTTCTTCTCATTGTAAACTTGGACATGACATCTGAAGCTTCAGCAGCCATCTCGCACTATGACCCGACAAACATGAAGAGAAAGACCAAAATAATTATAGAAATGCTGACCTTGACCTTGTTGAAATGAGTCAACACCAGCAGCTACCTTCCTCTAGACTTCTTGTTATGTAAGGGAAAAAAATTAGATAAAGCTACTTCTAAGTGGAGTTTTCTGTTTACTGTAGCTGAATGCAGGCCTAACTTAAATTCTTCCACAGTCCTCTCTGCCATGATAACCTCATTCCAAAGCATATGCTATTAAGCTCTCATTTCTCATAAGTGCCACTGGAGTATAGTCCTATGATATAGCACATGATTGCTCACTCTAATTTTCTTTGATACTTGCCAAAATTTCATTACAAAAACCATTTCTCAGCCCTTTGTTTTAAGGCACCTTTTCTATTTCCTCTTTTTCTATCTCCCACAAAGGATACTTCTAATTAGTTTATACTAGAATCAAATGCTCATGCTGTGACAAAAAAAGAGCAAATCAAGAAATTTATTATGCTACATTTCTATTTGCATTTGATGGAGTCTATGGTACCAAGAGGAATTATAACTGGCTCATTTCATTAAATAACGGTATTACAGTAAAACCTGGGAAAGCTGGAACCTGTGTAAGGTGGAAATCTGTCAGAGGAAGAAAATGCAAATATTTTCTACTAAAACGAGCAATAGGAAAGTGGTAAGACTGCACCCTGTCAGAAGTGGAAAACTTGCGAGACCCAGAAAAATAAGGCAGTCCTGTTGAGTTCCAGCTCTCACAGGTTTCACTGTATAATAAAGATGCTCTTAGCTATCATCGAGTCGATTCTGACTCATGGCGTCCCATGTGTGCAGAGTAGAACTGCTCCACAATGTTCTCAAGGCTGTGACTATTTGGAGGCAGACTGCCAGGCCTGTCTTCCAAGGCACCTCCAGGTAGGTTCAAACTGCCAACCTTCTGGTTAGTAGTTGAGTGCTTAACCGTTTGTGCCTCCCAGGCACTCCGTAATGAAGATAACTAACAATCACTCAGTACTTATTATGTGTCTGGAACCAAGCACTTTACATGTTATATTTCAATTAATTTTCACAGCAACCCACTGATTCTCGTTTTTTTGGAGAGAAAAGTGAGGTTTACCAAGTTCACATGACAGTAAGAGGCAGAGCTCTTAGAGCTTGGGCTATCGTTGTTAGTTGTTGTCCAGTCGATCCCGACTCCTGGAGACCCCATGTGTTACAGAGTAGAAGTGCTCCACAGGGTTTTCTTGGCTATTATCTTAACAGAAGCAGATCACCAGGCCTCTTCTTTCATAGTACTGCTAGGTGGGTTTGAACTGCCAGACTTTAGGTTAACAGTCAAGTGCAAAGTGTTTGTGCCACATACGAACCTTAGAGCTCGGACTAGGCTGTCAGATTCCCAAGCTGCTAGGTTTTCCCACGCTGTGCTCTTCTTATTAAAACCTTTGCTTGACTCTGCATTTACATTTTACCTTTCGATTTTTAAGAGATTTACAGCTTTCACTTGATCTCACCATATGAATACAAAAACATATGTGCCACACAGCACAGAAACAGCTGGAATTGTTAAAGAAATTTGGAAGTTTCATCTCTGACTCTAAGAATGATTTTTAGCAATGACATTCCAATCAGAAAGAAACTGCTCTTTCCTATATGCTAGGCAGTTATCCCCAATAAGGATGCCCAAATGTGTTATAAAGCAAAAATCCAAACTGAGGTGGGTACTAATCACTGATGGTAAAGCTCCCAGCAAGGCGTCACGGCACCCACTATTCCAATGATGCACAGTGCGTGTCTATGGCAAGACCTATTCCTCTTTTTTACAATGTTTTTCATGGTAATAAATCTTAGAACCAGGAGAGAGAGACGAGAGTGTGTGTGTGTGTGTGTGAGAGAGAGAGAGAGAGACAGACAGAGATAAAGAGACAGAGAGAGACAGTGCACAGACACCGGGTGATATTTAAGCCAAGAGATTACCCCAGTTATATTAAAGTTTCAGGAGATTAAACTACCCTTCGGCCACGGCATTTTCTACTTCACAAGAATAGTTAAGGGAGTAATTTATTATTTATCATTTTCTAAAACATGAACACATACATATTCTGTATCGCTGTCTCAACGCTAGATTTTACACAAGGCGTGAATTCGGATCAGTACATTCATAAGCTATGCTTTATATTGCATTTGGCTAATATAAAAAGTAGATATAAACAGTACAAATATTATAGGTGATTAGAACTGATTAACATTGAGAAAGGCTGTTACTGAAGACAAAGGCCCAAATTTTCCTTATTTGGTATAAAGCTTCTACAAAACTCATTGCCATCGTGTCAACTCCGACTCCTATCAATTTATAGGACAGAGTAGAACTGCCCCATAGGGTTTCCAAAGAGTGGCTGGTGGATTCAAACTGCCAAGCTTCTGGTTAGCAGCCAAACTCTTAACTACTGCACCACCAGGGCTCTGGTATAAAGCTTAGCAAGCACACTATGTATATTAACAATTCAACACATGATGATAACCAGCCTTGTGTATATTTCTGTAACTTTCAGATACCCATTTGAGAAAAGTAAGAAAATATGGATCATTAGAAAATTTTGGACTTAATATTTGACTGTTTTATTGTTATTTTAAATAATAAATGAATGGACTCCATGTGCCAGGCACTGTTATTAGGACAAAAAGATGAACAAGACAGGGTCCCCACACTCAAAGAGCTCCTGGTCTAATGAGTCAAACGTAAAAATAATTACGATACCACGTAATAAGTGCCAGAACAGCAATATACAATGTGGTATATGCAGGTAAATTTTAATGTGTATGTAGACTGATATGTGTGACTTTCGACATGTCTACTGCCTGGAGCTGCTAGGAAAATGTACGTTTTGGAAAGTTAAAGACTTTAATTTACCCTTACAGAAGGCATTCAGGAATTTCCTAGGGGTTGTTCTAGCTTACTTGCTCCTTGAGGCAGGCAAGTTTGTACTCCAGGTGTTCAGAAAGGGTGAAGAGGGGATGGAGGGGTATAACAGTCACTGTGAGGGTGGAGAAGGGCTTCTTGTAGGACTTAAGAGACCCTTTCTTTGACCAGAGAGTATCATCGGCAGGGTGCTCTGTGGAACTAGAAGGCCACGAAGGCTTATCCCACTGATGGGGAAAATGCCGGTAAGCCTGCTCTGCATAGCTGTCTGTGTGTTGTAGCTGTATGACAAACTCCATTAAAGAAATGTGTCCTTTGTCTAAGTCTGCTGGCGCCCTTCCCTTAGTCATTGTTATTGGCATCATAACAACACTATGAAGAAGGTACAATTATTATCCCCGTTTTACAGGTGAGATGCCTGAGGCACAGAGAGGTGAAGCAACAATTTACCGAAGTGACACCAACAGCAAGTGGCAAAACTGGAGTTTGAACCAGATGACCAGTTCCAGAGTCCAAGTTTTCCCAATACACAACAAAAATATACTCAGACTTTAAGGGTGGGGAGAACGGCCCCCAAAGATGCCCACGCTCTAAACCCTGGAAGCTGTTAATATGTTATATATCAAAAGAGATTTCTGTAAACGAGATTAAGGTTAAAAACCAAAACCAAACCCACTGCCACTGAGTTGATTCCGACTCATAGCAACCCTATAGGTCAGAGTAGAACTGCTCCAGAGGGTTTCCAAGGCTGTAAATTTTTACAGAAGCAGACTGCCACATCTTTCTCTTGCAGAGCGGCTGGTGCATTCAAACCACCAACTTTTGGGTTAGCAGCTGAGCACTTTAACAACTGTGCTACCAGGGTTCCTTGAGATTAAAATTAGAGGCCTTAAAATATAGAGATAATCTTGGATTATCCAGATGGGACCAATCTAATCACCAAAACAAACAAACACACCAGTTGCTGGTCGATTTAGACTCATGGCGACCCCATATGTGTCACAGTAGAACGATGCTCCATACGGTTTTCGGTAGCTGATTTTTTGGAAATAGATTGCCAGACCTTTCTTCTGAGGCGACTCTGGCTGAATTCAAACCACCAACTTTTGGGTTAGCGGTCAAGTACTTAACCATATACACCACCCCACTGGCTCTTAAAAGCAGAAAACTTTCTCCAACTGAAATAAGGGAGATGTGACAGAAGAAGTCAGACAGATTTGAATGTGAGAGGGATTGGACCTGCCACTGCTGCTGGGGCCACACAGAAACCACAAGAAGGAATAAGGCAGCCCCCAGGAGCAAAAACCAGCCCTCACAGACAACCAGCAAGGAACGGGGACCTCAGTCCACAAGGAACTGAATCCAGTCAACAACCTGAATAAGCTGGGAAGCTGATTCATCCCCAGAGCTTCCAGAAAAGAACACAGCCCTGTCAACATCTTGATTTTGACCTTGTGAGACTATAAGCAGAGGCAGACTGAACCACACTGCACCTGAGTTTCTGACCTACAGAACTGTGAGATAATAAATAGGTGCTGTTTTAAATTGCTAGATTTGTGGTAATTTGTTATGCTAGCAAGAGAAAACTAATACAACTTTCTTATTTAATCCTTAGAATGACTTGGGAATGGCCACCTAACTAAGTCTACCCGACAACCCTGGGAGAGCTTCATGTAGAAAATGGCATCTAACGTTGAGTGTTAGAGAAAGACCAGGAGTTTGCCCTGAGAAAAGGAGTGGGTAAGGCATTCTAAGCTATGATACATAGATGATGTAAAAAGGCATTTAGGTGAAAGACACAGAGAAACAAGTAGTTCTATCTGAAAAGTAAGGAACATGCAATTGTTCTCTTACTAAAATTACTTAGTACGTTTTTCTGCATTTTTTGATGAAAAATTTAGTGCTGGTTTGAGGAAATACAACTGCCAAATATACATGATTTTACTTTGGAGAGAAGAGTGGAGAAAGTCTCAAAATAGGTGCTTAACATGCATATATGAATAAATCCTAAAAAGAAAAAGTTTTGAACAGTTATGCATGAATCAAACTTCTGCATATGAATCGTACTGTAAATGCACCAGGTAACTTACTAATAAAACTCATTTACTGAACCCCTAATATTATATGATAGGCACTTGAGATACTTCATCTAACTTGAATGTCCCTGTTGTTGTTGTTAGGTGCCATCGAGTGGGTTCCAACTCATTATGTACAACAGAAGGAAACACTGCCTTGTCCTGCGACATCTTCACAATCGTTACGCTTGAGCACATTGTTGCAGCCATTGTGTCAATCCATCTCCACGAGGGTCTTCCTGTTTTTCTCTGGCCCTCTACTTTACCAAGCATGATGCCCTTCTCCAGGGATTGAGCTTCCTGATAACATGTCCAAAGTACGTGAGGTGAAGTCTCACCATCCTTGCTTCTAAAGAGCATTCTGGCTGTACTTCTAGACAATTTGTTCATTCTTTTGACAGTCCATGGTATATTCAATGTTCTTCACCAACACCACAATTCAAAGGCATCAATTTTTCAATCTTCCTTATTCATCATCCAGCTTTCGCATGCATATATGACTGAAAACATCATGGCTTGGATCAGGCACACCTTAGTTTTCAAGGTGACATCTTTGCTTTTGAACACTTTAAAGAGGTCTTTTGCAGCCGATTAGCCCAATGCAATGTGTCCTTTGATTTCTTGACTGCTGCTACCATGGGTGTTGAATGTGGATCCAAGTATAATGAAATCCTTGACAACTTCAATCTTTTCTCCATTTATCATGATGTTGCTTATTGGTCTAGTTGTGCAGATTTTTGTTTTATTTATGTTGAGGTATAATCCATACAGAAGGCTATGGTCTTTGATCTTCATTAGTAAGGACTTCAAATCCTCTTCACTTTCAGCAAGCAAGGTTGTGTCATCTGCATAACGCAAGCTGTTAACGAGTCTTCCTCCAATCCTGATGCCCTGTTCTTCTTCGTATAATTCAGCTTCTCAGATTATTTGCTTAGCATACAAACTGAATAAGTATGGTTAAAGGATACAACCCTGACGCACACCTTTCTTGATTTTAAACCATGCAGTATCTCCTTGCTCCATTCAAAAGACTGCCTCTTGGTATATGTACAGGTTCCACATGAGCACAATTAAATGTTCTAGAATTCCCATTCTTTGCAATGTTATCCATAATTTGTTATGATCCAACAGTCGAATGCCTTTTCATAGTCAATAAAACACAGGTAAACATCTTTCTGGTATTCTCTTCTTTCAGCCAAAATCCCTCTGACATCAGCAATGATATCACCCATTCTATGTATTATTCTGAATCCAGCTTGAATTTCTGGCAGCTCCCTGTCGATGTACTGCTGCAACCACTTTTGAACCATCTTCAGCGAAATTTTACTCGGGTGTGGTATTAATTACATTGTTCGACAGTTTCTACATTCTGCTGGATCACCTTTCTTTGGAATGAGCACAAATACGGATCTCTTCCAATCAGCTGGCCAGGGAACTGTCTTCCAAACTTCCTGGCATAGACGAGTAAGCACCTCCAGTGTTGTATCCGTTTGTTGAAACATCTCAGTTGGTATTCTGTCAATTGTTGGAGCCTTGTTTTCTGCCAACGCCTTCAGTGCTGCTTGGACTTCTTCCTTCAATACCCATCAGTTCTTGATCATATGCTACCTCTTGAAATGGCTGAATGTCATGCAATTCTTTGTAATACAGTGACTTTATATTCCTTCCATCTTCTTTTGATGCTTCCTGTGTCATTCAATATTTTGCCTGTAAAAAACCTGTTGCCGTTGAGTCGAATCCTACTGACAGTGACCATACAGGACACAGTAAAACTGCCCCAAGGGTTTCAAAGAAGCGCCTGGTGGATTTGAACTGCTGACCTTTTGGTTAGCAGTCATAGCTCTTAACCACTGTGCCACCAGGGCTTGCTCACAGAATCCTTCAACATTGCAACTTGAGGTTTGAATTTTTTTCTTCACTTTTTTCAGATGGAGAAATGCCGAGTGTGTTCTTCCCTTCTGGTCTTCTAATTCCAGGTCTTTGCACATTTCATTATAATACTTTACTTTGTCTTCTTGAGCCACCCTTTGAAATCTTCTGTTCAGTTCTTTCACTTCTTCATTTCTTCCTTTTGCTTTAGCTACTCAATGTTCAAAAGCAAGGTTCAGAATCTCTTCTGACATCCGTTTTGGTCTTTTCTTTCTTTCCTATCTTTTTAATCATCTTTTGCTTTCATCATGTATGATGCTCTTGATGTCATAACACAATTTGTCTGGTTTTTGGTCATTAGTGTTCAATGCGTCAAATCTATTCTTGAGATGATCTCTAAATTCAGATGGTACTTTGGCTCTCGTGGACTTTTTAAAATCTTCCTCATCTTCAATCTGAACTTATATATAAGCAACTGACGGTCTGTTCTGAAGTTGGCACCTGGCCTTGACCTGATTAATGACATCCAGTTCTCCATCGTCTCTTTCTACAGACTTAGTCAATTTGATTCCCGTGTATTCCATCTGGTGAGGTCCATGTGTATAAAAAAACTGTTTATATTGTTGAAAAAAGGTACTGCCAATGAGTAGACCATTGGTGTGACAAAATTCTATCATGTGATCTCTGACATCATTTCTACCATCAAGGCCATATTTTCCAACTTCTGATCCTTCTTCATTTCTAACTTTCGTATTCCAATCGCCACTAATTATCAATGCATCTTGATTGCATGTTTGATCAACTTCAGACTGCAAAAGTTGGTAAAAATCTTCAATTTCCTCATCTTTGGCATTAGTTGTTGGTGCATAAATTTGAATAATTGTATTAACTGGTCTTCCTTGTACGTGTTTGGATATTACCCTATCACTGACAGCACTGTACTTCAGGGTAGATCTTGAAACATTGTTTTTGACAATAAATGTGACACTGCTCATCTTCAATATGTCATTCCTGGCATAGTAGACTATATGATTGTCTGATTCGGAACGACCAATACCAGTCCATCTCAGCTTATGTCTAGGATATCGATCTTCAAGCATTCCACTTCATTTTTGACAACTTCCAGTCCTCCTACATTCATACTTCGTATATTCCACATTCCAATTACTAATAGATGTTTGAAGCAATTTCTTCTCACTTTGAGCTGTTCTACATAAGCAAATGAAGGTCTCGAAAGTTTTACTCCATCTAAGTCATTAAGGTCAACTACATGTGAAGGAGGCAGCTCTTCTCCAGTTCTGTTTCAAGTGCCTTCCAACCTGAGGGGCTCATCTTTCGGCACTATATCACATAATGTTCCACTGCTATTCATAATGTTTATACTGGCCGATTTTTTTCAGAAGTATTGTATTTTTATGCAAATAACGCAGTCTTCTGTGTTTGTTTGCTGGCTACACACTACCCTCCCCCACAAGGCACCTTCAAAAGTGCTGCCTTGCCAACCCTTTTCCATATGCTGCTGTAAAAGAAAATTAGCACAGGGAACTTACGAAAATTCCTCACAGGGTGTGGCCAGCAGACGCAGAACAAGTATTACTTGTGTAAAAACATGGTAGACTGCACAATCCTTCTTCCTTTGGAAGCTCTGCTGAAACCTAGCTACCACCAAGGGTGACCCTGCTATCATTTGAAACACCAGTGGCATAGATTCCAGCATCACAGGAACACACAAGCTACCACAGTATGACAAACTGACAGACAGTGGTGGTAACCACTAAGGAACATTAATTTCTATATATTTACCTACTCATGTCACTTCATATAAGTGGGAACATACAATATTTGTTTTTTTGTGATTGCCTTATTTCAATCAACATAATGTCCTCTAGGTTCATCTATGTTATAAGATGTTTCACGAACTCATTTTTCTTTATCACTGGGTAGTATTCCATTGTATGTATGTACCACATTTTACTTATCCATCCATCTTACGGATGGGCACTTGGATTGTTTCCATCTTTTAGCTACTGTGAATACTGCTGCGATGAACGTAAGCAAGCAAATGTCTGTTCGTGTCACTTCTATTAGAATCTTAGGGTATACACCTAGGAGTGGAATTGCTGGGTCATACAGCAGCACTACCTCTAGTTTTTTGAGGAACCACCAGACTGTTTTCCACAACAGCTGTACCACTTTGCATTCCTAGCAACAATGGATGAGGGTTCCAATTTCTCCACATCCCCTGTTATGGATTGAATTGTGTCCCCCCAAAATATGTGTCAACTTGGTTAGGCCATGATTCCTAGTATTGTGTGGTTATCCTCCATTTTGTGATTATAATTTTATGTTAAAGAGGATTAGGGTGGGATTGTAGCACCCTTACTCAGGTCACATCTTTGACCCAATGTAAAGAGCATTTCCCTGGGGTGTGGCCTGCACCACCTTTTCTCTCTCTAGAGATGAAAAGAACAGGGAAGCAAGCAGAGAGTCGGGGACCTCATACCACCAAGAAAGCAGCACCAGGAGCAGAGCACATCCTTTGGACCTGGGGTTCCGGCGCAAGGAAGCTCATAGGCCGAGACTGATGACAAGGACCTTCCTCCAGAGCTGACGGAGAAAGCCTTCCCCTGGAACCAGCGTTCTGAATTTGGACATGTAACTTACAAGACTCCGAGAAAATAAATTTCTCTTTGCTAAGGCCGTCCACATGTGATATTTCTGTTATAGCAGCACTAGATGACAAAGACACCCTCCAATACTTGCTATTTTCACTTTTTTTTTTTTTTTTAATCTTAGGCATCCTAGGGGGAATGAAATGGTATCTCCTTGTAGTTTTGATTTGCGTTTCTCTGATGTCTAATGATGCTGAGCTTCCTTTCATGTGTCTGTTGGTCATTTAAATGTTCTCTTTGGTGCAGTGCCTATTCATGCCCTTTGCTCAGTTTTTGACTGGCTTGTCTTTTTATTAAGTTGTAGAAGTTGTCCATACATTTTAGGTATTAGACCTTAGTGGTTATATCGTCCCTGAAGATTTTTTTCCCAGTCTACAGGTTCTCTCTCTATTCCTTTGATAAAGTCTTTTGATGAACGTATTTAACTTTTATGAGGTCCCAGCTATCTATTTTGTTTTCTGTTGCTTGTGTATTTGTTGTTGTGGCTGATAATCTATCTTTGAAAAAAATTAGGTCCCAAAGCTTTATTCCTACATTTTCTTCCAAGAACTTTACGGTTTTAGATTTAATTTAGGCCCTTGATTCATTTTGAATTAAGTTTTTGTGTATGGCACACAGTATGGATCTTGATTAAATTTTCTGCATGTAAGATAGTTTTGCCAGCACCAGGCTAAATAAATTTTTAAGCAAAAAAATTACCTTTTTAACAAAAATATGGAAAATTAAATAAGGTATTAGAATTTTTTTTGTTAGAAAATAAAGCATTTCAGATAGCTCAACATTATGCCACATTATAGATACCAAGTAAAAGTTTTCCTAATCTCACTGCCTATGGAAAAAAGTTTAAAATCCTTAGGATGACCCATCAAGTCCTTCAGAATCGGCTCCAATCTGCCTTTTCAGCCTCCTTACTCTCCAATGTCATTCCTGTTCCTTCTTCTCCAGTCATATTTTATACTTTGCCATTCTCTTAAGGTAGAATCTCCTGTCCTTGCTCATGCACTTCCCTTCCTTAGCCTGTCAAACTCCCATTTCATCTTTCAAGCATCACATAAATGTCATCTCATCTGAACACCCTTCCCTAACACCACTGGAAAGAATTAATCTGTCTTTTTTCTTTTGTGCCCCCATGACATTCTTTATGTATTTTCACTTACTATAACATGCATGGCATAGTTTTGGAAGGTGCATTTCCAGCAAATTCTACTAGTGTTGCATCACAGCAACTTCTTGGCCAATCAGTGAGCTATGGCTATGCCCTCCAACAAGTGGGAGATCTCAGCCCTGGCTGGGGGGTGGGGGACTCTGAAGCTGCCTCTAAGATGACACCCAATGATGTCCACCTTCTAGTATTTACAGCTTTATGTAATTTCCTCCCCTTGAGTGTGGGCTGGACTTACTGGCTTGCTTCTAATGAAGAGAATATGGCAAAGTGATTGTCACTGCTGATATTTCGTTATAAAATGACTGTCCCTTCCATCTTGGGTGCTCCTGCTCATTCTCTCTCTCTTTGATCCCTCGCTCTAGGGGGGAAGCCAGCTGCCATCTCATGAGGTAGCCCTATGGAGAGGCCCATGTGGTAAGAAACTGAGACCTATAGCCAATAGCCAGTGAGGCCATCCAACACCCATAAGTATGAGCTTGGAAGCAGATCACCCACCCCCAGTTGAGGCTTAAGATGACTGCAACCCTGGCTGAAGCCTGATTGCCCCAAGCAGAACCACGAAGCTAACCTGCACCTGGGTTCCCGACTCTCAGAAACTGTGTGAGATAACATTCATTAAATTGCTAAGTTTTAGAGTCATCTGTCATGCAACAATAGATACTATGGAAGGCCTCTTCCCTGAGTGCTCTCTTAGCCCTAGGGATGTGGCTGCTCCCTGAATATCCGCTATTCTTGTATTCTTTAGAGCTCTCTTTACTTCTTACAAACTAATCTCTCATCATTCCAACCTCGTTATCGTTAATAAAAATTCTTTATATTACACTTTTCCTCTTCTAATTATCATGTGGTTTTTATCTCCTAACTGGACTGAGACATGCAGCAATGCTGATGCTGCTGGGCAGAGGGGCACACTTGGAGAAGGACCGGGTTAGACCAATTATGATCCAGCTCCTAGAGCTGGGCTCACCTCCCCTGAAGGCCATGGCCGCAATAAAACTAAGTAAAAGGAAGGGAAGAAATAGCTGTTAGATAAGTAACCAACTGCTTCAGATACCTTTCATAATTAAAAAATGGCTACTACATTGGTTTACTGGTTACTTTTCATAACATTTGGATCAATGTTGTAAAAAATGTTACTAAGAACACAAAAACCAAACCCATTGCTGTTGAGCAGATTTCACCTCATAGCGACCATACAGGACTGCCCCATAGGGTTTCCAAGGAGTGGCTGGTGGATCTGAACTGCTGACATTCTGGTAAGCAGCTGAGCTCTTAACCATGTGCCGCCAGGGCGCCTAACACCAAAAAAGCCTTCTTATGAAAACATGACTCAGAAAAATATACTTGAGCTGGATTCAACATTGGAGGTGCATTTTATTGGAGCTGGATTCAACATTGGAGCTGCTGTTGTACACAAAGGAATGAAAGCTGCCTGTCCTGCCTGTCCCCGTGATTGATTGTAGATCACACAGTTGTGATTCATTGGGTTTTCGTCGATGGATTTTCAGAAATAGATTGCCAGGCCTTTTTTCTTTGTCTTAGTCTGGAAGCTCTACTGAAACCTGTTCAGCTCATAGTAGCAACAAGCCTCCAGTGACAGACGGGTGGTAGGTGTCCATGAGGTGCATTAGGTTGGAACCGAACCCAGGCCTCCTGCATGGAAGGTGAGAATTCTACCATGGAACCACCACTGCCCCCGTGACTGATCGATTACATCACACACACAGCTGACCTAAAATAAGACTAGGCAAATTACTTAATGAATTTATAGTAATAAACTGTTATTGAACTGACAGAATTTATGTCATCTGTACTCATTTCTCACCCTTGACCTATATCTACAGATTTTGGGAACAAAACTGCAGGAATCTCCTGCCTGTCCCCTGACCTACAGGTTTTAGGCCTGCCATCCCCCCACAATAATGTGAGCTAATTCTTTAAAATCAATCACTCAATCTCTCTCTCTGTTTACCGGTTCAGTTTCTCCACAGTACCCTCATTCTCTAGAGAACCCTAAGACACATATCATTAAGGGAAAATTCTTCTTCAATGCCTAACTTTCAAATTAACACATTACCCTCATTATCATGAAATGTCATGTATATAAAGCAAATGCATACTTTGATATCTTCTCTTAATTACACTCAATAGTTCAAGAATTAAAAATGTAACAATCTGCCAATGATGAAAGAAATCTATGCAGAAGCTTCATTCATGTTCATTATATTTTATGCCTTTCAACTGATAACCAAAAAGGATTCTTTCCACATTTTACAATCATATTCCTCTCTCCCTTTAATGTTCTCTCATCTTCAAGAATGAAATGATCCACACGCCCCCCCCCTTTTTTTTAGCAATATAATCACAACCCAGAAACCGTGGTGGCATAGTGGTTAAGTGCTACAGCTGCTAACCAAAAGGTCGGCAGTTCGAATCTGCCAGGCGCTCCTTGGAAACTCTATGGGGCAGTTCTACTCTGTCCGATAGGGTCTCTATAAGTCAGAATCGACTCGACAGCAGTGGGTTTGGTTTGGTTTGGAATCACAACCCAAACAGGAAACTCATCACTTCAAGGACATCACAGTTATTTGTGGCTTTTTTTTTTTTTTTTTAACATGTCAGTTTGATATATAGTTGAGGTCAAAATCATGTTTACCCAGATATAAAGGGTAAAATTTCAGAACTTGAGTTGAGCCAGGGGTTATTTCCTTCTGTGAGGCTGACAATGAAATTCACCTGCTCCTCACATCTCTTTATTGTTCTCATGAAGACTGTTACCACATCAAATAGCTGTCTAGAGTTCTTTTCACTCGTTTCTCATTAAACACTGCAGTAGCCTCGTTACTCCAAGAATAGTATTGAGATAGCAATTGGTAACAAGTATGATTTTTTTTAATGTTTGCCAACGGCTTATTTTTGTTATAAAAATTTTGAACAGTAAGTCACAAATATAAATAGACATGTATGTGAAAATGGAAAGACTCTAGAGAAAAATCAGTATTGGCATATGAATTCTAAACCATAAAACTTAAAATATTACAGGAAAAGAAAGCGGCAACATTTGTACCATATTTCCAATTTATATACATGATCTAATTCAATCATGAACATCCCTGTAAGTTAAAAATGTGGACAACAATTTCTAATCATTTATAAGAAAAGTGAGGTTTAGTGAATTAAGTCACTTGCCTAAGATCCCATATTCCAACCAATGCCTCTTTCAAAATTACCTTCTATTTAGTTTTGGCCAACTTATGCCTTTTTGAATATAAAATACATGGGAGCTACGGAGATGAAGTGGGACTTGAACACTGAGATGGGGTAGGGGGTGTGGTGACATAGTCTAACTGGCAAATGCAGGACAAGATTATGCCAATATTCATGTCTTCCTTCGTTTACTTTTTCCCTCTTAAATTGACTTTCGTCTAGACACCCTATTTCCAATTCCTCGACACACAGACTATGGTAAAAAGAAACTAAATAACCAAGCTATGGCCACTGCATTAGAAGCACAGAAATTTACAGGATGATATTAGGTAAAACGCTTAGCCAAGACCAGTCAAAATGACACTACTGTTTATGTACCACGCTTTCTTTGTCCCTATGCCGTAAATTCTAACTTGACGATGGAATCTGCTGCGGAAAAAAAAAAAAAGTGTAAAGAACAGGTTGTCAGTGGATAATTCTGCATCACTGGAGGGCGAAAAGGGTGCCCCTGGGCCTTCGATAGTAAACAAATCTGCCTAACTGCCACAATAACCCTGCTAGTCACTTCCAGGCGCCGGGACACAACAGCGCTCCATAACCGGAGTAAGGAAGTTATATTTCAAAGACGCCGGAAAGTGGCTAACAACACACAAAGCGCTGCCTCGCCGGGAGAAAGACCACTACACAGCGTCAACGAAAGGCACACAGACCGACCCCGTGATCTCCAAACCCGCGGCGCGGTCGGGTGACGTCAGCGCGCCGCCGGGGCGGGACGGGTGGACGCTACCAACACCAGCGCTCCCCCTGGCGCGGCCCAGGGCCGGTCCTACGCGGACCACCGACTCACCTTCCCATCGTTATTAAAAGGCAGGCCGAGCTCGTCCGTGGTGGACGGGGGTCGAGCACTGCCAGTCTCCTCAGCAGCTCCAGCGGCAAGCACCGCGGAAGCGGCAGCCTCGTAGTCCTGGAAGGGATTGGTAAACGCCCGCTCCTCCATTTCTGCCTCCCCGCCGAGTTGCAACTTCAGTCTCTTAGACATGGTCTCGCCCATCTCCACCACGCGCACTCTACACACTCTCGTGGCCGCGCGGCACGGCGCGCGGAAGGGGACAAACCTCCTGCCGAGGCGTTTTGATAAGACCTCGGCTCTTGGAGCCTCGGCTCGCTGGCGCCGCGGCTTCTTTACAGGACCCCTGCGCAGGCGGAGGGGCCGGGCCTTTAGCCGGAGAGCGGAGCAAAGTCTGGCAGGGGAAAGGAGCGGCTCTTCAGGGCTTGCGGTGCAGCGGCTGTCTTGCACATCTGGCTGCAGCTAGCGTTCTCCACGTGGTGCCTCCGCCCGGGTCTAGACGCCGCTCTGGACTCGGCGGTGGCTCCGCTTGGGCAGCCGCGCGCCGGGGGCGCGGTCGCGGGCCCCCGCAATCCGGCGGAGAGCTAGCTGGCTCCGCGGAGAGCGCGCTGGTCGCGCGTGCCGGTGCTGCTGCGGCGGCGGCGGCTCAGCCCGCTCACGCCCATCCGCACCTTCGGGCATGAACGCGCTTCCTCATAGCCGCCGCCGCCCGCTCCTAGCCGGCGACCCCGCGGGGAGAGGGAGCCGCAGCCCGCAGAGCCGGTCCGTGGCTACGCGCACAGCAGGAATGGAGCCCCAGGTGTCTGCAGAGGCTCCCTGGAATCGCCGCGCCCGGCCCCTCTCCCTCTGCGCACGAATCCCCTCAGCGATTTTCTAGGGAAAACCGAAGGACCGCGAGGAAGACGTGCCCGTAAGGAAAACCTGTAGAGAAGAATTCGCTGTCATTCAAGGTGTGTGCGTTTCGCAGACTAGTGAAAGCGCATCCCCAGGCGCTCCATCATCAATCTGCATTTTCACCAGCCGAGCGATGCCGACGTTGTCTTCGGCTCTTGGTACACCAGACACCGGAATAGCAACAGCTCTGTTTGATAAGGAAAAAAAAAAAAATCTCCTAAAGAAAAGAATTTCAAAACAGCCTAAAACACTGCAAGGATAGCCTCCCGGGGGAAGGGGGGGTGAGACAGTCCCTCCTATTCACCGCTGTTGGGAGGGGGATGTCTGGAGGAGGAGCCACAGAGCTTTTTTTTTTTTCTTCATTTTATGTTTTATTTTCAGCCCCTTTGTTTTGACTAAATGGACATCTTTGGTAACAGGCACTAATGTGCAAGCATACTTAATCATCTAAATATTTACTTGACCAGAGAGATGACTCCAATGTTAATATAAATTGCCCAGGAACATATGTATCATAAAATAACGCAAGCGAATGAATCTTCGCATTTTACGCAATCACAATACGATTAACTTCACAGTCTTCGTTGGTTCTCTTTATTCCCTTTGTTGTTCATTTGGAACCAAATCAATGTAATGATTTCTCTTTGAGGAAAGTGCCTTATTTCAGTTTTCTTCCATTTAACAAACATTGATTGAGCACCAGATAGTACTAGGTGATGAGGAAATAGAGATTAAGATAGTTTGTGCCCTGAGGATTCTCAGTCTAGAGGATGAGAAAGGCTAGGATTACAGTACAGGGTGATATGGATGCCCTTCTGGAAGCAAGCATGGTATTAATAGAGTGTAAAAAAGTGACATAATAGAAAATGAGCATAGTACCAGGCACAGGAAAAGATCAAGTTGCTCCTGTCCCGGGAAGGGGTAGTATGGAGAAGTCCTGGCTTCCCACTACTAGCTATCCTATTGCCTCCCCCAACTCCAGGAAGTTGTACATGTGAAAAACACCCTTCTGAGGGAATGACTATGGGAGAGTACAGTGTAGGAGAAAATCCTCTCGTAAAGGGGCACTCAGCATGAGCACTCTCAGATTTCAAGGACACAGAACAGACTTAACAGGAGGCCTGTGTTAGGGGCATCCCATGGGGGCCTGCTCCACTTTCCTGCTTCATTCCGCTTTTCCTGGGTCCATCTTTCTCCCACAATGAAGGACATTTCTGCAGTGCCCCAAATTTTCATAGTGTCTTAGTCATCTGGTGCTGCTATGACAGAGACACCACAAGTGGGTGGCTTTAACAAAGAGAAGTTTATTTTCTCACAGTCAAGTAGGCTACAAGTCCAAATTCAGGGTGTTAGCTCAGGGGAAGGCTTTCTCTCTGTTGGCTCTGGAGGAAGGGCCTTGTCGTCAGTCTTCCCTTGATCTGGGAACATCTCAGAGTAGGAACCTCAGGTCCAAAGGACCCACTCTGCTCCTGGCACTGCTTTCCTGCTGGTAGGAGGTTCCCATTCTCTCTGCTCACTTCTCTCTTTTATATCTCAAAAATGATGGGCTTAAGACACTATTCTTGTAGACCTCATTGGTGTAACTGCTACTAATCCATCTTATTTTATCATAGTGATAGAATTTACAACACAGGGAAATCATGTCAGAAGGTAAAATGGTAGTCAATCACACAAGGGAATCATAAGCTAGCCAAGTAGAAATTTTGGGGGGACACAATTCAATCCATGACACTTACCCTGTTTAGGAAATCCCATCCACTAACGTCTGACGTTGGCCTGCCTTAGGAGCTATCCTTTTCCCTCCATCAGTGGCTTCACTAGACAAAGTAACCCACAGCAATACTCCCCAGTGGCTGAGTTATTTAGTCTATAAAACACTAGAGGCAGGTGTAGCCGAAACACCACCACCTTTGGCTTTGCTACACTAAGCCTGGGGACTTTGAGCAGGGGTTTGTTAACCTGTAAGCAAGGTATGCATGGGTGTATAGTTACACACAGGCTTAATTGTGTTTACTTATTAATCTGTAGTGCACAACTTCACATAGGTTTCTGTGAAAGATGTGAAAAACGGGTGAAATTATGCACTACAGGTTAGTAGGTAAGCCCAAGCCCATGTGTACCTTGCTTCTTGGGTAATCCATCCCTGCTTTTGGGATTTCTCTACCTTAGTTGGAGCCCTGGTGGCATAGTGGTTAAGAGTTTGGTTGCTAACCAAGAGGTTGGCAGTTCAAATCCACCAGCTGCTCCTTCAAAAACCTGTGGGGCAATTCTACTCTGTTCTATAGGGTCACTATAAGTTGGATTCGACTTGATGGCAACTGGTTTAGTTTATTTAATTTTTTTATTTTTGGTTAGTGTGGGGTGAAGATAGTCCTTACACTTCTTTCAGTTTTCTGGTGGATGACTGTTGGCAAGTGTGCAAACTCACCCTAAGGACAACCAATATTTTCAAAGGCTTTCAGTACTTTAAGGAGTTGGAATATTTTCCTAAATATTGTAAAATTTATGAAGATTCCATGCTCTGGGTGGAGATTTCACTTACATTATTATGCAGAGTAGCGACAGTTCTTTCTTCATCTTCCTGTTTCTAGACTCTATGAAGAAGCTATTTAATGCTGAAGACATGAGGAACCATTCTGCTGCCTATTCTAACAGCAGGGCTATCTTCCTCTTCAGACAAAGACTTCATCAGTGCTTTAAAATTATAAGTTTTTATTTACTTTAAACCAAAAAACTCACTGCCGTCAAGTTGATTCCGACTCATAGCGACTCCATGGAAACCCTGGTGGTGTAGTGGTTAAGAGTTCAGCTGCTAACCAAAAGTTTAGCAGTTCTGATCCACCAGGCACTCCTTGGAAACCCTATGGGGCAGTTCTACTCTGTCCTATTGGGTCACTATGAGTCAGAATCAACTTCACAGCAATGGGTTTGGTTTTCAGTCATGGCAACTCCACGCGGTTTTCAATGCTGTAAATCTCTAGGGAAACAGATTGCCACATCTTTCTCCTGCAGAGCCAGTGGTGGTCCAAACTGCCAACCTTTTGGTTATCAGTCGATCGCTTAACCACTATGCTTTACCTTAGGCCAAACCAAACTCTTAGGGAGGGCATCCTTCTCACTCATCAATATAAGTGCAAGGTTGCAATACAGGTGTTAAACATACCCCCATCCAAAGCAAATCCCCCGGAGTGGTGAGAATACTGGTAATTGACCTTTCTATTGAAGGAAAACACAGAATCAAATCTAAGTGGGAGAGGGAACATGCATGTTCACCTGACTGAAACTTTGGGAACTACTCAAGGTTGAAAACTCTGAAAGGATTCAGGGAGTTAGACTTTCTCCTGTAGGAGGTGGGTTTTCCTGAGAGAGTGAGTATGATTGCCAGACTGAGAAACGTGAAGGCGGTGTGCATGTTGACAACCCCCCCCCACAAAAAACCCCAAACTTATTGCCCTCGAGTCGATTCCAACTCACAGCGACCCTGTAGGACAGCGCAGAACTGCCCCATAAGGTTTCCAAGGAGTGGCTGGTGGATTCAAACTGCCAGCCTTTTGGTTAGCAGCTGAGCTCTTAACCATTGTTCATGTTGGCAGGGAACATAAATTTCTGGTAGGAAAGTCAAGTCAAGGAGTATCTATGGAGTACCTTTGAAGGCTTGAGTCTTCTTAGCATTATTCATTAATATATTTCTTAAAATATTCACACAAAAATTTTTTTTTCATTATCTTTATTCTTATGTGTCTGTCATTTGACAGGCTGACCAAAGGGTTTAGATTTGCATGAGTCCCCCAACCAGGTTGTGGGTCCTTGTGTGCCACCTGTGCTTGGCAGAGCTGTCCAGGCCTCTCTTTTGGAGGGTCTTCCTTCAGGTGGTAGAAGAAAATGTCCCAGCAGGCAGACCACCAAATATAACTCGTCTTAAACGTTGTGATTACATTCTGAAATTGCCCTACACTTCTGTCTGCCTATCAAGGCCCAGGTAGTTGGCTTGTTGGAGAAGAAGAAAAAGGCTAACCAAGGGGAACAGGGAATGGGTTTGCTTTATGCACTTTCTTCTGTTGATACATCAGATGTGTTCTTCCAGCTACCAGCAACATATAGACACTGCATATGCTGTTTAACCCTGATTTAAGACAAATTTGATCCTTTAAACTGGCAATCCTCCAAGTATGACCCAGGGATTGTTTTGGGCAGTGTGAAGTCAAGACTTTTCATAATAACTGTGTGGGCAGTTGCCATGGAGTCGGCTCCAGCTCGTGTTGACCCTGTGTACAACAGAATGAAGTGTTGCCTGGCCTTATGCCATCGTCATGATTGTTGGTATGCTTGAGTCCATTGTTGCAGCCATTGTATACCTTCCAACCTAGGGGGCTCATCTTTCAACGTTATATTGGACAATATTCTGTTGTGATCCATAGGGTTTTCATTGGCTGATTCTCAAAAGCAGATTGCCGGCGCTTTCTTCATAGTCTGTCTTAGTCTGGACGTTCTGCTGAAACCTGTCCATCATGGGCGACCATGCTGGTACTTGAAATACCAGTGGCATAACTTCCAGCATTGTAGCAACATACAAGCCATGACAAACAGATAAGTGGTGGTTCATTATTAGTATTATTTACACTAATATTAACAAATTATTTGTCTATTTTACTCCCATTTTCTCAGGAGCATACAGTGGGCTTTCCAAAGGCAGCATGACCTATGAAGTCTGTCTTAGTTTTCTCGTGCTGCTATAACAGAAATACCACAAGCAGATGGCTTTAACAGAGAAATTTATTCTTTTGCAGTCTGGGAGGCTAGAAGTCTGAATTCAGGGCACTAGTTCAGGGGAAGGCTTTATCTTTCTGTCAGCCCTGGGGGAAGGTCCTTGTCATCAATCTTCCCCTGGCCTGGGAGCTTCTCAGCACAGGGACCCCAGGTCCAAAGGATGCACTCCGCTCCCGGATCTTCTCTCTTGGTTGTATGAGGTCCCTTTCCTCTCTGCTTGGTTCTGTCTCTTATATCTCAAAAGAGATTGACTCAAGATACAGCCTAATCCTGTAGATTGAGTCCTCTCGTTAACATAACAGCCTCTAATCCTGCCTCGTTAGCATCAGTGGTAGACAACCACACAATACCGGGAATCGTGGCCTAGCCAAGTTGACACACGTTTTGGGGGGACACAATTCAATCCATAACAATGTCCTCACAGATTAAATGCAGAAGTTGATAAGAGAGTTCAGCTATCCTCCATTAAAGTGGACAAAGAGATATGCAAAAGCATAAAAACAATATTATACTTCTCACTACATTTTTTTGGGGGGGGGAAATATATTTTTCATAAAAATTTGTTAACCTGTATGAAATGATGGTGGAAATTGGGGAGAGTCTTGCTCTTTGTCATGAATCTCAGCACCCATTCTATGTGGACAGTGTAGCTGGGTGTTGTAGGCAGGGGCCTCATGGGGAACCATGGGGTTGAGGGGATCACCATGAGTTGGAATAGATTCAACAGCAACTGGTTTGGTTTCTGGTGCCCTCTAGAGCTGTGCTGTGCTGTGGCAATTCATTATGAGACCTGGGGACCCTATCAGAGAAAAGGAGGCTACCAAGTGCTTGGGGGATCCCAATGAAGCTGAGTTGAATGCTTGAAACTGTTTAAAATAAAAAAAAAAAACTTACTGAAATTTGAACATAATGTTTATTTGGAGCAGTTATTCTATATGCATATAGGGAAGCCATTTTGATTCCAGAAAAAGCAAATGGCTCAAAGAAACTAGGTACAATGAGGCTAATAAAGAGGGACCAAAAAATAAAACCAAACCCAGTGCCGTAGAGTAGATTCCGACTCATAGCAACCCTGTAGGCCAGGGTAGAACTGCCCCATAGAATTTCCAAGGAGCACCTGGTGTATTTGAACTGCCGACCCTTTGGTTAGCAGCCGTAGCACTTAACCGCTACACCACCAGGGTTTCCAGTAAAGAGGGAGAAATGTGGAAATGTGGAAAGATCAACTGCTGGCTAATCTTAACGTGACAGATTGAACCTTGCCTTTACCTTTTACTGAGATCCACTGATACCAGTTTACTTCCGCCTGGCTGCTAAGTTTGGGCTTCCACTCATCTGCAGCCAGGAGGCTTTTTGAGATTTAAATCAGGGTGTGATAGTTTGACAACTATCCTTTTCTAGTAGGATAAGACAAACTTACATTGCTGTAGAGCAGTTTCTGGCAGACATTTGCCGTTTGGGTATCAGGCTTTTTATGGTTAATGTTTGGTTTTCTGGATAAGAAAAACCTGAAAATCAAAGTAAAATACCTGTTATTAATTTTCCTATTCAACAGAACTAAACAATATCTTTGTTAAAACTGAAATTATTAATCATACCCTTCTTTGTCCGTCTAAGGCTGGTGTTGTTCCGAGAAGCAAGGATTACGTAACCAAACTCACTTGCACCTTTCCTCATTTACTCAGCTCTGCTTTGTGTTTACGTTTGTCTGTCTTAATCTCTTTCACCGATTCTGCATGATCTGAGCCAGTAAACCTGATCCTCCTAGTGCTTTCCTTCTCCATTGTTCTCAATACTTAGCTCAAATTAACCTGAGCTGTGTAAGCCAAAGTGTGCGGAGTGACACCTAGACAACAGAGTGTTGGTGTAATGGTACAAACTTGCCTCAGGAAGGAGAGAAATTCTTTACTGCTGATTTATGTTTGGGAAAACTTTCCTGCTTGGTAGAGCCTGGGTTAGACTAGAAGGCATTTTCACAAAAATAATATAATTATTGCTTCTTTACTGACCTGGCTATTTTAAAGATGCTTATTTTTGAGAAACTTTTGAATGTAATGAGACTTTTTACCAAAAATTACATGTACTTTCTTCTCCTTTGTAGGACAATCTCATGGCTGAAATTTTACCTATAGGGTTATGAAAATTAGAGAATAAAACTCTATCTGTGAAATAGCACTCTAAAACAGGCTCTTGACATAACTAAAACGGCTGACATGGGTTGGAATCAGACTCCATTTTGTCCTAGACCCCTGCTTCTGCTTTATGGAATAAGTGACCCATGACTACATTCCTGACCAAAATAACTTGTTCTGCAACATTCTGAGGTAGCCCACCCAAATTGTTGTTGGTGTTGCCGGAAACTCCAGGTCCTGCTCTGCTCCAGTCATCACGGTGAATAAACAAGAGGTGGGAGATCAGAAATGCAGCTTTATATTGTTGCACAAGGAAAGGAACAGTCAATGCTGGTGCCCCCAAGACTGCTCGAGGGTTGAGTTTAGGGAGGTCACTTTTATAGGGCTTACAAACAAGGAGATCATGTAAATTACATAAGCAACATTCTTAATCATGCCATCCAGGTGTAATAAGGGTAACATGTAACTTCATACGTCTCATGTTCAAAAATGGTGGCCCGTCTTCGCTCAAAAGGCTGAGATGTTACTGTGGATGAGGTACTTAATGAACTAAAAGGTTACCCAGAATGTCAATATGGCACCTAAACTAGTTTCAGCTAATTTCATCTAGTTCTGAGCAGCAGTTAAGGACAGGGGAGCTGGGATGTTAATGTAAATCTTGTCAAGGGGCTTGTCAAGCAAGCTGCTTGAGACAGTGGAATTTTCCACGGCCTGGGGATCTCTGTCTTACTGGAACCAACTCTGGAACACAGGAAACTGTGACTAAAGTTGAATGCCCCAGCCAATAGAAATTCTTAATAAATAAGTCTTACAAACCATGCTGAATGTCAACCAATCAAATGTACCCCTGTACTCTTTCTCCACCCTGTACAAAGTTATGATAAAAGACACTCGTTTATGCTCCCTCTTCAGAACGCCATTTTGAACTTTCATTTTGGCTCTTCTGGATTTGCAAATCCTTGAATATGAATAAAACTCTTATTTTGCACAAACCGTTTTGTTTTTTAACACGTCTATTGCATAAAAAGAAAAAAGAAATGGAAGGAAAGAGTGAGTGAAGAGAAAGTAGAGGAAGAAAAGAAGACATAAGGAGGGGAGAGGAAGGTGGATGGGGGAGAAGGAATAAAAGGGACGGAAGTACTTCATGAGGGCTTTCCAAATCACCAAGCTCCCTCTTCTGAGTGAGGCCAGTTGAGGTCCTATAAGTAGAACCCTCAATGTGTTGTCTTTTCTAATGGATGTTAATATTATTTTCCTACAAGTGACCTAAATTTTAAAATGTTAATCTCCCAATATACAGGTTTTCATCTTTTCTCTCTCCATCTGTCAGGGAAAAAAATTGGCAAGGGTAGGGGTGACTCGTGATGGTAATTTGTTCTAGACTTATATTATTTCCCTGGCAATATGAATATTGTGGGCGTTCTGCTTGGGCATAGTGTCTCTTTATGATCTTTTGTTATTATTTTTAGTAAACTTTATATACCCAGAATTCATATCACTAGCGAAAGCGAGTCAGCAGGGGTTCTCCTAGAGCCGTCAAGGAATGGGAGTATTGCCTCCTTAGGGGGCCATTCTTCTGAAGGCTGGTGAATTAACCCAGATGGGAGATTAATCACCAAACTAATTGGAAACAGAGCCTATTGGTTTGAATGGAACCTACAGATTTTTACTCTAGAGCTCCACATTTTATTTATTTATTTATATTGTGCTTCAGATGAAGGTTTACAGAACAAATCAGTTTCTCATCCTGTCCCCTTTCCTGTCCCCTCCTGCCTTCTTGCCCTTTCCCCTGGGCTGGTGTGCCCGTTTAGTTTTGTTTTCTTTTATAGGCCTATCTAATCTTTGGCTGAAGGGTGAGCCACAGAAGTGACTTCAGTACTGAGGTAAAAGGGTGTCAGGGGCCATACTCTTGGGGCAGAGCTCAGCATTTTAAATTATATCAGAGATAGTCCTGCTGCTTACTCTCACCCTTTTAAGACAGAGGTCTCCAGGCTGTGGAAAATTCCATTGCCTCAAGCAGCTTGCTTGACACATCCTATAACCAAAACCAAACCAAACCCACTGCCGTAGAGTCGACTCCGACTCATAGTGACCCTATGAAACAGAGTAAAACTGCCCCGTAGAGTTTCCAAGGAGCGCTTGGTGGATTTGAACTGCTGACCTTTTGGTTAGCAGCTGTAGCACTTAACCACTACACCACCAGGGTTTCCGACACACCCTGTAGCTATATATTAACATCCTGGTTCCCTTTTCCTTAATTGCTGCCCAGAACTAGATGAAATTGGCTAAAACCAGTTTAGGCGCCATATTGACCTTCTGGGTATCATTTAACTCATTAAGTACCTATAAGTAGTAACTTCTCTGCCTTTTGGGTGGAGATGGGCTGCCATTTTTGAACATTTGACGTATGAAGTTATATGTTACCCTTACTGAGCCTGCATAACGTGATTAAAAATGTTGCTGATATAATTTATATGATCTCCTTGTTTGCAAGCCGTATAAAAGTGACCTCCCTAAACCTTATCCTTGAGCATTCTTGTGGGCATCAGCCCTGACTTCCTTTCCTTGCACAACAAAATTATCTTTCTGACCTCCCTCTTTGGCCTCTTGTTTACTGGCTGTGATGACTCTCACTGAGCAGGGCCTGGAGTTCCCGGCAACCCTTTGAATGGATAATCTGGACCGGGTAAGAAATAAACTTTTGTCTTCTTTTTCATTTTTGACAGTTTTCTCAAGGTCTATCCAACTGGAGCTTTTCAAAACTATCAATGATCATTTTCTGTGCTACAATGTTTAAGAATTATACTGTCATTCTTAAAAGGAATTGAGAGTTAACTAAGATTGTTTCCATCTGTATTGTGCCCTGTCAGGCGGGATTCACCCTCCTGTTTTTGTTAGCTGCTGTCCAGTAGCTCCCAACTCATGGCAAACCCATGCACAGCAGGATTAGACCGTTGTGATCTGTAGGGTTCACTGATTGATTTTTCTGAAGCAGATCACCAGGACTTCCTTCCTCGTCTGTCTTAGTCTGGATGCTCTGTTGAAACCTGTGCAGCATCATAAAACCATGCGAATGTCCACTGAGAGACAGGTGGTGCTTGTGCTGAGGTGCACTGGCTAGGAATCTGACCCAGGTCTCCTGCCTAGAAGGTGAGAAGTTTGCCCCTGCACCACCACTGCCCTCTAACCTCCTTTTAGTACCTGGTTAATAAAAATAAAGATGGTGAGATAGCCCAATACAACCAACCAAATTAATAAAGAAAAATATAGTTTGGCTGTTGCCAATCTCATTAATGTAAAGCTTATCGTTACTACCACTAAGTGACGTCTTCTCCTACCCTCACTATCGTTGCCATGGTTTTCTTGGGTTCACAGATTCTTCAGACATCTTATTGGCTAATAATGCATGATACCTGCCAGTATAATAGGAACAGGCGGTACAAAGAACAATTGCTACCCTGAAGTTATGTATTGCAACCCTATAGGACAGAGTAGAACTGCCCCATAAAGGATTATTTAAATCCTAAAACCATTTGTCCCATAAGGTAGGTCTACAAAGCTTTTTCCCCTCACTGTAACAACCTACAACCTTGGACAAATTTCCAGATGATATCATATAAAAATATCCTTATGATCTTGAAATAGGCAACAATTTCTTAAACAGCAGCCAAGCAGTACTAACTTTAACTGGACTACATTAGAATACTATCTAATACGTGCTTCTTATTGTTGTTGTTAGTTGCCGATCCCAAGGTGATTCTGACTCAATGTAACCCCATGTGTGTCAGAGTAGAACTGAGCTCCATAGGGTTTTCAAGGCTTTAAACTTTCAGAAGCAGATCACCAGGCCTGTCTTCTGAGGTTCCTTTGGTTAGGTTTGAACCTCTAACCTTTCAGTTAGCAGCATAGTGCTTAACATGTGTACCACCCAGAAACTCCTAAATACATGATTAGGAAGACGGAAAGACTCTGCCTACTAGTACGACTTTGCCCCAATTTCTGAGATATTTATCTTTAGAAGCTTCACCCAGTACACTCATGGTCTCCTTGTTGTCTTCTGAGATCTTGTGACACGTAGCACTGAGAAGTACACAGATGCATCCAGGGGCTCTTGATATGTTTGCACGAAGTCATCCTGCATGGACTTATCAGGTCCAGCATTAGCATATCAGTTAAATGCCTACATTATATAAAATCCAATGATTCAGGTAGGGGTCAGGTAGAGCAATTAAGACCGTGGGCCTGAAAAGTTTATTAGAGGTTACCAGGGGCGGATGGGAGGGGGAAAGGAAGATACATGCTTAGGGAACACCGAGTTTCTATTAAAGGTGATGGAAAAATCTGGAAATTGAAAAAGGTGATGATTCAACAACATGATGAACATAATTATTGTCACTGAACTGTACATGTGAAGATTGTTGAAATAACCAATGTTTTGTTAGATACATATTTATCACACACACAAAATAAAAGTGCGGGTCTGGGGCCAGCCTGCCTGGTCTCAATACAAGCTCTATTACTTACTAGCAGTGTAAATAATGTTGAGCAAGGTACTCAAAAAACTCCCCATGCCTCAGTTTCCTAATCCGTAAAATAATAATAATACTACTAAAAAAAAAGATTAAATGAGATAACTCATTTTAAACTTCGTAGGGTTCTTAGTGGATCCCTGGTGGTACAGGAGTTAAGCTGTTAGCTGCTAACCAAAAGGTGGGTGGTTCAAACCCACCAGCCACTCCATGGGAGAGAGATGTGGCAGTCTGCTTCCATAAAGATTACAGCCTTGAAAACCCTTGGAACAGTTCTACTCTTCCCTATAGGGTCATTATGAATTGGAATCAACTCAATGGGAATGGGAGGGTTCTTACCATCAAAAAATTCGTTGCCTTTGAGTAGATTCTGACTCATAGTGTGAGCGGCTGATGGATTTGAACTGCTGACCTTTTGGTTAACAGCTGAGCTCTTAATCACTGTGGCACCAGGGCTCTAGAGGGTTCTTGTTGTTATGTGCCATCAAGTTGTTTCCTACTCACAGCGACCCTTTGTACAACAGAAGGAAACACTGCTTGGTCCTGTGACACCTTCACAATCATTATGCTTGAGCCCATTGTTGCAGCCACCATGTCAATCCATCTCATTGAGGGTCTTCCTCTTTTTCGCTGACCCTGTACTTTACCAAGCATTATATCTTTCTCCATGGACTGGTTCCTCCTAATAACATGTTCCAAAGCACGTGAGACATAGTCTCGCCATCCTTGCTTCTAAGGAGCATTCTGGTACTTCTTCCAAGACAGCTTTGTTTGTTCTTTTGACAATCCATGGTATAAGCAGTATTCTTCTCCAATACCACAATTCAAAGGCATCAGTTCTTCTTCGGTCTTCCTGGTTGATAGTCCAGCTTTTGCATGCATATGAGGCAATTGAAACACCGTGGCTTGGGTCAGGTGCACCTTAGTCTTCAAGGTGACATCTTAGCTTTTCAACACTTTAAAAAGGTCTTTTGAAGCAGGTTTGTGCAATGCAATGTGTCTTTCGATTTCTTGACTGCTCCTTCCATGGGTATTGATTGTGGATCCAAGTGAAATGAAATCCTTGATAACTTCAATCTTTTCCCTGTTTTATCGTGTTGTTGCTTATTGGTCCAGTTGTGAGGATTTTTGTTTTCTTTATGTTGTGGTGTAATCCATACTGAAGGCTATGGTCTTTGATCTTCATCAGTAAGTGCTTCAAGTCCTCTTCACTTTCAACAAGCAAGGTCGTGTCACCTGCACATCATAGGTTGTTAATGAGTCTTCCTCCAATCCTGATGCTGCATTCTTCTTCATATAGTCCAGCCTCTTGGATTATTTGCTCAGCATACGTATATTGAATAGGTATGGTGAAAGGATACAACTCTGATGCACACCTTTCCTGACTTTAAGCCACGCAGTATCTGCTTGTTTCGTTCGAATGACTACCTCTTGACCCATGAACAGTTTCCTCATCAGCACAATTAAGTGTTCCGGAATTCCCCTTCTCCAAAATTCTATCCATAATTTGTTATGATCCACATAGTTGAATGCCTTTGAGTGGTCAATAAAACACAGGTAAACATCTTTCTAGTGTTCTCTGCTTTTAGCCAGGATCCACGTGACATCAGCAATGATATCCCTGGTTCCACATCTTCTTCTGAATCTGTCTTGAATTTCTGGCAGTTCCCTGTTGATATACTGCTGCAGCCGCTTTTGAATGATCTTCAGAAAAATTTTACTTTCGTGTGATACTAATGATAATGTTTGATAATTTCCATATTCTGTTGGATCACCTTCTGGCACTATATCAGACCATGTTCCGCTGTCTCTTAGTCATCTAGTACTGCTATAACAGGAATACCACAAGTGGATGGCTGTAACAAAGAGAAATTTATGCTAAAAGTCCAAATTCAGGGCGTCAGCTCCAGGCAAAGGCTTTCTGTCTCTGTCGGCATTCTTATCAATCTTCCTTTGGACTAGGAGCTTCTGCATGCAGGGACCCTGGCTCCAAAGGACGGGCTCTGCTCTGAGCACTTCTTTCTTGGTGGTATGAGGTCCCCCCTCTCTGCTCGCTTCCTTTTCCTTTTTATATCTTGAGAGATAAAAGGTGATGCAGGCCATACCTCAGGGAAACTCCCTTTACATTGGATCAGGGATGTGACCTGGGTAAGGGAGTTAAAATTCCACCCTAACCCTCTTTAACATAATATTATAATCAGAAAATGGAGGACAATCACATGATACTGGGAACAGTGGCCCACCCAAATGATATACACATTTTTGGGGGACGTAATATAATCCATGACATGCAGCTAGTCAAAAGGTTTTCACTAGCTAATTCTTTTCAGAAGTATACAGCCGGGTCCTTTTCTCTGGTCTTTCTTAGTCTGGAAGCTCAGCTGAAACCTGTGTGCCATGAGTGACCCTGCTGGTTTTTGAATACCAGTGGCATAGCTTTCAGCATCACAGCAATACACAAACCCCCACAGTACGACAAACTGACACACGTGGTAGAGAGGGTTCTTAAAGAGAGGGTTCTTAGTATATAATAAATACTCCATAAGTGATAATTTATCTATAATTTTTTGATCACTCTCAGATGTTAAACCAATCCAAATTTTAATGTAGTCCAACAGCTCAGCTGCTAACCAAAAGGTCAGCAGTTCAAATTTACCGGCTGCTCCTTGGAAACCCTATGGGTAGTTCTACTCTGTCCCACAGGGTGGCTATGAGTCAGAATCCTCATAGCGGCATCTGGTTTGGTTTTTTTGGTTTAGTTATGGATAGTGCTATTTAGCTGTTTAAGAAACTGTTGCCTCATTTTGATCAAAGATTCCATAGAAGAATTCTGATCAAAAGGAGGAAAATGGAGGACAGAAATTCAAATTCTCAGGGAATCCAGGCTTTCTGGAGCCATGGAGGCTGGGTGAACCCCGAGCCTATTCCCCTGAGATAATCTTTAAACCTTAAACCAAAAATATCCCCTGAAACCTTCTTAAAACCAAATAATAGTTTAGTTTAACTAGTAAAGAATGTTTGCCTTAAGGCTTGTGCTCTTGTAAGATCTATCTATGGGGTCAAATTGACAATAGCAACTTGAAAGATTAGATAGGAAACTTAGGGGGCAGTAAGTTAATGCTAATGGGGGAGGAATGACTCAGAAAATGAGGGTGAGAATGGTTGCATAACTGGAAGAATGTAATCAATGTCACTGAATTGTAAATGTGAAAATTGTTGAATTGGTATATGTTCTGCTGTGCATATTCTCAACAACAACAACAAAAAAATAAATTATATAAAAAAAATTGTTGCCTATTTCAAGTTCATGAAGATATTTTCTTAGGTTATCATCTGGAAACTTTTTTTTTTTTTACTTTTTTCATTTATATCTACAATCCACTTGAAATCATTTATGTGTAAGTTATGAGTCATGTCATCAGGAAGGACCAATCACTGGAGAAGAACATCATGTTTAGTAAAGCAGAATGTCAGCAAAAAAGAGAGAGGTTCTCGTGAGGTGGATGGATTGACATAGTGGTTGCAACAATGGGCTGGATAGCACAGGGCCAGGCAACATTTAGTTTTGTTATACATAAAATTGCTATGAGTCAGAGCCAAACGGATGGGCCCCTAACAACAACAACAAAATTTCTAGGAGCTAATGTTCATGTTTTCCCATTTGCATATCCAAGGAACCCAGCATCATTGCCTTTACTCAATGTTCTAGATGGTCAGCTTTGTCATATATCAAGTATATATGCATAAATGAGTCTGTTTCTGGCCTTTATTCTTTCCTTTGATTGATTTTTCTCTTTTTACCAATATTGCTTGAATTATTATGATTTTATAATAAGTCTTGGAGTCAGGTACAGAATCCCTGCCACTTTTTTCTTCTCTTTCTAATCTAGGTCATTTTCAATTCCATATAAAATTTAGAATCATAGTCTCATTTTCCAAAACAACCTTCTGGGATTTGATTGGATTTGTTTTGATTCTATAGATCATTTTGGGAACAACTGACATTTTTATAATATTGTTTTCAAATCTTTTAGCATTATATATATCCATATATTTATATAGATCTTTTCAAATTTCTCTCAACACTGTTTTATGGCTATCTCTATAGAGGTCTTACACATCTTTTATTAGATTTATTCCCAGTCATTTGAATTTTTGATTCTGTTGTTTCTAATTGCTTGTTGCTGGTATATACAAACATTGGCGTATAAACCATTGCCAAAAGACATCACTAAGAGAGAAAAGGGAAAGGATATTTACAACACATTCCCCTGACAAAAGGCTTGCAACAAAAATATAAAAAGAACTTTTATGTAAAAAATAAAGACAATCCAATAGAAAAATAGGCAAGAGTCCTGAACTGATACTTCACACAAAAAAAGGGTATCAAGCGGCTAATAAACATATGAAAAATGCTCAAGATCATCAGTTCTCAGAGAAATGGAGATTAAAATTCAATATTGAGATTCCATTGCACACCCACCAGAAGGCAGTATTAAAAAGAATTTCAATACTAAGTATTACCAAAGATGTGGCGTAAAAAGGAGTTCCCATACACAATGGGTTTAAGTGTAAATTGCTATAATTTCTTTGGAAAACTGGCAGTAACTACTAAAGTTGAACTTACACATACTCTATGAGCCATAATTCCATTACTAGGTATTTGTTGTTGTTAGGTGCCATCAAGTCTATTTCAACTCATAGCGACCCCAACTGACAGAGTAGAACTGCCCCATAGGGTTTTCTAGGCTGAAATCCTTATGGGAGCAGATTGGCAAAACTTTCTCCTGTGGAGCTGTTGGGTGGATTCAAACCACCTACCTTTCAGTTAGCAGCTGAGTGCCACCAGGGCTCCTACTAGGTATTTACACAACAGAAATTAATGTATGTACCAAAAGACATGTACAGGAATATTCATAGCAGCATGCTTCGTAAAACCCCAGACTGGAAACAACCAAAATTTACATCGGTTTTAGAATAAATAAAAGTAGTACACCCATGGTGGTAGGCTGAAAATTGTCCCCCCTCCCTCCCAAAGATATCAGGTCCTAATCCCTGGAACCTCTAAATATGACTTTATTTGGAAAATGGTAAAGCCTTTGCAGATGTGATTAAATTAGGATTTTAAGATGGGGAGATTATCCTAGTTTAATGGGCCCTAATCACAATCACATGTATACTTATAAGAGGGAGTCAGAGAGAGATTTAACACACAGAAGAGGAAGAGGCAATGTGACCAAGGAAGCAGAGATTCAGTGATGCAGCCATAAATCAAGGAATGGGAAAAGCCACCAGAATCTGGAACAGGCAAGGAAGAGATCCTCCCTTAGAGCCTCCAGAAGGAGTACATCCCTCGTGACACCTTGCTTTTGGCCCAGTGACACTGATTTTGGACTTCTGGCCTTCAGAACTGTAAGAGAATACACTTCTGTTATTTTAAGCCACTAATTTTGTGGTGGAGCCCTGGTGGCGCAGCGGTTAAGAGCTTGCTACTAACCAAAAGGTCGGCAGTTTGAATCCACCAGCCACTCCTTGGAAACCCTATGGGACAGTTCTGCTCTGTCCTATCGGGTCGCTATGAGTCGGAATCGACTCGACAGCAATGGGAACAGGAATTTTGTAGCAATTTGTTACAGCAGCCGTAGGAACCTCATACACCATGCAATGGAATACTGTTCAGCAATAAAAATGGATGACTCTTACAAACATAATGTTAAACAAAAGAAGCCAGATTCAAAAGTGAACATATTGTATAATTTCATTTATATAAAGTCAAACAGTCAAAATGAAATCTATGTTGTTAGAAGCCAGGATAGGGGCAGGTAGTGACTGGGAGGAGTGTGAGGGAGACTTCCGGAGTTTTGATAGTATTCAGTTATTTCTTTTTATCTAGGATGTGTTCATTTTGTTGTAATTCATTGAGCTGTGATGATATATTTTATGCACTTTCTGTGCGTACATTTCACTTCAACAAAAATTTATGTAACAAACAAACAAAAAACTAAAACTAAACAGAATCTGGCTCAGTTATATGTAGGCTCCAGGGCCTTGGAGTAGGGAGGGGGCTGCCTCTGCTCTTTGTTGCCCCTCCCCTGACTTCCGGGCCTCTCCTCATTTGGATTGTTTCGATATGATGCGGTGGCTTCTCTGGTATGGTGTTCTCTGCATAGATGGTATGTGAAGGCTACCCCTTCATCACAGAATATCCCTTCCAGTAGCCATACAAAGAATCTATGTGCACAGCATCCATCCAAGGTGTCCTACCCGATCCCAGGTCTGGGGGACCTATGGCTTCTGCCCCCCTCTCATATTTATACTCCACGTTTGAATAGTTTAGGGCCCCTCCATGCCCCTGAGAGCTTCAGTGATCTTGGATGGAATGGGGAATTTATTCCCTCCCATTTTTCTTTGAGACCCAGCATTGTGGTCCCTTCTCCTTTTGCTGGCATAGGTTACTCTGGCAAACTTTCCACCTTCAGAAAGCATCAACCAGGGAGAGGGAGACCAACAAACACCTCCAGCCTCATAAGTGATTCTCCTAGCATCTTCCTCCATACCTGACCTTGGGAAGAGTTAAATAAGGGGGGTAGCACCTCCCTTTTCTCCATAGACAGAGGAGAGAAGCCTCTCTCTGTTCCTACAGCACAAGACCACCCCAACTACAACTGAGTGTCGCCTCACTTCTCGTTTATAAGGCAGCACTCAGATAGGATTAGGACCCACCCTACTTCAGTACGACCTCAAGTTTACTTAGCTGATAACATCTTCAAAGACCCTATTTCCAAACAAGTTCACATTCACAGGTATGTTAGTTATCTAGTGCTGCTATAACAGAAATACCACAGGTGAATGGCATTAACAAACAGACGTTCATTCTCTCACAGTCTAGTAGGCTACAAGTCCCAATTCAAGGTGCCAGCTCCAGGGGAAGGCTTTCTCTATTTGTCAGCTCTGGGGGAAGGTGTTTGTCATTAATCTTCCCTGGTCGAGGAGTTTCTCAGCTCAGGGACTCTGGATCCAAAGGACATGCTTTTCTCCTGGCACTTGTTTCTTGGTGGTATGAGGTCCCTGCGTCTCTGCTAGTTTCTCTCCTTTATATCTCAAAAGAGATTGATTTAAGACCCAATCTAATCTTGTAGATTGAGTCCTGCCTCATTGACATAATTACCAATAATCCCATCTCATTAACATCATAGAGATAGGATTTACAAAGCATAGGAAAATCATATCAGATGACAAAAGGGTGGACAGACACACAATAATGGGAATCATGGCCTAGCCAAATGAATGCACATATTTTGCGGGGACACAATTCAATCCATGACAACAGGTATCAGGGGTTAAAGCTTCAACATATTTTTGGGGGGACACAATTCAATCATAACACTCACCTAGGTTCCTGCCTTTACCCAGACTCTGGCCTGAGAATTCCTAACTTTCTTATCATCTCAAATAAGATTTTTAAGGAGAATATACAAAATGTATATAGGAGGTTCAGCTGTTTTCAAGCACATTATCTCCTGAGTTTACAGGTATCTAGTTCACTATTTTACTGCAAGGGGTGGTTTGGCCCTTGACCAACTCCTGGAAGGTAACATGTAAGTCCTTGGAATGTCCTGCCTGATAAGAGCATCTTTATTTACCTGGTGGCCTTGGGCTATACCGGATAGTTTATGCTAACAAAGTAATGTGTACTGGGGGCCTTGGGCCATGTGGCATCAACTTGACCTCTAGAGGGGCTGGAGACTAATGCCAGCCATGTCCATATGACCAATGTGTATAAAATCTCTGAACACCACAGCTTGAATGAGCTTGCATGGTTGGCAATATTTTGTACATATAGCAACATACTGGTGTTGAGAGAAGTAAGTGCTGTCCACAGGACTTCACAGGGAAAGGAAAACTGGAAGCTTGCAACTGGAATGCTCTTGGACCCTGCCCTACGTGTCTTTCCCTATTGCTGACTTTAATCTGTATCCTTTCACTGTAAGACATTACAAACATAAGTATAATGGCTTTGCTGATTTCTCTGAGTTTCTAGTGAATTTTCAGACCTGAGGGTGGTCTTGGAGACCTTCTGAACTGCATCCACTGTCAAGAAACCAGCAAGCTTGGATAATGAACAAATCAATAGCGATTAGTGTAGGCTAAAGACCAAAGGGCTCTTTTCCTCGATAATCTGGGTCTTTTTTAATTTCCTAGTAGAGGGGACCACCACCTGTCTGTCAGTTTGTCATTCTATGGTGGCTTGTGTGTTGCTGTGATGCTGGAAGCTATGCCACCAGTATTTCAAATATCAGCATGGTCACCCATGGTGGACAGGTTTCAGTGGAGCTTCCAGACTAAGACAGAGTAGGAAGGAAGGCCTGGTGATCTACCTTAAAAAAAATTAGGCAATGAAAACCCTATGGATCACAATACATCATCATCTAACTCGCTTTCTTTGGACACATCATCAGGAGGGATCAGTCACTAGACAAGGACATCAAGCTTGGTGAAATAAAGCGCCCAAAAGGGCGTGGGAGACCCTTGGTGAGATGGATAGGCACAATAGCTGCAATGATTGACTTGAACATGCTGGTGAATGTGAGAATGACACAGGATGTTTCTTTCTGTTGCACATGAGGGAGCCATGAGTCAGAGTCGACTTGATGGTAGCTGACAACAACAGTAACAGGAGAAGGGATGACATCTATACTGATTATACTGTGTTCTCCCCAACCTCGATCCCTCAATCTATTTTCCATCCTGCTCTATTCTGTTTGGTGCTTCAGGAGGTTGACTGCTATGAACATCGTCCCTAGTGCTCTCTTGCTCTTAGACTTCATGAAGGGTTTGTCCAATGGGAGGCACAGATGAGTGATCAGAGGTTGGGAGGAGAGAGAGACGAGGGTTATTTATTCCTCATTCCATCTCCCTGATTCAGCATAGCTCTATTAGCGGCTGCTTCCCTCTATGACTAGATTCTTCTAGAACTCTAGCTTTCACACAGGCTCAGGCCTTGGGCTAATAAAGCTTTCCACTGTTGTTAGTTTCTGGGTACCTCAATCTCTGTATATGGTTCCTTCATTTAAAAGTCTCTTCAAAAATTCCAGCCAGGTGGGCCATATGTGTCCTGTCAGGACCCTGACTCATACAGCACCCTAACTGGTACTTCTATCCTGACAGCATGAGGCTTTGTAGCGGACTAACTATGATTTAGAGAAAGAACACAAATGTACCATTCAAAGTAATCCATCCCAGTGAAATGATTTCAGTGAAATGAAAACAGATGGAAACTCTAATTATGTGTTAAGTAAATTGATGAATGAATATAAGTAACTCAATGCATTTAACTCTGGTAAGTAATTTCTGAACTAAAAACTTATCAATAGTTACATAGTTCTTGATGAAATGTATATATTCTTAATCACAGACTCAAAAATCTACTCGACTGGAAAGTGGGGGGGGGGTCAAAGCATCTCGAATCTGTACAGAGGAAGTCAGTAATTCCTGCTTTCCTGTACTCCATATTACCCCGTCATTTTTTCCATTAAAAATAAAAAGAAAGCCAAGAACAGCAAATGTAGAGAAGCTGGGCTCACTCGGTGTTAAGAATTCTAGAATGGACACCAGGGATAGACAAGTAGGTGCTGACCATGGAGGAAAAAATGAGTTATGCTGGGCTGAGTTGTTCTCTGCTTAATGTGGGCAAGGAGTTTGTTAAGAATATGCTGTCTGCGTATATCAGAAACACCACCTGTCTGTCAGTTTGTCCTACTCTGGTGGCTTGCACATTGCTATGATGCTGGAACCTATGCCATTAGTATTTCAAACACCAGCAGGGACACCTATGGTGGACAGCTGTCAGCAGAGCTACCCGACTAAGACAGACTAGGTAGAAAGACCCAGCGATCTACTTCCAAAAGTTAACCAGTGAAAACCTTACGGATGACAACAGCACATTGACTCTCTTCCTTTGGGCACGTCATCAAGCGGAATTAACTGCTGAAAAGAACATTGTGTTTGGTGAGGCAGAGGACCAATGAGGGTGAGGCAGACCCTTGGTGATGTGGATTGGCACAATAGGCAATGTAATGGACTCAAACATGATTATAAGGATCATGCAGGACTGGGCAACGTTTAGTTCTGTTGTATGTGGGGCCGCCATGAATTGGAGTCAACTTGACAGCAACTATCTACCAATCTGGAAACCCTGGTGGTTTAGTGGTTAAGTGCTACAGCTGCTAATCCACCAGCAGTTCAAATCCACCAGGCGCTCCTTGGAAACTCTATGGGGCAGTTCTACTCTGTCCTATAGGGCCGCTATGAGTTGGAATTCACTCAGTGGCAGTGGGTACCTATCAATCTATCTATGCATCAGAAGAATGTTAAGGTGGATCAGTTGGGTAGAAAATACTAGAAATGAAATTGCCCCTGTTTTATGGCTGCAAAGGTAGATATTCACGCCGTCACATCAAAGACGGACAGACCTGGTAGTCTGAGGATCTGTAACCAAGATGCCCACAGCCCCTTCTGAAGGAACCTTCCAAAGGCTTGATAACAATCCTTGGCCTGACAGTCAAAGATGGGCTGTGTCAATCTGATTCCACTGGAGGGATGTCAAAGTAGAGATACCAAGAAACTGATGCAGTGTGCTTTGGCTAATGTGACTAAGATTCTTTTATCTTTGAATGCTAAGATGGCCATTTTTAGGCATTTGCAAGAGGAAGAAGCAGAGAAAACTGGGACAGGAAGGACAGAGGAACAAAGAGAACCAAATAGAAAAGCAAAGAAATTCTTAAGACAGGGGAATGTAGCCCTGGTTTCCAGCTTCCTGATTTTCCCTTCTGTTCCCTGTGAGTCCGACCTGTGTTTCCCTCTCTTTCCATGTATATCTATGAGATTGCCTGTTTCTCTTACACCAGCCCCATCCACTTCCTTTACCATGAGTGGGATCTGTGTTGCTATCAATAGGGTTTTTAAAAAATCTATTCACATGGATTGAACGTGAATCCTCTTTATGTATTATTTATGACATCTGTCCATACAGGCAATCAGTGTAGAAACTCTGGCAGTATCACTGACGAGTTTAGTCATATTCTCCCACACACCAGATTGATATTTGTACCTTGTGGGACTTTGAGTTACTTGGGAATTGCTGAAACAACAAATGTTTAACCCATGAATGTCAAAGGTTCCTCTGTGTGTGTGTGTGTGTGTGTGTGTGTATTTATTATGCACAGTATTATTCCAGCCTACTTGGCTGCTAACCGAAAGGTTGGAGGTTTATGTATACCTAAAGGTGCCTTGGAAGAAAGGTCTGGTGATCTATTTCAGAAAAATCAGCCATAGAAAACCCTACGGAGCATAGTTCTATTCTGACACACATGGGGTCGTCATGAGTTGAAATTGACTCAACAGCGACTGGTTTTATAATGTAGTAGTTGTCACTGGTGATAGGATTGTGGTTGATTTGAACCTTTTATTCCCTAAACTTTTGATAATGAGCGTGCATCATTATTTTATTTTTAAAAGCAACTGTTGCATTATTCATAAAGAAGTAGATGGGCCTCAATTGTCAAATATATTCAATTAATGTTTAGAACCAGAGTTATTAAGAAAATGTGCGTCTGTAACTTATTCAGACTATGTCAATGATTTTATTTTGAAGTCTGCACACAATGTGGCATGATAGTTTTACTTTGTAAGCACCTGTGTGTATGTTTTCCTGGAGAGAACTTACAGGAGAGGAGAAGTGGGGGGCAGGGCTGCAGCCAGGAACAGACTTTGAGGAGTCCTCCCATATGTTCCCTCTTAATTGTTAAGATGCTTGCCTTAGTCATCTAGTGCTGCTAGATGGATACCACTAGTGGATGGCTTTAACAAACAGAGGTTTATTCTTTTACAGTCTAGTAAGCTAGAAGTCCAATTTCAGGGCACCGGCTCCAGGGGAAGTCTTTCTCTATCTGCTCTGGAGGAAGGTCCTTGTCATCAATCTTCCCTTGGTCTGGGAGCATCTCAGCTCAGGAACCTCAGGCCCAAAGGACGCACCCTGCTCCTGGCACTGCTTTCTTGGTGGTATCAGGCCCCCTTGTCTCTCTGCTCACTTCTCTCTTCTATATCTCAAAAGAGATTGACTGAAGATACTACCTAATCTTGTAGACCTCAGCAGTATAACTGCCACTAATCCATCTTACTACATCATAGTGGTAGGATTTACAACACAGAGGGAAGTCACATCAGAAGATAAAATGGTTGACAATCATACAAGGGAATCATGACCTAGTTATTTTGAGGGGGCACAATTCAATCCACAACAATCTAAATGTACCAGAGCCTTCTGTCAGATTGAGGTCATCCGCTTGCTGGTTAGGTTTACGATAATTAGTATGTTCTATAAAAATTTTTTTATTAGACTTATGCTGAAATGTCATGTATTACAGTTAGCATAAAGTAATGAAAATGACCATCAAGGAAAATTCTCTCTGTATAAACTCTGTACTGAGCCCTGGTGGCACAGTGGTTAAAGTTCTTGGTTGCTAACCAAAAAATTTGGCGGTTTGAGCCCACCAGCCACTCTGCAGGAGAAAGACGTGGCAGTCTGCATCCATAAAGATGACAGCTTTGGAAACCCTACAGGCTGTTCTGCTCTGTCCTATATGGTTGCTGTGAGTCAGAACTGACTTGACGGTAATCTTGTTTTAAATGAACTCCATACTTGATGGTTTACTAAAATAAAAATTGCGTGACTTTCCCTACTCCAGGCTGTCTTGGAAAAATTCCCTCTTCAACTGACTTGTGTAAGTCAGGTCCACAGGATAATAATATTTTAAAATATTTTATTCTGACTTGGTTGGCTGCAACTCAGTGGCAGAGCAGAACAGATGCCCCATTGGGGCGTTAGCCAAAGGCCCCAGTTGTCCATCTGGGACCCCCTTCCAGCTTGGCTTCAGCTGTGCTCACCTGTCATTTTCTTTTAGCAGGATGTCTGAGGGTGAAGGAAAATCCACTGACTGGTGTTTCACATTCAATTTTCTAACAACTTGGAGGTCCAAATTGAAGTTTTTTGTTTTGTTTTTTCCTGGCCATCAATCTAAGAAAGGACAATGGAGCAAGAGGAACAAACCTCTCCAATAATTACTGGACCCGCAGGTCTCTTTCTTCCTGTACTTTTGATTCCTGGTAAAGCAAGAGGAGATAGAGCTGGGCTTAGGAGCACAGGATTACAAACAATAGTTTCACTTCCTTAGATGCCTATTGATGAAGCAGTGGTGGTTCGATGGTAGAATTCTCACCTTTCGAGCGGGAGACTTGGTTTCCACTACCCGTCTGTCAGTGGAGGCTTGCATGTTGCTATCATGCTGTACAGGTTTCAGTGGAGCTTCCAGGACGAAAACCCTATAGCTTTCTATAAATGTATTTTCCATATTTGTTTCCTAATCAAACCTGCCAGTGAAAATCATGTAGGTCACAGTGGTCTGCTCTGCAGGTGTGATCTGCAGGTCTAATCTGCAACAAATCACGGCGCAGGACCAGGCAGCGTGTTATTCCACTGTGCATGGGGTCACCATTAGTTAGGGCCAACTCGATGGCAGCTAACAACAACAGATGTCTGCTAATCGGGGATGTCTAGAATTTGCTGCCAACACTGCTGGAAACCAGAATCCACCTCCTGCTGTGTGTGCTGAGTTACTGCTGCCGCTACCACCAGTGGCTCCCATTAGACAACACTGCTGGCTTTAGCAAAACACAAACACCAGCAGCTCCAGCACTGTTTCCACACCACACTGCTGATCGGGGCTCTGCTCAGCTGCCTCACACAGCACTGAATCATGACGGCCCTATTCTCAGAAATACTTTAGGTTGCAATTCTGAAGACTAGAGATGACATGTAATTCTTGTATCCAAACCAGTTGCCAACCAGTCGATTCCAACTCATGGCCACCCCATGTGTGTCAGAGTAGAGCCGTGGTCCGTAGGGTTTTCAATAGCTGATTTTTTTTGGAAGTAGATCTCCAGAACTTTCTTCCAAGGCATCTCTGGGCGGACTCAAACCAGTGGTGTCACTGGGTTTGGTATCACCCATTGTGGTAACTCGTGGTGCCACCTCCCCATGAACCTCCTCGTGTACCAGACCGTACAAAATCCTTAATAATGTTTTTTGTATTAATGTTACTTGTAAACCATAATTTCCATATATCACTCTTTTCCTTTAATTACTACTTCATTCTTAAAAAAGTTATTGATATAGGCTTACAAATATTAATTACCACAATATTGTAGCTAAAACACCAGAAATTCTGACTAAATCAGCGAGTATAAAAGCCAGCAGCAACGAAAACAACAGCGCCTGTTTGTAACAGGTGCAGACGAAACCCTGTGATTCTAAGTGTCATTGTAATTGGGTAATAATGACAGCTCTGACTGGAGTGCATTACAAGGTTCAGAAGTTACTTATCAGAATTTTATCCTTGTACGTGTGTTGCTACATGTAAGCTGGGCTTATGAAAAATGTTTTTGTTGTTATAACTTACTACAGGGATATTTTTATAAAAAATAATAAATTTCTGCTGAAATACTGCACAAATATTTTAGAAACAGTAGTTTTGGTGTCCCCCCTTCTGACAGTGTCACCCAGTGTGGTCTGCACCCTCCGCACACCATCAATAGTGACAGCGCTGACTCGAACTCTGTCACGGTTTGGATTATGTCCCCCCCGCCAAATGTGTGTATCAACTTGGTTAGGCCGTGATTCCCAGTATTCTGTGATGGTCCCCCATTTTGTGATTGTAATTGTATGAGAAAGAGGACTAGCATGGGATTGTAACACCGCCCTGACCCAGGTCACCCCCCGATCCAATGTAAACGGAGTTTCCCTGGTGTATGGCCTACACCACCTTTTATCTCTCAAGAGAGAAAAGGAAAGTGAAGCAAGCAGAGAGTTGGGGACCTCATATCCCCAAGAAGGCAGCACTGGGAGCAGAACGCATCCTTTGGACACAGGGTCCCTCCGCTGAGAAGCTCCTAGTCCAGGGGAAGATTGATGAGAAGGCCGACAAAGAGAGAAAGCCTTCCCCTGGAGCTGATGCCCTGAATTTGGACTTTTAGACTACTTTACTGTGAGAAAACAAACTTCTCTTTGTTAAAGCCATCCACTTGTAATATTTCCATTATAGCAGCACTAGATAACTAAGACAAACCTCCAAGCTTTCAGTTAGCTGAGCGTGTTAGCTGTTTGCACCACCCAGAGACTCCAATTCTTGTATCAGATTAGATAAATATAGTAGAGTCAGACCTGTTGTGGCAGCCAGAGAAGGCAGAGTGTGGTTTCCTTGCTTGTGGCTGGCAGAGGGATGGCTAATCTGCTTACTCCATTGCTCCAGTCATGCTTTGTGCCATTATCGTGTGTTCTGAGGAGCAGTACTGATCCATATGGGCTGACAAAATGCATTCAGGTGATAGTGCTTTAGGCACCTACAAGATGGCAAGTGCTAAAGCCACCTCAAGTGCAAGCTGAAATGCAAGTTTCAGGGCACCTTTAAGGAAGCACTGGAGTCAGGAGATGACATAAAATTAGCAACCCCCAAAAGGTCGATGGAACTTGTTCAGCTTCTGAGAGAAATTCTTATGTATCATGCAGCTTGTGCAGAAGTGGCCGCAGCGGTATGGACAGTGACTGGAAGAAGCAATGGGGATGTATGTCATGCCTGCAGGGGATTTGAAAGGAAAGAAGACTGCAGGCATGCATCTGAGTCCTAGTGACCCCACAGGGCGCTGATTCAGGAAGCACCCTCGCTTCCAGCAGAGCAACCCCAACCTAAAAGGGTGATGCTTGGAGCCAGAGCATGTTTTTTGTTCAGCTCCACCACATCCCCTCTGCCTGCTGCAAATCTGGCCCGGGTTTCATCTGGTTTTGCAGGGCTCTAGCCTGTCCCACCATCTTATGCTTGTTAGACCAGTGTCCTTAGTCATCCTTTCTTCTTCTTCTCTCTCTCCCTTTCCTTTTTTCCTCCCTCCCTTCCTTCCTTCTTCTTGTCTCTATCTCTCTCTTCCTTTCATACTTCCAGAAAAGGTTTTTGAAAAACTTTTGCATGTTCAAGTTGGTAGTTAATATTTTTCATCTAATTTTAAACAGTGGCAAAGAGAGTAGTTCCCTAATATTGTAAACTTTGACACTACGATTTCCTTTTTGATCCATGAGGCAAATAAGTGTGGTGTTAATCTTCCAAAAATATGGTATCTTTTTTGTTATTTATTTGTAACTATTTGCATTTTAGTCAAAGAATGTGGTCTATAGGATACCAATCCTCTGAAATTTGTTGAGATTTGTTTTCTGACTTTATATACAGTTAATTTTTTAAAATGCTACAAAAGTGCTTGTAAAGGATGTATTTTCAGGCAAATCATAGAGATATATAGTATATTAGTGGTTGCCAGAGCCTGGGAATGATTGCTTTGGGTACAGAGGGGTTTTTTTTTTGGAATTACATAGTGATGATGGTTGCACAATTTTGTGAATATACTAACAACCACTGAATTGTAAAGGTTGAATTTTATGGTATGTGAATCATATCTCAATGTAAAAAGAATGTATTTTCTTCAGTTGCTGGTGCAAGCGTGTTAATTATATTTCAAATCCTTGTTATCCTTCTGCTGTAATATCTCCTTCCCCTGTCAAATATTTTAAATTCATGAGCATAATGATGACACCTAAAAAAAAAGAAAGAAACCTAATTACTCTTGGAGAATGCTAGTGAATCAACTCATTATTTTGAAAAGTGGTACATAATGGAAAGAATCAAACATTTAGCCTATCTTTCCTCTATGAGCTATACCAACGGGTAGCCACATAGCAGAAGAGGGAAGTTTTTTTTTTTTTTTTTTGTAATAGATGTACTAATAAATGGGGAGGGAAAGACTGAATTAGAATTTTATGTGTTGATAACCACTAATGAGCTAGGAATTCTAGGTTTTGAATACCAAATGATATCTACCTCTCTTGCAGGACACCTGGGTTTGATTCCCAGCCAAAGAGCCTCATGTGCAGCTACCACCCACCTGTCAGCGAGGGCTTTCATGTTGTTGATACCGAACAGGTTTCAATGGAGCTAAGACAGACTAGGAAGAAAGGCCTGGTGAGCTACTTCTGAAAAGTCGATCGATGAAAACCTGGTGGACCACAATGGTCTGATCCTCAGTCAATCATGGGGATGGCACAGGACTGGGCAGTGTTTCATTGTGCATGGGTCACCATGAGCCAGAGGCTGACAACAACAACAAACTGCACAAAAGAAAGACAGATAGAGAGAGAGAAAGTAAGCGCCAGATACTACGTGTCCCCTCCTGGAAGGAGATAGCACCGCCTATGAAGAAGTTTGCAAAAAATGTGGATCAAGTCTCCAATTACCAATTTTCAGAAAATATGGAAGACAGAGAAATTTGTTAAATAACACCTTAGGGATGCAATTCGAATAAATCCTGGCCATGATAAGCTCTATAGAACAAAAGACTGGGTTTCTTCAACAAATAATTGCAAGGAAAAAAAAAATATGGAAGGGAACCTTATAGATTTAAGACACGTGTCAATCAATCTGATTATGTAGATGTTACTTGTATCTTATAGGAGTCACTAGAAGGCACAAATGGTTAACTGCTCAGCTGCTAACTGAAAGGTTGAAGGTTCCAATCCATCCAGAAGTGCCTTGGAAGAAAGGCCTGGTCACCTACTTCTGAAAGATCACAGCCATTGAAAACCTTACCAAGGGAAGTACTACAATGACCCACGTGGGGTTGTCATGAGTCAGAACTGACTTGATGGCAACTCATCATTTGTATCCTAATTCAAACTAAAACTATTTATGACATTTATGTGAGAACTGGACATTTAAACACTGACTGGATATTTGATACTACTGAGGAATTATCATTAATACTTGTCCTTAGGTGAAATTGGTATTGTGGCTATGTTCCAAAACAGAGTTCTTGTTTTTTAGAGATATGCTAAAATATGTACAGATGAAATGATCTAATGATTAAGATTTGCTTCAAAATAATATGGAGGAGGGGAAAGCAAGTGATGAAATTAGATGGGCCAGGAGTTGGTAATCGTTGAAGTTGAGTGATGGGTACATGGGGTTCATTATACTATTCTCTTTACTTTTGTATATGTTTAAACTTTTTAATAATAATTAATTTAAAATAAAAATGGAGAACATTAGGAGCCTTACTACCAGTCTTTACTGAATCTTAAGTAACATTGTTGTTGTGTGCCGTCTAGTAGATTCAGACTCATAATGACCCTATAGAGCAGAGTAGAACTGCCCCATAGGGTTTCCTGGGCTGTAATCTTTATGGGAGCAGATTACCAGGTCTTTTCTCCTGTGAAGCAGCTAATAGATTGAAACCCCTGACCTCTCAGGTAGCAGTCAAGCGCTTAACTATCACACCACCAGGGCTCCTTTAAGTAACCTTACTGTCTCTGTTTCTCTATTGTAAAAAGAAAGATAGTATTTACAGACGATCCCTGGGTTCTGAACGTCCTACTTACGTACAACCTGTAGTATGAACCAACCCCCATAAAGCCTATTGTATTAAAAATTCGAGGTACATGCAATGGTTCATAATAACAAATGGGCACTGCTTTGTGATGTTCATCAAAACATTATTATCATTATTACTGTATTATTATGTTAGAGATGTAATGTATCTGGAAGTATTTCTTTAATGTTTTTAATGCATACAAAGGTATGCTATTACTATATACTAAAACAAACGTTTGACTAAGTGATGTTAGATATGAACTGTGCCTAACAGTTCCAACTTATGTACAAATTTGACTTTAAGACAGATTTAGAAACAGAACTCATTTATAATCCGGGAACTGCCTGTACATTCAGTTAACATCTGTCATTGTTGTGACTCATAAAAAATTATTCATGCTGGTGGGATTGTAAAATGGCACAACTATTGAAAACTGTATGGTACTTCCTTAAAAAGTTAGAAATGGAGATATCTTATGATCCAGCAATCTGACTCCTAGGTATATATCCAAGAGATACAAGAGCAGTGACACAAATAGATGTATGCACACCTATGTTCATTGCAGCATTATTCACAATAGCAAAAAATGGAAACAGCCTAAATGCCCATCAACAGATGAATGGATAAACAGTCTGTACTATATACATACAATGGAATACTACGCAGCTATAAAGAATAATGAGTGGCCCATGAAACATCTTACGACATGGATGAATCTGGAGGACATTATGCTTAGTGAAGTAAGTCAATCACAAAAGGGCAAATATTGTATGGTTGTGCTATTATAAAAAGTCAAGAACAGGTATACACACAGAAAACAATGTTCTTTGATGGTTACCAGGGATGTGAGAGGGAGGGAGGGAGGGAGGAAGGAATAATTTTCTAGATAGTAGACCCTTGTTATTTTTGGTGATCGGAAAGGCAATACCAAATATGGGTGAAGTCTGTGCGACGTGACAAAAGCAAATGAAGATACTAAGAAATATATAAGAAACGGGGACAAGTTCAGTAGATACTGTAACATACACAATTAACAGTAATAACAATGAAACAATATGTATGTGGTTACATGGGGGATATGTATACATATATGTGTACAGGAAGGCATATGAGAGTGCATTCATGTGCAGGTATAGGTGTATCTGTAGGCATATGCATATACATGTTTGGGTGTGCTGCATATGTATCCATATATACAATAAAACTCATGGGGGGCACAGTTACAGGGACTTCCTAGACATATCCAAAGAATTCTTGGAATTGGTTTACTACGTTAAAAGGCTTAGAACCATGGTCTTGTGGGATAAATTAGTCAACTGACATAACATAGTTCATAAAGTTAATGTTGTACATCCTAATTTGATGAGTAGCACCTGGGGTCTTAAAAGTTTCCAGCAGCAATCTAAGATAAAACTATTGGTCTTTACTCATCTGGAACAAAAGAGAATGAAGGAAACCAAAGACTCAAAGAAGAAACTAGTCCACAGGACTAATAACCCATGCAAACTATGGCCTTTTCTAACCTGAGACCCTAATAACTAGATGGTTCCTGGCTACAACTACCAACTGTTCTGACCAAGGACACAAAAGAAGGTCCTGAATAGAATGGGAGACAAATGTAGAACAAAACTCAAATTTCTAAAAAAGCCAGACCTACTGGGCTGATAGAGACTAGAAGAACCCCTGAGACTATTGCCCTAAGATACCCTTTGAATTTGCTACTGAAGCCACTCCTGGAGGTCACCTTTCAGCCAAATAATAGATTGGCTCATAAAATAAACAATATCACCCATGAGTAACATGTCCTTAAAACGCTCAACTATGTAAGACTAAACAGTCAACGTTTACCCAAAAGTAAAGATGAGAAAATAAGGCGGGGGCGGGGGGGGGGGTTGTGGGAAGGGAAGCTAGATCAATGGAAACAGAACAAACGGAACAGAAATAATGAAAATGCGGACACACTGTGAAAATTATAACAAATGTCAAGCAACAGTTTGTATAAAAATTATTAAATAGTGTCTTAGTTATCTTTTTTTTTTTTAGTTACCTAGCGCTGTTGTAACAGAAATAACACAAGTGGATGGCTTTAACAAAGAGTTTATTTCTTCACAGTAAAGTGGGCTAAAAGTCCAAATTCAGGGTGTCAGCTCCAGCGGAAGGCTTTTTCTCATGGTTGGCCTTCTAATCAATCTTCCCCAGGACTGGGAGTTTCCCCGTGCAGGGACCCCGGGTCGAAAAGCTCTGCTCCCTGCACTGCTTTCTTGGGTATGAGTTCCCCTCTCTGCTTGCTTCCCTTTCCTTTTATCTCTTAAGAGATAAAAGGTGGTGTAGGCCACACCCCAATGAAATTCCCTTTACTTTGGATCAGGGATGTGATCTGAGTAAGTGTGTAAAATCCCACCCTAATCCTCTTTAATGTAATTCAATCTTGCCTCATTAACCACAGGCGTAGATGAGGATTTATAACACATAGGAAAATTACATCGATCACAAAATGGAGGACAACCACACAATAGTGGGAATCATGGCCTAACCAAGTTAATACATATTTCGGGGGGGACACGATTCAATCCATGACACAGGGCATAGGTGAAATTCAACATCGTCAACTGTCATAACTACATATAACTTTTAATCAAGGTGCCACTGTCCGGATGTCTACTCCCTGACTGCACATTTGGCTTAAACTGAATTAACTCAGGATGCCAGTCTGCGTTACATTTATGATGTGGGGCAGGACTGTGGGCCTTCGAAGAGCTGATTGTCTTGATCTACAGGAGCCTGTCAGAGTCAAAGTGCACAGGAAGAGTGTGGGAAGTAAGGGGTTGGCTTTTTCCTTAGGGTAAGGTTAGGGGATAAGGACGAAAGGAGACAGCTCTCCTTGTCTCTCACCACATTTGTTATAAATTCAACTCCAGGGTCATGATTAGAAAATAGATGCCCTGAGGAAAGAGATCCCAGGAATGAAAGAAGACTCAGGTGAGCTGCTTAGGTTGTTAGCTGTCCTCTCATGTCCTGCCTGGATCTACCCTCCAACAGCCTAAGGGAGGAGCTCATGTCTGAGGAAGCCCTTTTGGTAAGTAATGAAGAATAAATGAGCTGTAATTGTGACTGAGTCACCTAGAATGACACAACTTAATTCAGTCACCTCAAATCTTTTATGGCACAAGGAAAGACCTATTAAATAAATGAGCACATACATTTAAAATATCCCTTTCAGGTAGCTGAAGGTTAAAGTGTAGCCTGTTCCATATTAGCATTGCCAGATTTAGTTAATAAAAATACAGGACACCCAGCTAAATTTGAATTTCTGATAAACAACGAATGGCTTTTTAGTGTAAGTACGTCCCACGTAATATTTAGGACATGTTGTTCTTAGGTGCTGTCAAGTTGGCCCCTGACTTACAGAACCCCATGCACAATGGAATGAAACACTGCTCAGTCCTGTGCCATCCCCATGATCAGTTGTAGATCAGACCATTGTGATCCACAGGATTTTCATTATCTGATTTTCAGAAGTGGATCAGCAGGCTTTTCTTCCTAGTCCGTCTTAGCTCTTTCGTGATCTGTGGACAGATGGTATCCCAACTGCTTTTTATGCCTCTAGAGTCCTTTGTGAAGGTGGTAGTCTGCATTTAGCTTCAAGGTGGCAGCCTTTTGAAAAGCGAAACTCAAGAACCCTGAGTTGGAGCCTCATTATTGTGTAGAATGAGCATTGTGTTTGGTGCTGTCTCCTGAGTGTGTGAATTTTGTAAACCTGTGACAGGTTTGCCTTTATTTCTGTGACATAAGCCTCCTCACTATGTTTCCAGTTACTATGTTCTCATAAGAAGGTACTCATAGAGAGAATAAGCTATTCCTAGTCTTCATTCAATCGTTGTGGCCACTCTCTCCCTGACGCCATTCATTCTTTCCAGGTGTTACCAGCTCCCTGCTCTGCTTTAAGTCTTTGCTCTGCAGTCTTTCAGGACTGCTTTTCTAGCTGCTGAACGGTAAGTAAGGCCTTTGCAATAAAGAATAATGCCTCACAGTGGTACTTTTCAAGAGGCTTGAGCTTTCATAAGTTACTCTTACCTTGCATTCAATCTTAGGGCCCAATCATTGCTTCCATGTGTAGCAGGTGGAAGGCAGAGCCACGAGCAGGTCTGCAGTATCCCAGAGCAGCTGTTTCTGCTTCTTAGCCGTTAGTACTGCTATTGTAGTATGAAGAATACATAGTAGTGGTAAATTTCCTGAGATTCAAATTTCTTTGGTTTTATTCATTTGGGAAGGAGGCTTGACCTAGGCAATTTTCTCCCCTTCTGCATTCTCATGTTTGCCTGGAATTATGCTATAGTTATTATCCTGCTTTTATAGGACAAACAACTATTTTTTTTCTGATACATCCCTCTTTTTCAGAAATGGTGAAGAGATTTAGAGACTCCCAGAACTTCTAGGCTATTATTATTACTTTTTTTCTCTGCTGGGCAATGAGGAAAACTCAGATGAGGAAGGCAACCTTGATGCATTTGAAGGCTATTAGATGATGCCAAACCTCAGTCAAGTTCTGAAGGTGGGAACATCACTGACAGCATAGGAGAGGGTGAGGAAGCAATGAATGATGCAGAGAAAAGGGGTGGTGAAAGTGATGGCGATGATGACGAAGGTGAATGGAGAGAGTATGTCTCTTATTTTGAAAATATAACTGTGTCACTTGATCAACATGCCCAAGTTTACCCAGACTTGACGGACTCAGAGAAGTAGATTATTTTCTTTCAGTGTTTATGGAAGAGATGTTGCAAATTATAAAGGACCAAAGGAATCTTTTTGCAACCCAAGAGCACTCCATACAATATAGAGGGAAGATTATTAGGAGGTCCACCCTAAATTGGCAGGATACAACCATAGAGGAAATAAAGGCATAATTTGCTCTGCATATACTGACGGGTATACTAGTCTTACCTGCGCTACAGCTTTATTGGTCCAGTGACCCCTGCCTGGGTGTTGCTTCAATTCAAGACCTAATGACTAAAACCTAATTAAAACAACTGGCCAGAAACATTTATTGCAAACAAAAGATACAAGGGAAAGATTAGTCCAAAGGACTAACGGACACAACTACCACAGCCTCCACCAAACTGAGTCCAGCGTAACTAGATGGTGCCTGGCTACCACTACCGACTGGTCTGACAGGGACCACAATAGATGGTCCTGGACAGAGCTGGAGAAAAATATAGAACAAAATTTTAACTCACACACACATGCACACACACACGAGACTTACTGGTCTAACAGAGACTGGAGGAACCCCGAGAGCATGGCCCCTGGACACCCTTTTAACTCAATATTAAAGTCACTCCTGAGGTTCACCCTTCAGCTGAAGATTAGACAGGCCCATAAAACAAAACGTGACTAAATGGGCACACCAGCCCAGGGGCAAGGACTAGAAGGCAGGAGGGGACGGGAAAGCCGGTAATGGGGAACCCAAGGTTGAGAAGGGGAGAGTATTGATATATTGTGGGGTTGGCAACCAATGTCAAAAAACAATATGTATATTAATTGTTTAATGAGAAACTATTTTGCTCTGTAAACCTTCATTTAAAGCACAATTAAAAAAAAAGAAAACAACATATACGCCGTGGCCAAAGGAGAACCTGGCTATGACCGGCTTAGCAAACGGCGCCCAACTATAGATGCTCTCAATAGCCACTTAAAGGAGATGTGTGTGCCATCAAGTGTCATGGCAGTTGATGAAAGCATGGTGCTAAAAGGCGAAGAAGACTAGAATAAAGTGTATGTGTGGTCATTGCCCGGTGCCTTCATGTTTTACCTCATGTTTTGCAATTTTTCAAGGAAAAAAAAATTTATTATTGAGTCATATCGTCAGATTTTTTTTTTTACTACATCCAGGGTCCCCTAGGACATATGCAAACCCAGATAATGGGTATCAAAATCCGTAACTCATAACAGACATTCTGAATTGATCCTTTAACCAGCATGCCTTCTGTTAGTGAAAACACATAGCATCAACAACAAATTTAAAGGAGAGAACAATTGCACCTTGAAAGGGCTAGTCTGGGAGGTCCACTGAATCCTGCTTAGTTTCATAGCAACACACAAACCTCCACTGACAGACGGATGATGGCTGTGCGTGTGGTGCATTTGCCGGGAATCGAACCCAGGTCTCTCGCATGCAAGGTGAGAATTCTACCACTGAACCACCGCTGCCCCTTCTTCGGTTCATACCCATACTGCATCCGTTGCCACTGAGTCGATTCCAACTCACAGTGGCCCTAGAGGACAGAGTAGAACTAACTGCCCCGTAAGCTTTCCAAGGAGCTACTGGTGGGTTCGAACTGCCAGCCTTCTGGTTAGCAGCTGAGGGCTTAACCACTGTGCCACCAGAGCTCCTTATTTGGTTCATACTTATATTAAAAACTTGTTTGCTTTTTATCTGGTTTTTAAATTTAACTAGGCATCCTGTATTGTACCTGGCAATCTTACTCCATACACAAATTTTCAGATTGTGTATAAGAGACAAGAAAAGCCAAGCATGAGCCATAACACAATCTCTTGGGTTGATGAAGAGAAATGGGATATACTCTTGGTTAATGATGGAAGAGAGAAAGCTACACTTTTTTCTTCTTAAAAATTTTATAAGTAAGTTCTTAGATTGACCTGTTTGACTCCATTTCACACATGTTGCCAGCTTGCACCATTTCACCAATTATTTTGTCCCTGAAAATGCAGTGAAGGATCTGCAAAGTAAGGAATTCACAGCAGCTTACAGAGTATTGTCAGCGCCACAGAGCATGCTGTTAAGTTCTATGCTTTGAAACCTGCACTACATGTGCACAGAAGAGACAAACAGCAGCCCCCAGGGAGGCCTGGGAGGAGTACGTTTGACAGTGTGCCGTGGAAAGCTCGCCTGGAAGAACCTGGCTTTGTAGGTATGATGCTGTCCTGTGGCTCCAGGTTGGGAAGCTGTTCAAACTGCTCCCCTGCAGGAACACAGAGGAGAGAGATGCTGCCCTGACCTGGGGAGCTCCTGCTGTCGTTCTCAAGATTGTGCTGGAGAGGGGCAAATCAGACTGAATCTTTGCGTTGGACGTTAGCTAATTACACTGGCGACTTCAAGTTCCCTGCTTGAAAGAAAGTGATCAAGCAGTCGGGTGGGTAGCAGGGATGTATTTGAAATGCAAAAGCCAGTTGCCATCAAGTCAATTTTGATTGACAGCGACCCCATGTGTATCAGAGTAGAATTGTGCTCTTTAGGGTTTTCAATGGTTGATTTTTTGGGAAGTAGATCACCAGGCCTTTCATTTGAGTGGACTTGAACCTCCAACCGTTCAGTTAGCAGCCAGGCACATTAACTGTTAGCACTACCCACAACTCCATTTGAAATGTAGAAATGAGGCATTGGTGGTTCGATGGTGGAATTCTCATCATCCATGTAGAAGGACTGAGCTTGAATCCCGGCCAGTCGCCTCATGTAGTGCCACCACTCATCTCTCAGTGGAGGCTTGTGTGTTGCTATGATGCTGAGCAGGTTTCAGCAGAGCCCCCAGACTGGCAGACTAGAAAGAAAAGCCTGGCAATCTACTTCTGAAAATCAGCCAGTGAAAACCCTATGGATCACAATGGTCTTAACCACAACCTATCTTGGGGTGCGCAGAACCAGGAAGCATTCTGTTGTACATGGGGGTGTCATGAGTCGGTTACCAACTAGACAGCAGCTAACAACAACAATAAGAACAATAAAGAGCAACCCAGGGTGCAGAGCCCAGAGGATGAAAGAGGAAGAACGTTCAAAGTACCTTCTCTGGGGCCAGACTCCCTCTCTAACAAACAAGGGTCCTAGGAGCCTGGGGTCAGCTGACTAGTGGATTCTTCTACCTGCTTGCCTCCTTCACACATTTTCTCACCTGAAATCAGTTATATCTCCCCACCAAATCTAATTCTTACCATGAATTCTCTGTTTTAGTGAGCGGTCCCTTATTTACTTGAACAAATGTCTTTATCAAACTCCTGCCATGCCTTGGTATTGTGTGACCTGCTGCTCAAGCCAGAGGCCGCCTTGGAGTATTCCCTCCTTTCCCCTGCATCCTGTCAGTCTTCTAGTTCTGAAGAGTTTACCTCAGTAGAGTCTCTCAAATGTACCCGGTCTACATTTTCACTCTTTTAGGTGAAGCTCTCATTTCAGCTGCTGTGTTTTCTGAATGCATTATCCCACTTCCTACAGCACAGTTTTTTTTACATTTGTTTTTCTGTTTCCTCTTTCATCTTGATCCAGTTTATTTTAACTCAGCCTTTACAAATCAATTTGAGCTTCAGTTCCTTTGGGAAGCCATCCTTGACCTTTCTTCCCAATTTCATCTGCTTGCCTGCCTGTGCACATCCAAACTCATGGGAGAATAACTAACACAGTGTTTAACCCATTGTATTACAATCATGGAGCCCTGGTGGCTCAGTGGACTACAGTCATGGGCTTGTCAGTTTCTCTTTCTAGACTCTAAACTCCTGGAAGGCAGGGACCATATCTTGTTTGCCTTTGTATTCTCTTGGAGACCTTAAAAAGGCACTGCCAACTCTACATATACAAAATGGAACTTTTCTTTAATTCCAATCTTCCTTCTGTATTCTCTAGCTATGGGTGGCCACACCATCCACCCAGTAACTCAAGACAGAGTCATCCCAGACTCCATGCTCTCCATCCCTTTTCAAATCTATCATTAATTTCTTTTGATTCCAACTTCAAGATTTATCTTAAGTCTGTCCTCATCTCTTCACCGCCCTTGTCATCACTGTAGTCTAAATCAGTGCTTCTGAACTAGAGGTGGTTTTAGCCCTTATGGGACACTTGGCAATGTCTGGGCACATTTTTGGTTGTCATGGCTGGAAGATGGTGCTACTGGCATCCAGGGGTTCTCCCATAACAAAGAATTACCTGGCCAAGATGTGAAAAGGGCCGATGTTGAGAAATTGCACAAAACCATCATTTCCTGTCTGTTCCATTGAGTTAGCCCAATAGCTGACTCAGTGCATCTATTTTTTTGCCATACCTCTGACCTTTCTCCAGACGTCGGCACACTGATAAGTGAAAATTTATCATATCATCATCCTGCTTAAAATCTTAACAGTTTTCCAATATTCTTAAGACAAATTTCTCTAAAATTCTTAACATGGTTCACCAGCCCTGCATGGTGTCACCTTGGCTAAGGTCACTGGTGTCACACCATGCCTCTCCCCTTTTGCTGTCTGTGCTCCAACCATTCATGTCCCTGGCCTTTGACAGATCTTTGAAAGTGCCCTGTCCCTTCCCTCCTTAGGACCTTGGCACTTTTTATTCCTTATGCCTGGAGGACTCTGCCTCTTCCCTTACTTCTCTTCACTCAACTCCTCCTAACTCCTTCAGATTTCAGCTCCAACATCATCTCAGGGAGATCTTTCCTCACTCCCCTGACTAGGTATTTGAGAACACCTAGAGTGGGGATAGTGGTGGTTCGGTGGTAGAATCATCACCTTCAATGTGGGAGACCCAAATGTAATTCCCAGACAATTCATCTCGTGTACAGCCACCACCTGTCTGTCAGTGGAGGCTTGTGTGTTGCTGTGATGCTGAACAGGTTTCAGTACAGCTTCCAAACTAAGACAGACTAGGAAGAAAAGCTGGGTGATACAATTCTGAAAATCAGCCAACAAAAACCCTATGAATCACAATGGTCCCATCCACAACTGATCATGGGCATTTTGTTCCATTGTGAATGGTGTCACCATGAGTCAGGGGATGACTTGATGGCAGGTAGCAACGATAACAATAGTCTGAAAAGCACAATGTGTTTTCTTTTTTGCAGCACTTACAATTGTCACTTAATAGTTGTATAATTTGTTGTTTAAAATCTTACTCTTTTGCTAAAATACAAGGCCCACAAAGGCAGGGACTGTATTCCCAGAGCTTAATGTGGTACTTTGAATTTAGTAGTCCCTCAAGTGGGCATTAGGTTTCATTAGAATGAAACCCTTTGCACATACTACGGCTTCTGGCACCTAGTAGGCCCTCAGTAAATATTTGATGAATTACTGACTACACGAATGTCCCTGAATCTAAATAATATTCTACTGTAGAAATTTTCCTTGAACTGGAATGATTTTATGAGTCGGTGTGCAGTTCCTGCACTAGTTATCCAGGTCAAAGATATCATGCTCTTCTGAGAGGTGTTTCTTCGCTTTCCTTCAAGTTTATTTATAATGACAAGTAAAAGTACTAAAACCACTTACTCACTACCAGATTGCAGCTGGTGATCCTCTAAGGCTCTGATTTCAGACAGTAAATTTAGATACTCCCTGACTCATAAGAAATAATTACAGTTCTCATACACGTTTCATTTTTCCATACCATTTATACTTGGTTTTATTGCAGTCTTAGTCTTAAGCATTCTTGGTGGTGTGCCCAAAAAATGAACCAAACCTTATTTAACAGATTCTGAAACCCAGCAAGAATAAACTGGTTGCCCATCTAGTTGATTCCGACACATGGTGGCCCCACGTGTGTCAGAGCAGTACTGTGTTCCATAGGGTTTCTAATGGCTGATGTTTTCAGAAGTAGGTAGCAGCCAAGGAATTACAGTGAGTGCTTTACGCTGATGAGCTCCTACAAGTATGGGAGGAGGAGTGCCAAAACTCTCCCAGACCTGGTGTAATAGTGTCTGGAGGGCCGAAGTCCTAAGCGCTTTGAAGCTAGCCCAAAATGATGAGATTGGGGAAATAAAAATAGCCTGAATATTGGTTCAAGGCAAGAAATGTCCAGTTCTGGTAGTATTAACTGAACAATGTAAGAAGAAAGCAGTTGACTTTGGGAATGTTGACTCACCTGTGAGCTTCAGCATCTTTTCCTGAAAATGAGGATAATAACAGCATCAACCACAAAGAGTTGCCATAAGCATGAGGTGGGTTCATAGCTCAGCACCTGGAACTCGGTAGGTGCTAGATAGCTGTTTGCCATTACTCTTAACTCACGTTTTGCATCTTACTTCTCATTTGGGGAGTATAGGCTTCGAATTAGGAAGGTTAGAACTGGAAAGAGGGAACTGAGCCCAGAGTAAATGGTGAAACTCTAAACCATGCCCACAGGGTTCCAGAAGGTAATGTCAATGAGCCCAGTGGGCCAGGTGACCTCCAGCGTAAGAATGTGGGCCGAGGGGTCTCAGCCTCCAAAGTTTCAGGAGAAGCTGAGAATCTCAATATTATGTGAAGCCATCAATGTTTTAATGTTGGCAACTAATTCAAAGTTTTTAAAACCTTTTTTGAGTCAAGCAGAATTGTGGTCATGGTATAGATGTGGCCAAGATCTTCTAGTTTGTGATCTTTCCTGAGAGATTGTCTGATTACTGTACAGGTTCTGGTCCCAAAGAATTATATTTTAGGCACTCTGTACCAGAACTCATCAAATGACTATCAGTAGTTTTCGAAAATCACAGGCATTTGGGATGTTTAAGAAGACCAGAGATGAACAAGTTTCTATTTCCATCAAGAGGAAGAAGGTATCTTCTGTATACGGTAGGCTTACAAAACAGCTTATTAAAATAATAGTTTGCCTATGGTTAGAAAAGCAAGAGGTGACCAGACTTTGGCATGAGTTCAATGAAAACCTATGCCAAAGTAATGTCAGTTCCTTTTTTTAGACCTGATTAAAAGACCAAGTGGTTGATATTGCTGCTGAATTTCAGCATTTTTTCCCCATATATTCTCTTTGGATGAGAGGTAGATGCAGGTAAAATGATAATGCAATAAGGTATAAATACTGAGCATTACCCTAGGCATATGTCTTCCTAAAAGCATATGCTATTTAAGACCCAAGGAACATCATGAAGAAAATTACAGAGGAAATCGTTCTCAAAGAAATCAGTTTTTTTTTTTTTTTAAATAATATTTATTGTGGTTTAGGTGAAAATTTACAAATCAAGTCAGTCTCTCACACAAAAACTTATATATACCTTGCTACACACTCCCAATTACTCTCCCCCGAATAAGACAGCCCACTCTCTCCCTCCACTTTCTCTTTTCACGTCCATTTCGCCAGCTTCTAACCCCCTCTACCCTCTCATCTCCCCTCCAGGCAGGAGATGCCAACATAGTCTCAAGTGTCCACCTGATCCAAGAAGCTCACTCCTCACCAGCATCCCTCTCCAACCCATTGTCCAGTCCAATCCATGTCTGAAAAGTTGGCTTTGGGAATGGTTCCTGTCCTGGGTCAACAGAAGGTCTGGGGGCCATGACCACTGGGATCCTTCTAGTCTCAGTCAGACCATTAAGTCTGGTCTTTCTCTGAGAATTTGGGGTCTGCATCTCACTGCTCTCCTGCTCCCTCAGGGGTTCTCTGTTGTGTTCCCTGTCAGGGCACTCATCGGTTGTAGCCGGGCACCATCTGGTTCTTCTGGTCTCAGGATGATGTAGTCGCTGTTTCATGTGGCCCTTTTTCTTGGGCTCGTAATTACCTTATGTCTTTGGTGTTCTTCATTCTCATTTGATCCAGGTGGGTTGAGACCAATCGGTGCATCTTAGATGGCTGCTTGCTAGTGTTTAAGACCCCAGATGCCACTCTTCAAAGTGGGATGCAGAGTGTTTTCTTAATAGATTTTATTATGCCAATAGACTTAGATATCCCTGAAATCATGGTCCCCAAACCCCTGCCCCTGCTACACTGGCCTTCGAAGCACTCAGTTTATTCAGGAAACTTCTTTGCTTTTGGTTTAGTCCAGTTGTGCTGACCTCCCCTGTATTGTGTGTTGTCTTCCCCTTCACCTAAAGTAGTTCTTATCTACTATCTAATTAGTGAATACCCATCTCCCACTCTTCCTCCCTCTCTCCCTCCCCCTTCTGATAACCACAAAAGAATGTTTTCTTCTCAGTTTAAACTATTTCTCAAGTTCTTATAATAGTGGTCTATTACAATATTTGTCCTTTTGCAACTGACTAATTTCACTCAGCATAATGCCTTCCAGGTTCCTCCATGTTATGAAATGTTTCACAGATTCCTCACTGTTCTTTATCAATGCATAGTATTCCACTGTGTAGATATACCATAATTTATTTATCCATTCATCCGTTGATGGGCACCTTGGTTGGTTCCATCTTTTTGCTATTGTAAACAGTGTTGCAATAAACACGGGTGTGCATATATCTGTTCGTGTAAAGGCTCTTATTTCTCTAGAATATATTCCAAGGAGTGGGATTGCTGGATTGTATGGTAGTTCTATTTCTAGCTTTTTAAGGAAGTGCCAAGTGGTTGTACCATTTGACATTCCCACCAGCAGTGTATAAGTGTTCCAATGTCTCCACAGCCTCTCCAACATTTATTATTTTGTGTTTTTTGGATTAATGCCAGCCTTGTTGGAGTGAGATGAAATCTCATTGTAGTTTTGATCTGCATTTCTCTAATGGTTAATGATCGAGAGCATTTCCTCATGTATCTTTTAGCTACCTGAATGTCTTCTTTAGTGAAGTGTCTATTCATATCTTTTGCCCATTTTTTAATTTCAAAGAAATCAGTTTTTAAAGAGAAATGGAGAACAATACATGAAAAGGGAACTCAAACCAAGGAGGATGATAGTGGTGTGGATGTCCAACAGTGAGCTTTAAGATCCTGCCCTCAGCTGGGTCCTATGTTGGCATTTTCACTGGTAACTTCAATGGTGATATGTATCAGCCCCTATCTTATTTTCCAGCTTCCGCCTTCTCTATCACTTGTGACTGCCTCCTGCTGGATTCATCCCCAGCACCAAACCAATCTTTCCAGCCTGCGAATGAATCCTGTCCAGATAAGCTTGTAAGCAAGCTGTCTCCCCTGGACTCAGATAAGGAGGTGCTTCCTCATGCCCCCCTGATCTTGTCCAGTACAAGCTCCCCTAACCTTACTTGCCAGGACTGAGTTTCCACTATGCTTCCTGTCTTGTTCTTGCTAAACCCTTTCTTTCTACATGCCAAATGATTGCAGCCCTGAGGAGAGTTCTCCCAGATCTTGATCACTTGCTTTTAAGACTCTCAGTTCCTTTTATCACAACCTCCACCCACCCCCCACCCCCAGAATGGGATTGCACTGTCTTCTTTTGCAAACACTAGTGCCATCTGTATAAGGCCTTGGTAGTTCAATGGTAGAATTCTTGCCTCCCATGCCGGAGACCTGGGTTCGATTCCTGGCCAATACGCCTCATGTGCGGCCACCACCTGTCTGTCAGTGGAGGCTTGTACGTTGCTATGATGCTGAACAGGTTTCAGCAGAGTTTCCAGACTAAGGTGGACTAGGAAGAAAGGCCTAACAATCTATTTCCAAAAAACAGCCAATGAAAACCCTATGGGTCACAGTAGCCTGATCCCAAACTGATCATGTGGATGGCACAGGACCGGCCAGCGTTTCGTTCCATTGTGCGTTGGGTCACCATGAGTCAGGGCTGACCCAATGGCAGCTAACAGCAAGTGACATCTGTGGCCAAATTCGTGGATAAATTAGTCCTGTCCAATTTAGGCGACAGTGCAAGGTTATAGTACACCTTGCTTCCCCTCCAGGCTTGGCTCCACCTGTACTCTTGCTAAGAGTTGTTTCAGGTCTTGAGTCCCTCTCAGATGTAACTTGCTCCATGACGCTATAAGGAAGCATCATGCCTCATATCCCAGTTCTGGGATATGATAAGACAGAGGCATGCTTATCACACTGGTAGATTACAATGAGCTGTGGGACAGAATCAGGATTCAAAAAGATCTTGACAACCAGAAGTGAACTGGAAAAGTTCTGAACTTGATCTCTATACCCACTTGTTCAAATACAGAGTGAGGGCTTTGTGGTTTTTTGTCATCTCATGTTAAGTAGACTTGTGGATTTTTAGTGGATTTATTAAAAAGTTATCTTAGTGTGAGTCATCAGTTTGTTAGGTGACTGCCAAAAAAAGCTGGAATGAGCTCAGACTGCATTAATGTAAGTATAGAAGCTGGAAGGTGGGAAGTGATAGCTCACTTTACTGTGTGCTGGTCAGCCACACCTGGAATATGGTGTTCATTTCTGGAAGCCATATGTCTAGAGAACTAAAAATAGTCTCGAACACAGATGCAAGAATCAGGATGGTGATGAAACTAAAAAATGTGTCAGAATGATAATTTATTGGGAGATTAGAGGATGTTTAGCCTAAAGGTGAGAAGGTTGGGGAACGTAAAGAGTGTCTTCAAATGTATGGAGGGGTACCATGTAGGATACTTGTTTGTATGGACCTAAGGACCCAACTAGGCCAGCTGGGCATCATGGATTGAATTGTGTCCCCCCAAAATATCTGTCAACTTGGCTAGGTTATGATTCCCTTGTGTGATTATATGATTTTCTACTGTTTTATCTTCTGATGTGATTTCCTTATGTGATATAAATCCTATCACTATGATGTAATAAGATGGATTAGTGGCAATTATACTGATGAGGTCTGCAAGGTTATACAGTGTCTTAAGCTAATCTGTTTTGAGATATAAAAGAGAGAAGTGAGCAGAGAGACATGGGGACCTCATACCACCAAGAAAGCAGTGCTGAGAGCAAAACGCATCCTTTGGACCTGAGGTTCCTGCACTGAGATGCTCCCAGACCAAGAGAAGACTGAGGCATCACAAGGACCTTCCTCCAGAGCTGACAGAGAGTGAAAGCCTTCTCCTGGATCTGGCACCCTGAATTCAGACTTCTAGACTACTGGCCTGTGAGATAATAAACTTCTCTTTATTAAAACCATTCACTTGTGGTATTTCTGTTATAGCAGCACTAGATGACCAAGACTCTGGGTAAAAGCTTCAAGGAAGAACTTATTAAAAGCCAAATTGCCCAAAACATGAATTGCCTGCTTTTGCAGGTAAAATTTCTCTGTCATGTTTTGAGCAATTAGACTTTTAAATATGGGCCAGATGACCACTCGTTTGGGATGTGGTATCAAGAGGATTCTTGGATTGTGCAACATTTTTATAGTCACTTCCAAACTCAGATGTTTTGTGAGTCTAGGTATGTCTTTTAAAGCCAGATCTCCATTTAAAGGGAAGGAATGTGCAACTACACAAACATCCTTCAAATACATCATTTCATTTATTGTGCATGACAATTCCATGGGATATGTATTCTTATTCCAGTTGTCAGAGGAGGATATTGTAGTCAAAGAGATTAAATATTTTGCTTATGGTCACACAGATAAGAAAGGAAGAAGCTGGGATGAACCTACTCTGCAGGATTTCAAAATCTGTACTTATTCCATGAAAAGATGCAATAAGTAAAATTTCTAAGATTTTGAAGTTCTGTGAAGGTCATTCTGTTGACTTTTACTTTGCAGGATGGTATGAGGGAAAGCACCCTCATACCTGAAACTCAGGAGACTTGTTCGGGAACACAGGAGGCTTGGGATTTGGAGTCAATTCTGTGAAAAACATGGTATACCATCCATCTCTGGTTTCTTTTATAGTAAATACATTATTGAACTAGACGGTCTCTAAAGTTCTGTCTAGATTTAACATTTTATAGCTTTAAAGTGGTATTTACTACTACCGGTTGCTGTCGAGTCGACATGTGTGTCAGAGTATAACTGTGCTCCACAGGATTTTCATTGGTTGAGTTTTTGGAAGTAGATGGCCAGGTGTTTCTTCCAAGGCACCTCTGGGTAGACTCAAACCTCCAGCCTTCCCGTTCACAGCCTAGTATGTTAACCTTTGCATTACCCAGAGACTTGTCTTTTTTCCCCAAAATTCTGAGTCTTTTTTCTGCAATTGCACCATAACTTTGGAAAAACAAGAAAATATTTTATGCATCAAATAGAAGTGACAAACCACCATTTTATTTTGTACTACTTCAAGGATTCTTTTACATTCCTTTTTATTTTAAAGCTCTTATAAAATGATTGTCTTTGTATCAGTCTCTTTTTGTTAAATTTGAACATGGTCCTCCTATCCCTTCAGCCATAAGGAGTCTCGCTCTTATAGAACCTGGCCCCTTGACCACCTTCTCCAAGTCTCTTTTCCCTTCTGAGCCAACTTATGTAAGCAAACACAGCAAAGATCATCAGAGATGATTATGCTCACCAAATACTCCATGTGCTCCCCCTCATTTTCAAGCCTCCTCTGCAGTTATGTTGGGGCTACTTGACCAGCTCAGGCCAAAGGTCTGTGAGAAGAGAGGAAGTTAGCAGTAGGTATGCCTTCTCCATCACTCTCTTCTGCTTTCTCTAAGATAGCAGCATCAACATATGGAGAGTCTGGATCTCTGCGTCAGTGGAAGGAGGACAGCCTGCTTTGAACATGGAGTGAGTGAGATGTAACTTTTGCTGAGATAAGCCACTGAAGTTTTAGAGTTTGACACTGTAGCCTATTATGATAAAAAAAAATTATTTTTTATTTTTATAGGTACATCTATTTATGTACTTTGTATTGATTTCCAATAATATAAATGGTCTAAATGTACCAATTAAAAGGCAGAGTGGATCATATTGGATAAAATAGGAGATCTAACTATATGCTGTTTATAAGAAACCCACTTTAAATGTAAAGAGTAAAAGGATAGAAAAAGATATATCATGCTGTTTTAGTTACCCAGTGCTGCCAAAACACAAATACCACAACTGGGTGGCTTTAAAGAACAAGGATGTATTGTCTCACAGTGTTGGAGGCTAGAAGTCCAAATCAGGGTCATCAGCTCTAGTGGAGGGTCCTTCTTTGTCGGTAGCCTCAGGTGTTCCTTAGCATTCTTTGGATTGTAGAGGGATTTTACATGGCATCTATCTTCCCTCTATGTGTCTGCCCATGTCTGTACTCCCTTTTAAAAGACACCACTCAGAAGTGGCTTAGGACCCACCCTACCCTGGTATGAACTTATTAACATAACAAAAGAAAACCTATTCCCAGTGTCACATTCACAGATACAGGAGCTAGGATTACAAAATATGTTTTTGGAGGACACAGTTCAATTCATAACACAAGCTAACACTAATCAAATGAAAGCTAAATGGCTATGTTATTATCAGACAAGTAGATTCCAGAGCAAAGAATAATGCTAGAAATAAACAGGATCGTGTTATAATGATGAAAGTGTCAATTCAACAAGAGGACATAACAATTCTAATGTTTATGCTCCCTAATAACAGAGCTTCAAATTACTTGAAGCAAAAACTGATAACACAGAAAAAATAGACAAGTCCATAATCATAGGCAGAGATCTCAACACGACTCCCTCAAAATTCAGTAGCACAAATAGACAGAAAGTCAATAAGAATATAAAAATTTTTTCGAGCACTATCATTCAACTTGACCTAATTGATGTTTGTAGAACTCTCCGTGCAACAAAAGCAGAATACACATTTTTTTCAAGTGCACACAGAATATTGACCAGGATAGACCAAATTTAGGGTTATAAAGCAAGTATTAGTAAAGTACAAAAGATCCAAATCATACAAAATATGTTTTACAACCACATGAACTTGAATTAGAAACCACTAACGGTAAGGTATCTGGAAAATTCCCAAATATTTGAAGCTAAATCGCATACTTCTGAATAACTCGTGGGCTAAAGAAGAAATCAAAAGGGAAATTATCAAGTATTTTGAACTGAGGAAAATAAAAGAAAAAATACAAAAATTTCTGAGATGAAACTAAAATTGAGTTTAGAGGGAAATTTATAATATTTAGCACCTACACTAGAAAAAAAGAGCTCAAACCAGTGACCTAAGAATCTTAAGAAATGACCTCAAGAAACCAGAAAAAAAAGAACAAATTAAACCCAAAGTAAGCAGAAGAAAGAAAATAGCAGAGATCAGAGCAGAAATCAATGAAATAGACAAAAGAAAAATTATAGAGATAATAGGTGAGATCAAAAGCTTTATTTTTGAAAAGATAATTAAAATTTATAAACCTCTAGCCAGAATTATCAGGGGAAAAGAGAGAAGACACAAATTATCCATATCAGGAATGAGAGATGAGACATTACTACAAACCCTACAGATGTTACAAGGAAAATAAGGAAATATTATGAACAATTTTACGCCAATAAATTTGAAAATTTAGATTAAACAAACATTAATTTGACTGATCAATTATCTAGTCAATGTTATATATTGATTAAATTTTAAATAGTGATCAGGTATTAATACTGACTATATTTGTTTTTATAGTTTAGTCAACATCTTATAATAGCCAATATTATTTAGTCAATAATTAAAGTCACTAATTTAATCAATATTTAACCATTGAGATGATCAGGTGGTTTTTGTCCTATATCTTTTAATGTGGTATATTACATTGATTGATTTTCACATGTGAACCAACCTTGCAATCCTGTGACAAATCTCACTTAATTATGGTCTATAATCCTTTATGTTGCTGGATTTTATTTAAGGAATATTGGTCTGTAGTTTTTTGTATGATGTTATTGTCTGGTTTTGGTATTAGGGTAGTACTGGCCTCATAGAATAAGTTGGGAAGTGCTCCTCTTTTATTTATTTGCAAGAGTTTGTGAAAGATTGATATTAATTGTTCTCTAAATGTTTGGTAGAATTTACCAGTGAAGCTATTTGTATCTGAGCTTTTCCTTGTGGATTTTTTGATTACTGATTCAATCACTTTACTTGTTACAGATCTATTCAAATTTTCCATGTTTTTTGTTCAGTTTTGATAGTTTGTGTTTTTCTAGGAAGGTATTTATTTTACCTAAGATATCTAATTTGTAGGAATACATTTTTTCATGGTATACTCTTATAATTTCTTTTATTTCTGTAAAGTTTATAGTGATATCCCCTCTTTATTCTTGATTTTTGTAATTTGAATATTCTCTTTTCTTTCTTGGTCAGTCTAGCTAAACGTTTGTCAGTTCTCCTCTTATTTTCCCTGCTTTTCTAATCACCACTGATCATCACTGAGATGACAAAGTCTATACAAAGTGGTTATTACATTGGTGTTTAACAGTTTATTTAAACTTGACCATATAAAAGAAGTTAAATATACAGTTCTAATCTATTATGAGTCAGAATTGACTCGATGGCACTGGGCACTGGGTGCTCTATTGTAATTTAGCTGATAACACTAATCCCTCATTTTTTTCAGAATTGATGAACTCAAACAAAATTCCCTTTGCAAATTAGCTAATGCTTTAGTCTTGGGCAGTTCAGATACTCCTGCTTATTCAGCTTTGTTTGCTGGTGCTCTTCTCTTCTTCATGTTGTTTCCCATCCCTTTCTGGTTCATGGACAGCCAGCCGATTCTTTCCTGGGACCTGAGCAAATAAGTAGATGGACTACAGAAAATGTTCAATACCTGTCTTCAGTTGTTTTAAGCCAGTAGTTAGTAGATGTTTTTCATCCTATCACTCTGAAGGTTGTGACAAGATCTCAGGAATATTGTGTTTGGATCCAATATTCCCTCCTACTAGGCTAAAAGATAGTGTTTCACTGTGAGTGTGGGGTGTGCATGTCAGGATCTCTGGGAGGCATTTGCCTTTCAAAAATCCTCCCCCGGAGATTCTAACACAGGAGAAAGACGTGGCAGTCTGCTTCCATTAAGTGTAAGCCTTGGAAACCCTATGAGGCTGTTCTACTCTGTCCTACAGGGTTGCTATGAATTCGAATCAACTCTGCAGCAATAAGTGTGTGTGTGTGTAGATCCTAAAATGCTGGATGAGAATCTTGCTTTAAGTGCAGATTTTAAAGTATGGTGTGGCTATCTGCTTTATTTCTCTAGCTCCCTTTTCATCCTGGTTAGTTAGTGCACGTATCTACATAATTAGAGAAGGTAGAACTGTCTGCCAGAGTCTACTCTGTACATGTGTGTGCAGATTTTGTATTTTAGCCCCTTCACACCCATACTTACAATCTACAAATGCAACTCATGCATTGGGTATTACCTGTGGTTTCCATCTGACTATAAATCAAAGTTTATAATCTAGACCCTGAGTAACTCAGCCAGTGCACCAAAAAACAAAACAAAACGAAACCTTTTGCCTTCAAGTCGATTCCTGTCATAGTGACCCTATAGGACAGAATAGAACTGCTGCCCCATAGGGTTTCCAAGGAGCAGTTGGAGGATTTGAACTGCTGACCTTTTGGTTGACAGCCAAATCCTTGCTATCATTATTATTTCCTTATTATAATAACTTTAAAAAATTGTATTTATAAAAGTTCTTAACAGGATATAAAGCTGAACTTTTTCCTTGCACTGTGCAAATGGGTCTCTAGCCTGCTGATAACTCAAAGGCAACTCAGCCAGGGAGTTGTCTGAATGCCCATGTATAATAAAGCTGGATACACTAAAATAACAAGCACACAGCTTCATAAATCGTACGCTTTGGAAATGTGTCCTATGGTTCAACCCAGCAGGGTTCCCATTAATTTGCAAGTGAGTCATGTGACAAAACTCCCCTGAACACAGTGGATGTTGGCATCAATCCCAGGCAAAACTAACATGGAAGAAGTTTCCATCTGGGATCCTTAGGACCTCCTTTCTGAAGCTTTCTCCCTCCTCAATAAATTCTCCTGCCGGAGCTCCCTCTCCTCCATCTTAGGTGCCCAGAATCCTTCTATTCCACCAGTGACACAAGAAAAGGATTTGATTAGCTACTTCTGCTTCAGGCAGAACTTCATACTATTAACTTTTTGTCACTAACTGGGCCACCATGTGGGAAGATGGTTTTTTATTCAGTAGGTTTCTGAAATCACAGCAGGGTTGTTCAACAGTGCAGCCTTGAAGGGGAACTGGAGAGAACGTTTCAGGGAACTTGGTCGTGGAGATCCAACGTATCACCTGACAAGATGCCCTGGCTCTTCTGGGGTTGATAAGATGGAGCTGGGTCATTTGTAGTCGTTGCTGGAAAACAGAAGATCTGGTGCCTGCTCTACTTAAGCAGATGTCTGCCAAGGAGGCCGTTTCCCTGCAGAGTTACTTCCTGGCTGCTCTCCTTTCTTTTTTGCTGGTTCACATTCCCAATTGTTTATAACTATAAATAAGACCCAAGGCCTCTCTCTTAACGCTCTTTTAATCAAGACATCTCATTCTTCTCTTTTCTAAGATTCTCAGATTAAAAAAAAAATTTATTTATGTGCTTTCAGCAAATTTGACATTACTTTAGGTACTGTTAGATGATATATTCATACCGCAAGCCATGCTGTCCTCAGATACAACAGTACTTTCCACTGTTATTTCTATTGGTAGCTGGAGTGATGTAGGGAAGGCAGGACACCAGGCTGCCCCACAGAAACCTAGAAACTTGATTGGCCTCAAAAAGCCCGCCGGCATCATGGGAGTTGATACTATAAAATCTTCAACTCACTTCAAGGGAGTACATTTTAGTTAAGATCTAAGTAAGGAGAACACAAAACCAACCAACACACTATTCCTTTTTGTTCAATCTTTAAAAACCATATCCCGTTATTGGGGCATTAATGAAAGAGAAGGAAAGAGTGGGCCTTTCAATGCTTCTTTTGCCTCAAATTCATACATGTTTATCCTTGGACTTTATCCTTTTCTTAAGGTCTCCAGGCATCTTGTGTATACAGCGTCACCCATGAGCACCAAGAAGTTTACAGAAGGATCCAGGCTTGGCCTTATATATGCCCTGATTCATGCTTAGGATAGTTTGATCAGGTCAGTAACTGGTTGCAGCCAGGTAAAAGCTTACATCGCACCTTAAAAAAAAAGTGGGTTAAACTTGACCGGCCATTTGTAAATCCATTTGCTATTTGTTGTAGGCCGGTGGTTCTCAAAGTGTAGGCCCTAGACAAGCAGGGTCAGTGTCACCTGGGACCTTGTTAGAAATGAGCTTTGAGCCCATCCCAGACCTACAGAATCAGAAACTCTGGGGGTGGGCCAGCAATCTCTCTCAACGTTCCTCCAGATGATTCTGATGTATGCTCAAGCTGGAGAACCTCGACTTCATTCTCGTATTCTCCTAAAAAAACCCAGTGCCATCGAGTCGATTCTGACTCATAGCGACCCTATATATATTGGGCAGAGTGGAAGTGCCATCGAGTTGATTCTGACTCATAGCGACCCTATATATATAGGGCAGAGTGGAAGTGCCCCATAGAGTTTCCAAGGAGCACCTGGCTGATTCGAACTGCCGGCCCATATTCTCCTAGGCAACTGTTTTCACTCTTTGTCTTCTCTCTTCAAATTCCCAACACTTTTATTGCCACCTGGTGGTGGTGGGGGACGGAATCTTTGTGCTAGTGCTCTTGTGAGTGGTTTTGTTAATAACTGCAAAAGGTGGTAAGTTGAATGTCTACTGAGGGATTCCGAGGGATAATATTACAGATAAAGCATAAATTCTCCTCTCAAATCTTAACAATTTAATATTTTCAAACTGTTCTGGGAGCAGAGATTTGTGGACGTCAGGAAGGTAAACCTCACTATTCCCAGATACCTGCTCTCTTCATAGGATTATGTCTGAAACTAAAACTTTTGATCTAATTTTTTTTTCACTTTCTTAAAAATACATCCAGAGTATGAAGTTATGATCTCTAAATTTGTTCAGATGATTTTCTTGTTCTTTTTTTGGGAGCACAGATTTTTTTTTTTTATCTAGTTATATATGTCAACTACAAAAATTAAAGACTACACGTAATTCCACAAACTAGAACTAACCAGTTGTCAGGAGGGATGAGTCCCTGGAGAAGGGCATCATGCTTGCCAGAGTACAGGGTCAGCGGAAAAGAGGAAGACCCTCAACAAGGTGTATTGACACAGTGGCTGCAACAACGAGCTCAAGCATAACAACGATTGAAAGGATGGCGTGGGACCGGGTAGTGTTTCGTTCTGTTGTGCATAGGGTCCCTATGAGTCAGAAGCGACTCGATGGCACCTAACAACAACAACAGAACTAACCAATGCTGACATTTTGCTTACTGAAGTTCTTCCTTTGTTTTCTCCTTCCTTGTTTCTATCCTTTTTCCTTCATTCCCTTCCCTTTAATTATTGAAAATGGATTATATTATACATAGTATTGTTATTTGTTTTTTTATGTATTTAAAAGGTTTTTTTTTTATTGTTTTAAAAACATATTTAACAAAACTTTTGTTAATCTGACAATTTTTACATGTAAAATTCAATGACATTGGTTATATTCATCATGTTGTACAGCCAATCACTACTATGCTTTTCCAGATAGTCTCAGCACAAAGAAGACCCCCTAAGCAATGACATCCTCTTTCCTCCTCCTTTCCACCCCTGGTAAGCACTGATAAGCTTTAGTTTCTATATATTTGCCTATTTCATGTAAGTAGGATTATATATTATTTGTCCTTTTGCGACTTATTTCACTCGGCATGATGTCCTCAAGGTTCATCCATGTTGTAGTATGTATCAGGACTTAATTTCTCTTTATGTCTGAGTAATAGTCTATTACATACCTCATTTTATTTATTCATTCATCTGTTGATAGACGTTTAGGTTGTTTCTACCTTTTGGCTATAGTGAATGGTGCTACAATGAACATTGGTGTACGAATTTCTGGTTGCGTTCCTACCTTCACATCTTCTGGGTACCCTGGAGCACAGTTCTAGGAGTGAAATTATTGGGTCATAAGGCAGTTCTATATTTAACTTTTTTGAGGAAAATGCCGAGCTGTTTTCCATAGTGGATATACCATTTTGTGTTCCCATCAGCTACAGAGGAGGGTTCAATTTCTCTACATCTTGACCAGTTATTTGTTTTTTGACTTAATCATAAATGTTGGGCATCTTACTATGTAAACACATATTCTTCCTTGAGGTAATTTCAATGACTGTGTAATATTTCACTGTATGATTATACCTCATTTATTACCAAATTCTCACTATCGTAAATAACTCTAAGATGAATATACTTAAGCACACATTCTTGCTGACACTGTCTTTTTTTAAAATAAGTTCCTACAAATGAAAAGGGTGATATGCACATTTCTTAGGACTTTTTTTTTCAATTTTATTGTGTTTTAGGTGAAAGTTTACAACACAAATTAATTTCTCATTTAAAACTTTATACACAAATTGTTTTGTGACATTGTTTGCAATCCCCACAATCTGTCAGCAATCTGCCACTTTGCCTTTTCACCCTGGGTTCTCTGTGTCCAATTGTCCAGGTTTTCTGTTCCTTCCTGACTTCTCATCTTTGCTTTTGAGCAGGTGTTGCCCATTTGGGCTCATATACTTGATTGATCTAAGAAACACATTCCTCACATGTGTTATTGTTTGCTTTACAGCCTGCCTGATCTTTGGCTGAAAGGTGGACTTTAGGAGGGGCCTCAGTTCTGACTTAGCAGGGTGTCTGGGGGCCAGAGCCTTGAATCTTCCTCCGGTCTCTGTCAGACCAGTAAGTCTGGTTTTTTTGAGGAATTTGAATTCTGTTTTACATTTTTCTCCCGCTCTGTCCAGGCCCTCTATTGTGATCCCTGTCAGAAGTGTCAGTAGTGGTAGCTGGGCACCAGATAGTTTTTCTGGGCTCAGGCTGGTAGAGGCTGTGTTTCGTGTGGTCCGTTAGTCCTTTGGACCAATATTTTCCTTGTGTTTTTGGTTTTTTCCATTCTCCTTTGCTCTGGACAGAATGGGACCAATATATATTTCTTAGATGGCCGCTCGCAAGCTTTTAAGATCCCAGGTGCTACTCACAAAAGTAGGATGTAGAACACTTTCTTTATGAACTATGTTATGCCAATTGACCTAGATATCCCTAAAGACCATCTAGGGACCCCAGTAACTCAGTCATTCAAGGTGTTTGGATGTGTCTAGGAAGCTTTTATGACTTTGCCTTGACTGAGTTGTGCTGGCTTCCCCTATATTGTGTGTTGTCTTTACTTTCACCAAAGTTAACACTTGTCTACTGTCTAGTTAGCGATTTTCCCTCCTCACTCCTCCCATCCTTGGTAACCATCGAAGATCTTTTTTTTTCTGTGTATAAATCTTCTCTTGGGTTTTTATGACAGTGGTCTCATATAATATTTGTCCTTTTGTGGTTGACTTATTTCACTCAGCGTAATGCCCTCCAGATTCATCCGTGTTATGAGATGTTTCACAGATTCATCATTGTTCTTTATCATACTGTAGTATTCCATTATGTGTGCGTACCACAGTTTGTTTATCCATTCATCTGTTGATGGGCACCTAGGTTGTTTCCATCTTTTTGTTATTGTGAATAATGCTGCAGTGAACATGGATGTGCATACGTCTATTTGTGTGACAGCTCTTGTTTCTCTAGGAGATGTTCCTAGTAGTGGGATTGCTGGATCGTATGGTACTTGTTTCTAACTTTTTAAGAAGGCACCGTATTCATTTCCATAGTGATTTTACCATTTTACATTCCAACCAGCAGTGCATAAGAGTTCCAACATCCCCACAACCTCTTCTACGTTTGTTAGATTGTGTTTTTTGGATTAGTGCCAGCATTGCCGGAGTGAGATGCTGTCTTAGTCATCTAGCGCTGCTGTAACAGAAATACCACAAGTGGATGTCTGTTCAAAGAGAAATTTATTCTGTCACGATCTAGTAGTCCAAATTCAGGGTGTCAGTTCTAGGGGAAGTTTTTCTCTCTCTATCGACTCTGGAGTAGGGTCCTTGTCATCAGTCTTCTCCTGGACCGGGAGCTTCTCTGCACAGGAACCTTGGGTCCAAAGGATGTACTCTGCTCTGACGCTGCTTTCTTAGTATTATGAGGTCCCCCGTCTCTCTGCTCATTTCTCTCTTTTATATCTCAAAAGAGATAGCCTTAAGACACTATCTAAACTTGTAGATCTCATCAATATAACTGCCACTAATCCATCTCGTTATATCATAGTGATAGGATTTACAACATATAGGGACATCACATCAGATGACAAAATGGTGGACAATCATACAACACTGGGGATCATGACCAGCCAAGCTGACGGATATTTCTGGGGGCCACAACTCAATCCATGACAGATGGTATCTCAATGTAGTTTGGATCTGCGTTTCTCTAATGGTTAATTACCCTGAGCATTTCCTCCTGTGTCTTTAACAGCTTGAATGTCTTCTTTGGTGAAGTATCTGTTCATATCCTTTGCCCATTTTTAAATTGGATTATTTGTCTGTTTTGTTGTGGAGGTATTAAAGTATTCTATAGATTTCAGAGATTAGACCCTTGTCAGATACGTGGTAGCCAAAATTTTTTTTCCCAGTCTCTAGGTTCTCTTTTTACTCTTTGGTGAAGTCTTTTGATGAATAGAAATGTTTAATTTTTAGGAGCTCCAATTATCTAGTTTATCTTCTGGTGTTTGTGCATTGTTAGTTATGGTTTGTATTGTATTTATGCCATGTATTAGGGCCCTGAGGGTCATCCCTATTTTTTCTTTCACGATCTTTATCATTTTAGGTTTTGTATTTAGGTCTTTGATCCATTTTGAGTTAGCTTTTGTGTATGGTGTGAGATATGGGTCTTGTTTCTTTCTTCTTTTTTTACACAAATGGGCATCCAGTTTTGGCAGCACCATTTATTAAAAAACTGTCTTTTCCCCATTTAATGGACTTTGGTCCTTTTGTCAGAGATCAGCTGACCAGTGGTGGGTAGATTTACATCTGGGTTCTCAATTCTTCTTAGAGCTTTTGATTAACCCCTCTAAATTGCCATTCCCCCAAATTTCTCTCCCTGAGGTGGGGTGAGTTGTGAGAGTAGGAAGGGGGTCAGGGCAGGCTCCCTCCTAAAGTCTAGCAAGGCAATCACAAGTATTAGCTTTTTCTCTAGGCCCTGAAGCTTGCTGCTCTGGAATGCTGCTCAGGGGTAAATCTGTCTGAGGCATTGGAACAGGAAATATGCGTCCAATCAAGTTATACTTGTTTCACTCTGTTTTCCTCCCTGAACTTTTCTTACCCCTTCCCTTTACTTTCACTCCCAGGCTGAGCTATGTTCAGGACCTGAAGCGTCAGGGATTTGGATCCAATATTCCTTTCTACTTCCCACATAAACAGGAATCTGACTTCCCTGCTCAGGCAAACAGAGAAGACCGGCCTGGCTCAGAGTCCCCAAGAACTAGGAACCACTGCCCTCTACTGTCTGTAATGCTGTGAAGATTTCAATCACAATCAAAACCAAACTGCCAGCCCAGAAGAGCCTGTTACTCACGTGCACCCATGAAGGGCTCCTATACACGGAGGCTGTGTTGGGGCTGGACAGGGCTGATTCAGGGCCAGAATTCTCATCTTCCATGCAAGAGACCTAGGTTCGATTCCCAGCCAATGCACCTCAGGGCAGCCACCAGGGAGGATGTGGGGAGGCCAGAGGGAGAAGGACTACAGGAAAATTTCCTCGAAAAGATAAATTATAATAAATAGAAGGTAAAAAAAATTTTTTTTTTTTAGCAGCAGAATGTAGGATTAAGAGAGAGACAGTTACCTGGGAAACACATGTAGGATTCTGAAACATGTCTGGGGATGCCTCCCTTGTCTTCTGTAGAAGCTGTATGTTATCTCCTGTGATTCTCACAAGTTTCCAGGCATGGGAATTAAAAGAACCTGCCTAGGGCACACAATTGAGAAGGAGGAGGGCTATGAACTGTGCCTCCAAAAAGATCAAGAAGGACCCCCCCGCCCCCAGCCTCAGCCCATCTCCCCTGCATGGGGACCGTCTAAGACTTTTTTTTTAAATTTAATTAAAAAAAAAAAATAACACTATTTTCATGTCTTCTGAAAGGTAGCTGCAGGTTACACTCGCAGCCTATTATCTCATTTGTCCCCCACACGTTTGTCAGTTTGTCATATTGTGGGGGCTTGTGTGTTGCTGTGATGCTGGAAACTATGCTACCCGTATTCAAATACCAGCAAGGTCACCCATGGCAAACAGGTTTCAGCTGAGCCTCCAGGCTAAGACAGACTGGGAAGAAGGACCTGGCAGTCTACTTCTGAAAAGAATTAGCAAGTAAAAACTTTATGAGTAGCAGTAGAACATTGTCTGATATAGTGCCAGAAGATGAGCCACTCAGGTTGGAAGGCACTCAAAATATGACTGGGGAAGAGCTGCCTCCTTGAAGTAGAATTGGCCTTAAAGACGTTGATGGCGTCAAGTTTTTCAGGACCTTCCTTTGCTGATGTGGTATGACTAAAAATGAGAAGAACCAGCTGCAAACATCCATTAATAATCAGAACATGGAATGTACAAAGTATGGATCTAGGAAAATTGGAAATCATCAAAAATGAAAGGAAACGCATAAAGATTAATATCCAAGGCATTAATGAGCTGACATGGACTGGTATTGGCCATTTTGAATCAATCATATGGTCTACTCTGCCAGAATGACAACTTGAAGAGGAATGGCTTTGCATTCATTGTCAAAAAGAACATTTCAAGATCTATCCTGAAGTACAACGCTGTCAGTGATAGGATAATATACATACGCCTACAAGGAAGACTAGTTAATATGACTATTACTCGAATTTATGTACCAACTGCTAAAGGCCAAAGATGAAGAAATAGAAGATTTTACCAACTTCTGCAGTCTGAAATTGATTGAATATGCAAGCAGGATGCACTGATAATTACTGGTGACTGGAATTCGAAAGTGGCAAACAAAAAAAGGATTAATAGTTGGAAAATACGGCCTTGGTGGTAGAAATGATGCCAGAGATAGAAAAATTGAATTTTGCAAGACCAGCAACTTCTTCATTGCAAATACCTTTTTTCACCAACATAAATGGGTGACTACACACGTATCTCGCCAGATGGAATACACAGGAATCAAATCGACTATATCTGTGGAAAGAGATAATGGAAAAGCTCAGTATCATCAGACAGAACAAGGCCAGGGGCCAACTGTGGATCTGACCATTAATTAGTCATGTGCAAGTTCAAGTTGAAACTGAAGAGAATTAGAACAAGTCCACGAGAGCCAAAGCACAAGCTTGAGTATATTCTACCTGAATTTAGAGACCATCTCAAGAATAGATTTGACATGTTGAACACTAATGACTAAAGACCAGGAGATTTATGAAATGACTTCAAGGACATCATACATGAAGAAAACAAGAGATCATTAAAAAAAAAACAGAAGAGAAAGAAAAGATCTAAATGGATGTCAGAAGGGACTCTGAAACTTGCTCTTGAACATCGAGTAAATAAAGCAAAAGGAAAAAAAATGTAAAAATGTAAAAAAAAAAAGGAGAAAAGTAAAAGAGCTGAAAAGAAGATTTCAAAGGGTAGCTGAGAAGACAAAGTAGTATGATGACATGAACAAAGACCTGGAGATAGAAAACCAAAAGTGAAGAACATGCTCAGCCTTTCTCAAACTAAAAGAACTGAAAAAAAAAATTCAAGTTGCAATACTCAAGGATTCTACAAGGAAAATAATAAATGATGTGGAAAGCATCAAAAGAAGATGGAAGGAATACACAGAGTCACTATACCAAAAAGAATTGGTCGACGTTCAATCATTTCAGTAGGTAACAAATGATCAGGAACTGATGGTTCTGAAGAAAGAAGTCCAAGCTGTACTGAAGGCATTTGGCAAAAAAACAAGGCTCTGGGAACTGACAGAATATCAATTGAAATGTTTCAGTGAACAGATGTAGTGCTGGAAGCACTCACTTGTCTATGCCAAGAAATTTGCAAGACAGCTTCCTGTCCAACCGACTGAAAGAGATCCATATTTATGCCTATTCCCAAGAAGGGTGATCCAACTGAATGTGGAAATCATCAAACGATATCATTAATATCACATGCAAGCAAAATTTTTCTGAAGATCATTCAAAAGCAGCTGCAGCAGTATATTGACAGGGAACAGCCAGAAATTCAGGCCAGATTCAGAAGAGGACATGGAACCAGGAATATCATTGCTGATGTCAGATGGATCCTGGCCTAAAGCAGAAAATACCAGAAGGATGTTTGCCTATGTTTTATTGAGTATGAAAAGGCATTCGACTGTTGGATCATAACAAATTATGGAAAACATTGCGAAGAATGGGAATTCCGGAACACTTAATTGTGCTCATGAGGAACCTTTACATAGATCAAGAGGCAGTTGTTTGGACAGAACGAGGGGATACTGCATGGTTTAAAGTCAAGAAAGGTGTGCATCAGGGTTGTATCTTTTCACCGTACCTATTCGATCTGTATGCTGAGCAAAAAATCCAAGAAGGTGGACTATATGAAGAAGAATAGGGCACCAGGATTGGAGGAAGACTCATTAACAACCTGTGATATTCAGACCACCCAACCTTGCTTGCTGAAAGCGAAGAGGACTTGAAGCACTTACTGTTGAAGGTCAAAGACCACAGCCTTCAGTATGGATTGCACCTCAACATAAAGAAAACAAAAATCCTCACAAATGGACCAATAAGCAACATTATGATACACGGGGAAAAGATTAAGGTTGTCAAGGATTTCATTTCGTTTGGATCCACAATCAACACCCATGGAAGCAGCAGTCAAGAAATCAAAAGACACGTTGCATCGAGCAAATCTGCTACAAAAGACCTCTTCAAAGTGCTGAAAAGCAAAGATACTTGGAGGACTAAGGTGCGCCTGACCCAAGCCAAGGTGTTTTCAATTGCCTCATATCCATGTGAAAGCTGTACAATGAATAAGGAAGACTGAAGAATTGATGCCTTTGAATTGTGGTGCTGGTGAAGAATATTGAATATACTATGGACTGCCAAAGAACGAACAAGTCTGTCTTATAAGAAGTACAACCAGAATGCTCCTTAGAAGCAAGGATGGCGAGACTACATCTCACATACTTTGGACATGTTGTCAGGAGGGATCAGTCCCTGGAGAAGGACATCATGCTTGGCAGAGTACAGGGTCAGCAAAAAAGAGGAAGACCCTCAATGAGATGGATTGACACAGTGGCTGCTACAATGGGCTCAAGCATAGTAACAATTGTGAGGATGGCACAGGACCGGGCAGTGTTTCATTCTGTTGTGCATAGGATCACTATAAGTCAGAACTGACTCGACGGCACCTAACAACAGCAACAACATCTCTTTTGTTCCTCATCACACTTCTGTCAGATCGGCAGGGCAAAGATTTTATTTTCATCTTGTAACTGAAGGAACGGAGGCCCAGAGCAGGTAAGTTATTTGGCTGAGGTAACAGCTACATAGAGGCACAGCTGAGGCTGGAGCCCACAGGATTTACCTCTTGGCCACCTGCCTTCAGGAACTCTGAGAATGATGCTGGGATCTGGTAAGGGGGAGGGGAAAACAGTGGTCAGCAAAAAGGCCTCTGACAGATCCAGTCCTCTCCTCCTAGGGGGATCAAGTGTGCTGGGTACACAAAGTAGATCTTGAGACCTTTGAACTTTGTGCTATTTTTTCAGTTCTTGCATTCTGATAATGGGAGTCCCCGGGTGGTGCAAATGATTACCGAAATTGCTGCTAACTGAAATGTTAGTCCACCCAGCAGGAGCATGGAAGAAAGCCCTGGCAATTAACTTCTGAAAAATTGGCCACTGAAAACCCTATGAAGCGCCATTCTGCTCTGACATGTGTGGGGTTGCTATGAGTTGGAATCCATTCTAGGGCAACTGGTTTTTGTTTGTTTATTGTTGTTCTGATCATATGCTCAAAAGTATAGTGTGGAGTCTAGTAGGATAATTGTTGGAACAAGGAAGGATTTATTGTTCATGGCCTGCCTGTCCACTGCTCACAAATCACTGCCCTAGCTTAATAACACCTAAGGCCCTCCAAAGTATGCCTTCCTTCAGGCTCCCTCTTCTTGGGGTCTTAGATCTCTCCTCTAGTTGTAACCCCCCCATCCTAGACTTCTGCCTTCAGTTCATCTTCCCAACTTTGACCACTGGTGGTGGTGGGGGGGCTTTGAACCTCCCTCTAGCACTTCTCCCCTAGGCCACCAGGGGTCGCCAAAGTCTGTGTAGAATTCTTGAGGCTGGAGGCCCCAGGAACCTCTTGCAAAGTTTGGAATCTGCTCTTCACCCAGTTATTTCACTCAGTAACTCCAATGCTGATGAAGAGATGAGGGTTCACATTCACTTTCCCGAATACTTGCTCGTGTTTTTCTTTATTAGCACTTGCTTTTCTAGAGGTTCACATTGATAGCCCAATAGTTATCCTTCACCACCCTCCCGCTGGTTCAAAGACAGTGGTAGTAGAGGTGGTGTTTCCTGGGTGGCTTCAAGGCTGTTAAACTGTTCTTGTTGCTGAGGCAACTTTGGGCTCCTGGAACACGTAGCAGCTTCACTCTGTGGGCTCACAGCCCACTTCAGCTATTTTCTTGTCAGTTGAGGAAACTTGGGCAAACCCCTAGACCGCTCTAAGACTCAGTTTTCTCAGATATAAAATAGGGATAGTATCACCTCAGAAGTTGCTGCAATATGAAATAAAATCATATTCATGAATGGCTGTGTAGTCATATCGATAGCCAGGCCTACAGCAACTAGAGAATGAAAGGGTTTCACATTTTGCCAGGCATGTAGTAAACACCTGAAAAATGTTAGCAATTGTTCCTTGGGCTGATTCTTTGCTTTTAAGAGTCTTTAAGACAAATCCCCTCCTACTTCTTCTCAGGCAGCTTTCTGGTGGCCTTTTTGCTCCTTACCTAGTTAGTAAACCCCTCAGGCTAACAAACTCCTGTGGCAGCACGGGGGGCACCATGGTGGCCCTTCTGTTCTATTGTCAGTGCCCTGCTGCCTGGGGAGTGTGGCCTCCTTCCAGACTCTGAACCAGAGCTGAGGCTGTGTGCTCCACCTCCCATGGATGTTCTCCCATCTGCTCAGCCTTCCCACATGCCTCCCGAGAGCTACCAGTTTACTAGCCTCAAGTCCTGGGTGGCCATGGCCATTTTGTCTCTGTTATAGAATTTTGCTTGTCCGCCCGGGAGGGGCCCTTGCGAGTCTTGCCCTGTACCAGGCACCTCTTACAAACCACTGAGGTTTCCTCACAGAGCCAGACCACAGCAGCTCAAAGTTTAGGGCAGCCTTGGGAAGCTTGGCAGCATACCCTTCCCACCGTGTCCTGTCATCCACACCTAAAACAAATCACAGCATCTCAGCCACAGCTTATTTCCCCTAGCAGATTCCCACGCTGGCCCCTCAGAGCTAAAATCAATTCTAGTACTCACTACAAACAGCCTTTGTCCTCTGCCCCTGGCTCTCATCTCTGTCACCTGGTGACAGACAGGTGGGGAACTTGGAGACTTGCTGTCATCTGGAAATTGGTATTGTTAAAGAATTCCAAAGCAATTTTGCACATCACAGTGGGAACCTATGATGTATAATATTTTGACACTTGGTTTCTGGCCTTTTATATTTTCCTCCCATGGTCCAGGTCACTTAAGGGAACCTGCAATCCAGGAAAGGTATCCCTACTATGAGTCCAGGAAATATCTTTTTGTACCTTCCTCTTCTGGCTGCTCCTTTGTTCCCTGATCCTTCCCTTTCTTATGCCCATCTGACTGGTTGTCCAACTCGCCACTTGCTTGGATTCAGACCTTAACTTAGGCTTTCATTCCTGAAGCAGAGTGTCTTTGAAGACTGAAAAATTTTTAATAAATCCCCCATTTTTGGGAATGGCTTAATGACCTCGTGTGTGGAAACCCTGGTGGTGTAGTGGTTAAGAGTTATGGCTGCTAACCAAAAGGTTGGCTGTTCAAATCCACCAGGCGCTCCTTGGAAACCCTATGGGACGCTTCTACTCTGTCCTATAGGGTTGCTATGAGTTGGAATCAACTTGACATCAACGGGTTTGGCTTTTTTTTTTTTTTTAATGACCTCATATAAGCAAGCAAGTCCTGTAGCTCATGGTCTCCAGCACATGGGAATGGGTGGTAGTTGGGGTTGGGGGATGCAGGGATTGCGAGTGCCCCATACCCTCTCAATCTCAAGAATGAAAGTTTTGCAGGTCAGCTAGGGAATTCCGTAAATGTGCTGGGCACTCTGCATGTCCAGCCTTGCCTGTGTTTGGGCTCAGTGGTTGAGGGCACAGACTGTGAAGCCAGACTTTTTAGCCTACTCTCTTATAGCCCTTTGGCCCACCACAAGGTGGCCTGCTGCTGAATTTTTTTTTACGTCAGCTATTGAGAACACTAAATGTTTTTTTCTAAATTTTTTTTATTATGCGTTAGGTGAAAGTTTACTGAGAAAATTATTTTCCCATTAGTACCTGAAGTGTTCCATGCCATTGGTTTCATTCCCCACAAGGTGGCAGCACTCTCTGTCTTTCTGTCCTAGCCTCCCCACTTGGCTTTTCGTCCTGATTTTCTATCCCTTCCTGCTTTCTCATCTTTGTTTTTGGGCAAATATTGCCCTTTTGATCTAGTATAATTGATTATTCTAAGGGGCACCTTCCTCTTGGGTGTTATTGTTTATTTTTTTGGCCTGTCTATTGTTTGGCTGAAAGGTGGTCTCCAGGAATGTCTCCTGCTCTAGTTCAGAAGGGTTTCTTAGGGCCATAGTCTTGGTGGTTCCTCCAGTCTCTGTCAGACCAATAAGTCTGGTCTTTTTGTGAATTTGATTTTTTTGTTTTACAATTTTTCTCCTGCTCTGTTGTGATCTCAGTCAGAGTGGTCAGTAGTGGTAGCTGGGCACCATCTAGTTCATCTGGTCTTTGGGTTGTCTAGGCTGTGGTTCACGTGGTCCATTAGTCCTTTGGACTAAATGCTCCCTTGCGTCTTTGGTTTTCTTCACTCTCCTTTGCCCTAGATGGTAAGAGACCCATAGATGTATCTTAGGTGGTTGCTCACAAGCTTTTAAGACCCCAGATGCTATTCACCAAAGTAGGATCCAGAACTTTGTCTTTATAGACTATGCTGTACCAATCGACGTAGACATTCCTTGAGTCTATGGTCCTTCGCCTTTGCACCTAGGAACTTTGTCCTGCGAGGTATTTGGTTATTGCTGATGCATTTTTTAATTCTCTGGCGATTCTTCCTTGTCTTACCTTTTTCTTTTCACTGTGACTTATTCTCTAGCATGTTTTGCCTCCCCTCTTTTTTTTTTTCCTCAGGCTCTACCCAGCCAGCAAGGGGAGCTGAGGTGGTGATGGTGGGGAGGAGGGGATGGTAGCAGGTGTAGCTTTGTTTCTTTGAATCCTTGTCCTTAACTTTATGGGCTTGTGGAGAGGCTTTTGGGTTTTAAAGATGTTTTGCTCTTTGGATGAGGATACAGGCTCCCTAGTGTTCATTATCCTCAAAAAGAGGGTGCTGTGATGTGAGCAGTGTTTGCAGAATAAGATTTTTTTTAATTGTAGTGAAATTTGCCATTTCAATCATTTTTATGTATAAATTCATGACATTATTTATGTTCCCCACATTGTGCAACCATCACCACTATCCATTTCCAAATGTTTGTCATCACACTTAACACTCAGTGTCCCCTAGGCATTACCTCCCTATTTTCCCCTCCCACCCACCCCAGTAATTATTATTAAACGTCTGTCTTTATGCATTTGCCTATTCTAGATATTTCATGTAAATGAGACCATACAGTGTTTATTCTTTTGTGTCTTACTTATTTTACTCAGCATAATGTTTTCAAGGTTCATCCGTGTTGTAGCATGCATTAGAACTTTTCCATTGTATGTATCCACCAAATTTTGTTTATCCATTCATCTGTTGATGGTCACTTGAGTTGTTTCCACATTTTAACTATTATAAATAGCCAATGAGTCTTGTGCTGAACCTTGGAATGAATTTTAAAACTATTTGTACCAGGTTCATCAAGGTGATCATGGGAAATGTCTCAATGTCAGACTACTTAGTGACTGTCTTTCAGGATTAGGGTGGGAAAGTGAGTTGATGTTCCCATACTGGGAAGACATTGATCCTGGGACAAAAAATAGGGCTCAACCAGTGAACCTGAGACATGAGTGAGGGAAAAATCTCTCAGGCATGGGGGTGTTTGATCCAGGCCCTGATGTTTGGAAGGTCTGAAAATTCTTGATTTTACTGGGGTGTTATTGTGCGTGATTGTGTGCCCCCAAAAGATACGTGGAAGTCCTAACACCTGTACCTGTGAATGTGACATTGTTTGAAAAAAGAGTCTTTGGAGATGTTTCCTGTTAACATGAGATTACGACTGAAGTAGAACCAAAAAACCAAACCCGTTGCCATCAAGTCGATTCTGACTTATAGCAACCCTATAGGACAGAGTAGAACTGCCCCATAGAGCTTCCAAAGAGCACCTGGTGGATTTGAACTGCCGACCTTTTGGTTAGCAGCTGTAGCTCTTAACCGCTACACCACCAGGGTTTCCAATTTAATCAGAAGCTGGGGAATACAAGAAAGAGTCTTTCCCTAAAGTCTTTGGAAAGAGCATGGCCCTGCTGGCACCCTAAATTTGGACTTTTAGCCTCCAAAACTGCGAGACAAGGAATCTTCTGTCATTTCAAGCCACTCGCTTTGCAGTATCTTGTTACGGCAACCCTAGGAATCCAACACAGGGGGTGAGGTGCCTCACGGAAGCAGGTAGAGCCCAAGGTAGGAAATTGGTTCCCTATGAGATGTGCTAGCACTCATCTGTCAGTCTGTCATACTGTGGTGGCTTGTATGTTGCTATGATGCTGGAAGCTGTGCTACTGGTATTTCAAATACTAGCAGAATCACCCGTGGTGGACAGGTTTCGGTGGAGCTTCCAGACTAAGACAAACTAGGAAGAAAGACCTGGTGTTCCACTTCTGAGAATTAGCCAATGAAAACCTTATGGATCACAATAGAATATTGGCTTATATAGTGCTGGAAGATGGGTCCTCTAGGTTGGAAGTCACTCAAAATACACAGTGGCCACAACAATGGACTCGAGCATATCAACCACTTCAAAGATGGTGCAGGTCAGGGCAACATTTTGTTCTGTTGTACCTGGGGTAGCAATGAGTTGGCAATGGCAACTGACAGCAACATGAGATGTAAGAGTGAGCCTCGATTCTCTATGTGCCTATACAGCATTCTGAATATACAGCCTAGGCGTTAGTGCCTGGATTCTAGAGTCCGTCAGATCTGAGGACAGAATGGTGGTGTCGGTTGTCTGCTGGGTCCAGGAGAGCATCGTCTTAGGAGGGTCATCAGGACCAGCAGTAGTGGTAGCGTGGAGGTCTGGAAAGGAGAAAGTGGAGGAGCTTGTGCTTGAGAACGTGAGGCAAGACCATGGAGGAACTCTCATGAAGAGCTTGTGTGCATTTTGAAAGATGTTAACTTCTAAGAAGAAAGAGCCCTGTGGTTTGGGCTCGCCATGCCTGAGCATCCCAGGTTGGCCATTCTCTGGTTTCTCCTTGTTTAATTCTATTTTGGCATGCAACTATTCATTTTTATGGCTTCCAAATCATAGCTTTGCTCTCTAAACCCTATCTTAATCTTTTCAAACCTGGCCAGTGGTAGGTTTTGGAAATAGTGTTTAGGCAACATTCTCTGGGTATCCAAGTGTCAATGATGAACAGCAGAGTCTTGGATGCTGATTAGAGCATGGTTCTCTAGCTTCTGCCATTTACCCACCATATAAGTTCTTACCTCATAGAGTAGCTGAGAGTGTTTCCTACGTGTTTATATTAGTGCTTGCACAGAGTAAGCACTTCATAAAAAGTATTATTATTATTATTATTATTATTATTATTATTATTATTATTGTTATCTGACAATATTCTGTTGTGATCCATAGGGTTTACTTTGCACCTATCAGGAAAGACCAACTGCTAGAAAATGACATCGTGTTTGGTAAAGTAGAGGTTCTCGTGAAAATGAAGGAAACCTTCAATGAGATGGATTGACATAGCCGATGCAACGATGAGCTCAAAATGAAGATGGCACAGGACCGGGCGGTATTTTGTTCTGTTATACATAAGGTTGCCGTGAGTCGGAGCCAACTAAATGGCAACCAACAACAACATTATTATTACCACCCCTATTGAGGATGCTCAAATTGCTCAAATTATTTAACTAAATGATCTCATAACTGTCCTGGTTATGTCAGTGGCTTCTCTAAGGCAGACATGCCCTGGGCCATTTCCTGATCTGCCTCACCACTGGCCTGGTGGCTTTATCTTTCTCTGGTGGCACTGCCCAGGCTTTGGGAGATTGGAGTGTCAGAGGTCAAGAATAGATGTTGTCCTAGAGGTGCCGGGTTCAACTGCTTTTTGTCATAGTATATGTGCTTTGTGTGTAAAATGCTCTAACATTATTCTCTTCTCCAGGCCAGCATATATCCTTGCAGTTCCCACCACTTTCTGAATTCCTTTTCAGTCTCTTCCATCACATTCCTTGATTTCTTTCTCCATTTCTCTCTCTCATTTCCTTTGGCGTTTTTCTTTATTTTCTTATGATGTTTCTATTTCCTAGTTTTCAGAATTTCCAAAATATTTCCAGAATGGGAAGTTATATTAGTTTCCCTGTTGCTTCTGTAAGGTCCCTAAGTGGCACAAGTGTTTTGCACTTGACTGCTAAACCAAAGGTTGGTGATTTGAACCCATTCAGCAATGTTGTAGAAGAAAGGCCTGGCGATCTGCTTCTGTAAAGACCACTGTCTAGAAAACCCTATGGAGCGGTTCTACTCTGGAATACGTGGAGTTGCCATGAGTCTGGATTGACTTGACGTCAACAGGTTACTGCTGCTGTAACAAATGGCCGCAAACTTAGTGGCTGAAAACAACACGATGTTAATATCGAACAGTTGTGGAATGTCAGCAGGGCTGACATTCTGGAGGCTCTAGGGGAGAATCTGTTTACTTGCCTTTTCCAGCTTTTAGATCCCACCTGCATTCCTTGTGTTGTGGCCGCTTCCTCCATCTTCAAAGCCAGCAGCATGACATCTTCAAACGTCTCTTTCTCTGACTGCTTTCATTGTTGCATCTCTGAATCTGACTCTCCAGCCTCCCTCTTGGAAACCCTGGTGGCATAGTGGTTAAGAGCTATGGCTGCTAACCAAAAGGTCAGCAGTTCCAATCCACCAGGTGCTTCTTGGAAACCCTGCACTGCAATTCTACTCTGTCCAATAGAGTCGCTATGAGTCAGAATCGACTCGACGGCAGCTGGTTTGCTTTTGGTTTTGGCTTCCCTCTTGCACTTATAAGGAACCTTGTGATTATATTGGGCCCACTGGAATAACCCAGCATTATCTTCCCATCTCAGAGTCCTACACCTGCCAAGTCCCTTTTGTGTAAAGCACATATTCTGGGGACTAGGATGTGGACTTCTTTGGGAGGCTGTTATTCTGTCTACCACAGAGGTTATAGTCCAAATTTTGCTGAAGTTCAGTCTGTTTTAGGAGCATTGATATTTCTCATTTTACTTGAGAAATATAAGAAACCAAGGCCTTACACTAACTGCTGTGAGAATATGAGCTTTTCAATAATTGTAGGGCTCTGGGTTAAAATTCTGACACAAGTCTCTTTCAAAGACGGCTAGGGGCCATTGGACCTTGTTTAGTGCAAGGGGGTAGGACTGGAGCCGAGTCAGGACTTTTGGGCACTGGTAGTTTGTCCACACATAGATATACTCTTCTAGTGGACATGAGAAACTGTGTGCCCAAGTGGACAGAGTGGTTGGGAGATGAAAGCAGGAGGATGCCGTGGGTCTGGGTGGGGTCCACCCTGGGTGCAGACAATTAGGGGATGTATGCTGAAAACCCTATGAACACAGTTATGCTCTGACACACATGGGGTCACCACGAATTACAGTCAACTTCACAGCAACTGGTTTTACCATCTCCAGAGAAATTAAAAACAAGAATGAAATTGACTAAAGTCGATGTGCTTTTTATTATCACCTTGTGCTGGGAATTGTATACAATGTCAGTGATAAAATACTCCTGCCCCCCTTTTGTGGCGGGACCTCTGCCAATTTCCCCACCCCCAAAGCACGGCACTGTGGAGGTGGCTGCATGCTGTTAGCGCTGACAGGGAAGGAATGACACAGAAGAAGAGAAGAGGTTGTGTCGCAGGATTACAAAAACATTTGTGTAGTTCATAAATGTCTTTCTCCTCCACTTGATCGCAAGTGCCCTGAGGGCAGCGGTTGTGTTTCTATTGATTATCACTGCATCATGGCTGAGAACAGTGTGTGGCACATAGTAGATGCTCAAAATATTTCCTGAATGAATGAATGAATGAATTCCTTCTGACTCATCATTTGTACCCACCACCCATCTGTCAGTTTGTTGTACTGTGGTGGCTTGCGTGTTGCTGTAATGCTGGAAGCCACGCCACTGGTGTTTCAAATACCAGCAGGGTCACCCGCGGTGGACAGATTTCAGTGGAATGTCTGAGTAAAATAGACCAGGAAGAAAGGCCTGGTGATCTACTTCTGAAAATTTCTTCTGAAAAACCCTATGGATTGCAACAGAATATTGGCTGATAGAGTGCTGAAAAATGGAAAGTTGGAAGACACTTAAAATACACAGTGGCTGCAACAATGGACTCCAGCATACCAATGATTGTGCAGATGGTCCCGGACTGGGCAATGTCTCGTTCCGTTGTACGTGGGGTCACCATGAGTCAGAGCTGACTCCATGGCGACTAGTAAAAACAGCATCGTTTGTACCAGCGCTTTGCCATTTTAAAAGGGCTTTCACATTCATTATCTCACTTGATTCAAACATGATGGGGTCATTAATATTGTATGACCCAGAAGATGATGGTCCCATTCAAGAAGGTGGAGTAACTTGCCCACACCCACTTATTTGACAAATGGCACAACTGGGATTGAAAAGCAGTCATCTGACTCTGAGTCATCTTGTTTGGCTTCTTTTGGCGATAAAGAAACTAAGGCCCACAGAAGAAAAATAATTTCCTCAAGGTTTCATAACTAGTTTACATGAAAAACAAAATCCTAGTGAAAAATCTCTTCATATTCCCCTCAATTATGTTCCTCCAGTTCTTTTATTCTGGGTCAAGGCAGAGTCCTTAGCTACTGTGTAAACATGTGCTCCTCTCTAAGGCCATTCCTTTATAATGAATGAATAAAATTGAATTTGGGGCCTTCATTTAGGTGAATGTTGAGAGGTCACCAGCCTTATTTGCTGTTTATATCTCTTAGGAAAATTCTGTTTCTGACTTATAAAAACAACTTAGTATGCTTCTTTATGTCCTTCCCAGTAACTTCCACATGAAAAGAAATAATTCCAATCAGAAGATGGCTTGTACTAAAATATGTCAAGTTTTGGAACAGAAACCCAGGGCTAGGAGCACTCTCTACAAGGGTCTCCCTGACATGCATTTCATAAACTAGGAACTTGAGGATGGGAAAGGTTTACAGATTAATTGGGTCCACCAGTAGCTCCTTAGAAAACATGTGGGGCAGTTCTACTCTGTCCTATAGGGTCACTCTGAGTCAGAATCGACTCGATGGCAACAGTTTTGGTTCTTTGGCAGCTATTCCTTATCTGCTGTTGAAAAATCAACGTAAATACCCAGGCAGTGGACCCTCAAGATTTTTCGCTTGGTCCTTATAACTTCTCCCTATGCCTTAAGAAAAAAAAAATGCCTTAACCCCCTTAAAATCCACTGCCGTCAAGTTGATTCTCACTCACAGTGACTCTAGGACAGAGTAGAACTGCCCCATAGGGTTTCCAAGACTGTAAACCTTTATGGAAGCAGACTGCCACATCTTTCTCCCCAGGAGCGGTTGGTGGGTTAGAATCTCTGACCTTTCAGTTAGCAGCCAAGCTCTTTAACAACCGCACCATCAGGGCTCCTTTGCCTTAACCTCTTTGCCCTGAAAAAGGTAACAAAAGAGCAATAGAGACAGGCATTTATTGTCCTTGGAAGGCAGCCTAGTCATTTGAAGTTGGAACATTAAAAGAAAAAAGAAAAAAAAAATTGTCTTGTTTAGAAGCAGCTTCCCTCTGAATCACCCCAGTAAAGTCACCTTATTAAAAGGGACTCTTATCTTTATAGAGTGCTGGATATTACTGCTTTGGAAGGGCAAAACGTTTCTAGAAATTTTGTTCCAATAGAACTGGGTATTTGCGCTGATTCTTCAACAGCAGATAAGAAATAGCTGCTAAAGAACCAAACCTATTGCCATTGAGTTGATTCTGACTCATAGTGACCCCTTAGGACAGAATAGAACTGCCCCATACATTTTCCAAGGAGCAGCTGTTGGATTTCAACTGCGACCTTTTGGTTAGCAGCTGTAGCTCTTAACCACTGTGCTACCAGAGCTCCAGAAATAGCCACAGGGTTTTAAAAAAATAATTACTCACTTGTCCTTGAGTTTACTTGTGGTTCAGTATTAGAGTTTTCTGCTTTTTAGGTAGCTTCTCCTATTTACAATATTTTCATATAGAATAGTGCGTTCTAAAAGAATAGGTCAAACTTCAAATAATGAGTTGACCTCACCCTATGGATCTGTGGCAAACTATTTATTACTCAGAATGGTCACTGCTCTTCCCTGTTGGAGGATATAGATCCTCACCATGTTGAACTCAGATCTGGCCACGGTCTAACTCTTGCCAACAAAGAGTGAGCAAAAGTGATAGGTGTCCTTCCAAGCAAAAGCTTTACGAGCCAGATGGTCTCTTGTCCTGACATGAGCCCAGCAGTTTCACAAATGGGGTGTCTCCTTCACCCTGGGTCTAGGAGTAAAGACAATGCAGACCAGATAAGCAGTTTTCCACAATGGACATGAAACACGAGCAGGAAATAAGCCTTTGTTGCTGAAACCCTCTGAGGTTTGGGGGTCTTTGTTACTGTAGCATGACCTAGCCAACCTGACTAAAACAGAGTCCAGCAGTCTCTCCCATGACTCTCTAACAATAATCTGTCATTTGGATAACATTTTTCTTGCTTGGATATGTTATTTATTGGCTTTTCTTTTGGGATGTTATGTTTTCTTTGGTTTTATCCAAGCTCCTCAAATTTACTTCTCAATTCTCAGTTCTAGCTCCTTCTTCCTTAAGAGTTCTTTTCAGATAACTCTTGCCTTCAAGGATGTTTTCTTCCCTACCCTTACTTGCAATATAAAGAATTTGGTTAAAGGCCAAGGAAAATTTCAATATATGCTGCCTTATATGTTCCTTATACTTTTAGAATTCTCCAGCAGCAGTTAACCCAGGTCATTATTTAAGGCACAACAAATACTTTTCGAATATCTTTCCTTGTAGTAACTTTACTGGTAAAGTAGATATGGATTTACTCTCTTTCTCAATCAAAGGAAATGATTACAGAAAAATATTGATAACCTAGTCCCCTTCTTTGTGCTATTGTACCTATTGCTGTGTAGCCCTGGTGGCGTAGCGGTTAAGAGCTCAGCTGCTAACCAAAATATCTGCAGTTCAAGTCCACCAACCTCTCCTCGGAAACCCTATGGAGCAGTTCTACTGTGTCCTACAAGGTCACTATGAGTTGGAACCGACTTGATGGCACCTAACAACAACAACCCATTTCTATTGACCATGTAAACACAAGGCTATGGTGCATTACTGAAGCATTTTAAGTCTTCCTTTTCCTCATTTCTCTAAGCTTTCTACAGACAGCCCTAATTTTGTACAGTTCGGCTTGTGTTTTACTCATTTGCAGTTAAGATTTGTGGTTGTTTACATAGAAAAATTCTGAGAAATCTACAAAACAACTACTAAAACTACGAAGTAAATTTAGCGAGGTTGCAGGATCTATAGTTAACATAAAAAAAATTGTGCTTTTAATGTATAAGCAACAAACAATTGGAAAATTAAAATTTAAAATTGCATTTACCATAAATATAGAAACAAAATGCTTTGTGATAATCCAACAAAAAAGTGTAAATTCTCTTTCCTGAAAGCTACAAAATGATCCTGAAAAAAATTAAGAGACTTAAAATAAATGGAAAGCTATACCATGTTTATAGATTAGGAGACTCAGTATTACTAAGATGCCAATTCTTTCCAAACAGATGTATAGATTTAATGCAATCCCAATCATGATCCCAGCAGGTCTTTTGGTTGACAAGATGATTCTGAAATTTACATGGAAATGCAAAGGACCTGCAATATCCAAAGCCACCTTGGGAAAAAAGAACACACAACAAATTTGGGTACTTACACTGCCTGATTTCAGGACTTACATTAATCAAGACAGAATGGTGCAGGCATAAAACAAAAAACAAAACCTGTCGAGTCAGTTCCAACTCATAGCGACCCTATAGGACAGAGTAGAACTACCCTATAGAGTTTTTAAGGAGAGCCTGGTAGATTTGAACTGCTGACCTTTTGGGTTAGCAGCCTTAGCGCTTAACGACTATGCCACGAGGCATAAGGGGCAACAAATAGACCAAAGGAACTGAATAGAGAATCCAGAACTGGACCTGCTCTTATATGATTATGACCTGACCTGGGAACAGTCATTCTTCAGATCCTATATTCAGTGCTCTCAGGACAATGAAGTATGTGCAGGTTGAAAACAGACCCTAATTTATAGGACAAGGCACAGTACACAGTGATATTTTAGGGAGTTAAATTTTACAGCCATTTAGTGTATTATTGAACAGAGCCATCATTCTCCCCCACCCCCGCTTTCAGCCTATATATTGGTAAGAATTACAAGATGGATCTAAGCCTGAGATTCTAGGATGGGTCAATGTTTAGACAATTGTCCCCATGTTTCTTATGTCATCTCTCTGCATCTCTCATGTCATCCCTGCAATCCACATTTTCTAGGTTGGTCCTGATTTCAAATAGTCTGTCTGTGATCCTCACTGTTAATCATACGTGTCAGATCACGAGTCCTAATTTGGGGTTCAGAACATTGGGCTGAGGTAGTAGCATGAGTCCTCCTTCTTAGGCAATTCTGGTACCTTATCCCTCTGTGTGACCTGGAGCTACAAGCAACCTCTTCCATTTTAGGTAGTAACAATAGCCACACTTACTAAACTTTTATGTGCTCAGTTTTATGACAAACATTTTATATATATTAGACCTTTTAGTCCTCAAAACAATGATACCTCCTACTACCCATTGCTGTCGAGGTCAATTCTGACTCACAGTGACCCTATAGGATAGCATTTCCAAGGCTGTAAATCTTTATGGAAGCAGACTGCCACATCTTTCTCCCTTGAAGCAGCTGCTGAGTTTGAACTGCGAGCCTTTTGGTTAGCAGCTGAGCGCTTAACCACTGAGCCACCAGGGCTCTTTTATCAATAATAGTTGGTAGGATTATTTTGTCTAGTTTACTGACGAAAAATTAAAAAACCCAGAGAAGTTAGATAAGTTAATAACAACTATGTAAACGAAAACTAGATTGAGTTCTGAAGAGAACAGTCATAAGAGTCAATCAGACTGGAAACTTCTTAGGTCTTTAATACAAGTTCCTTATTTGCAATTTTGAACTCCAAAGTAGCTGTGAAAACCAAACATTATTTGTTAACAATTTTGGTGTACAACCTCACCTGATTTTAGACCCATAATATAGTGATATGCAATGAAAATCTCCCAGAGGGGGATACAGTACTTGCCCACGTGATCTTTTTCTCCTTGGAGAATCTCAAGGGAGTTGTAGTTTGGAAAATGATGTCCTGAGATAATCTTGCTGTTGCTGTTTAAGTCCTCCTAATTTCTTTTTTGCATGAATTTGGTTTCTCCTTTTCAGTTTACTTTAATTCACTCTTTACTGTCTCAGCATGCCAATTGGCAACTGATGATTTTTTATCCTAATGGTCACGTCTGCGTGCCTAATTGTTCAGGGTTCCTAAGTAGTTTCCTGTTCATGATCTCACTTGGTCCTCAGTAAAACCACGTCTTTTTCCAGCAATGAAGAAATGGGGACTCTGAGGACACAGAGCTAGTGTGTGTCAGAACCGGAGTTGGACCTGGTTCTGGGTCTTCCAAGCCAATGTTCCCTCCACCATGGCATGCCCCGCTCAGGCCTAGTACCCGCCAGGACTAACAAAAGTGCTGTCTTCAGAACAGCTTGTTAGTGATCCTCACCAACAGCAAGAGTCTCGTGTTTTACATAATGTTAATACACACACACACATATATATATTACACAGCCCACAGAGCTGAAAGCAGAGAATACAAGAAGGATGTTTGTTGTTAGGTGCTGTCAAGTCAGTTCCAACTCATAGCGACCCTAGGTACAACAGAACAAAACACTGCCTAACCTGCACCATCTTCATAATCATTGCCGTGTTTGAGCTCATTGTTGCAGCCACTGTGTCAACCCATCTTGTTGAGGGTCTTCCTCTTTTTCACTGACCCTCTACCTTACCAAGCATGATGTCCTTCTCCAGGGACTGGTCCCTTCTGATAACATGTCCAAAATACAAGAGACAAAGTCTCACCATCCTTGTTTTTAAGGAGCATTCTGGTGTACATCTTCCAAGACAGATTTGTTCGTTCTTTTGGTAGTCCATGGTATATTCGATATTCTTCACCATCACCATAATTTAAAGGCATCAATTCTTCTTTGGTCTTCCTTATTCATTTTCCAGCTTTTGCATGCATATGAGGTGATTAAAAATACCATGGCTTGGGTCAGGCGCACCTTAGCCCTGTAAGTGACATCTTTGCTTTTTAACATTTTAAAGAGGTCTTTTGCTGCAAATTTGCCCAATGCAATACATCCTTTGATTTCTTGACTGCTGTGTCAATGGGAGCTAGATTGACTGATAAGTGGTGGAGAAAATATTTACCTGTGTTTTATTGACTATGCAAAGGCATTCAACTGTGTGGATCACAACAAATTATGGATAACATTGCGAAGAATGGGAATTCCAGAACACTTAATTGTGCCCATGAAGAACCTGCACATAAACCAAGAGGTAGTCGTTTGAACAGAACTGGGGGATACCGTGTGGTTTAAAATCAGGAAAGGTCTGCGTCAGGGTTGTATCTTTTCACCATACTTATTCAATCTGTATGCTTAGCAAATAATCTGAGCAACTGAACTATATGAAGAAGAACGTGGCATCAGGATTGAAGGAAGACTCATTAACAACCTGTGATATGCAAATGACACAATGTTGCTTGCTGGAAGTGAAGAGGGTGTTGTGGTTTAGCACTTACTGATGAAAATCAAAGACTACGGCCTTCGGTGTAGATCATCCCTCAACGTAAAGAAAACAAAAATCCTCACAACTGGACCGATAAGCAACATCATGATAAATGGAGAAAAGATTGAAGTTGTCAAGGATTTCATTTTACTTGGATCCATAACCAATGCCCACGGAAGCAGCAGTCAAGAAATCAAAGGACATATTGCATTGGGCAAATCTGCTGCAACAGACCTCTTTAAAGTGTTAAAAAGCAAAGAAGTCACTTAGAGGACTAAGGTGCACCTGATCCAAGCCACAGTATTTTCAACTGCCTCATGTGCGTGTGAAAGCTCTACAATGCATAAGGAAGACTGAAGAAGAATTGATGCCTTTAAATTATGTTTTGGGGGAAGAGTATTGAATAATATACCATGGATTGCCAGAAGAATGAACAAACTGTCTTGGAAGAAGTACAGCCAGAATGCTCCTTAGAAGCAAGGATGGCAAGACTTCATCTCCTGTACTTTGGACATGTTATTGGGAGGGACTGGTCCCTGGAGAGGGACACCATGCTTGCTAAAGTAGAGGGTCAGCGAAAAAAGAGGAAGACCCTCAATGAAATGGATTGACACAGTGGGTGCAATGATGGGCTCAAACATAACAATGATTGTGAGGATGGCACAGGACCAGGCCCAGTTTTTGTTCTGTTGTACATAGGGTTGCTATGAGTTGGAGCTGACTCGAAGGCACCAAAGAACAACAACAATACACAACCCACAGTACACCTACAAGCAAAAAAAAAAAAAAAAAAAAAACAGTGATCAGAACAGCAGCAGCACAGAGGGAGAGAGGAGGGAGTACCACAGTCTCGGGGCTCCCATTTATTCCCAGGATTCAGATATGGTAGAAACACTGTGTGCATGTTGGTCAGACATGCACTCAGATATTTCAGTCAACTGCCTTCTTTGTGGCAGGTTTCTCTCTGATCTCCTATGAAGTTGAAAATTCAGGATGAAGTAGGTGTTATTTTATTGATCGGGAGGGTATGGTGGTTCAGGGAGTTTTATTGCTTCTACACCAGGTTGTGACAAGGGTTTGTTGCTTCAACTTTGACAAGAGTGTGTAACTGATTTCCTTTATTAAGGAGTGTAGGAGCCTGGAAGCACTTTAGGCCACCTGGATCAAACTCTTCATTCCAGAACACATCACTGAGGCCCAGGAGAGGGGAATCACTTACCTGACATCACAAAGCCGATCAGAAGGAGACTTGGAGCGAGAATTCGGCTTCTTGATTTCTGAACTCGTGATCCTCTAATACATCACACTGCCATTTCTGAATCTTGACACTGAGGAAACAAGTGCCTTGATCTTTATGTTGTACATGCCACATTCACCAGCAGAGGGCACCATTAATCTGTTGGTGTCTTTAAGAACTTTGGTGTCCATGTGTTATTAAACAAACCAAAAAAAAGAACACAACCCGTTGCCAGCTGAGTCGATTCTGACTCATAGCGATCCTATAGGACAGAGTAGAACTGCCTCGTAGGGTTTTCAAGGCTGTAATCTTGAAGGAAGCAAACTGCTTTCTCCCATGGAGTAGCTGGCAGGTTCTAACCACTCACCTTTTGGTTAGCAGCAGAATGCTTTAACCATTGTGCCACCAGGGCTCCTCCCAGGTGTTATTAGATGTGTATTAATATTTTAAAAACTTAACATGGGGAGATCAATAGCTTGTAAGAATAGACATGAGTACCATATTTTTACTCAAATAACGCACACCTAAGTTTGTTTGCCAAACGTGCTCTCACCCCTCCCTGAGGTATTTTCTTAAGTGTGCTATGCTCATGCATTTTTACAGCAACATTATAGCGGTGCTACCTTGCATGGGAGGGCGGTTGGCAAAAAAGCATAGAAGGCGCATATTATTTGCATAAAAATACGGTATTTTCAGCAACTCCCTTATTTTTGACTCGCTTACTTTGGACACATCAACAAGAAAGACCAATTATGTAATAAAGTCTATTAAGAAAATATCCTGCAACCCACTTTGAAGAGTGGTGTCTGGGGTCCTAAAAGCTAGCAAGCAGCCATCTAAGATGCATCAATTGGTCTCAACCCACCTGAAGCAAAGGAGAACGTAGAACATCAAAGACAGAAAGTAATCATGGGCTGGAGAGACAGAAAGGGCCACATAAACCAGAGACTCCATCAGCCTGAGACCAGAAGAACTAGATGGTGCCTGGCTATAACCAATGACTGCCCTGACAGGGAACACAACAGAGAACCCCTGAGGGAGCAGTGGGGTGCAGACCCCAAATTCTCAGAAAAAGGCCAGACTTAACGGTCTGACTGAGACTAGAAGGTCTCCAGGCCTTCTAGCAGCCCAGGACAGTAGCCATTCCCAGAACCAACTCTTCAGACAGGAATTGGACTGGACTATGGGATTGAAAATGATACTGGTGAAGAGTGAGCTTCTCGGATCAAGTAGACACATGAGACTATGTGGGCATCTCCTGTCTGGAAGGGAAATGAGAGGGCAGAAGGGGTCAGAAAGCTGGCCAAATTGATATGAAAATAGAGAGTGGAGGGAAGGAGTGTGCTGTCTCATTAGGGTGAGAGCAATTAGGAGTATAGGGCGAGGTATATATAAATTTTTGTATGAGAGACTGACTTGATTTGTAAACTTTCACTTAAAGGATGATAAAAATAAAAAAAAATAAAAAAAGAGGAAGACCAATTGCTGGAAAAGGATATCATGGTTGGCAGAGGGTCACCGAAGACGAGGGAGACCCTCAGTGAGAGGGACTGACGCAATGGCTACAACAACGGACTCAGACAGACCTGTGATTGTGAGGCTAGCTCAGCACTGGGCGCCATTTTGTTGTTATCCGTAAGGTCATCCAGAGCTGGAGCGGACTTGATGACAACTAACAACAACAATATTTTCAGGCACTGTTTTCCAAAAAAGAATATGAAACACAGTGATGTACTCTAATATGGAGGTAAACATGTCTGTGGCAAACAGAGGCTCCTTGAAAACCTGATTTAGAGAAGAGTCAGATGTGTCTGAGCCCCAGGAAGTCACTGAATATCTCTGTCCTTATGTTATTCAGGCACAGAAACACGTTGCCCTTTGTCCTGAGATAAAAAAAAAAAAAAAACCTGAGATAAAGTAGGTAGAAATTGGGCTCCTTCCCTCTTACAGAGCAATTCATGGCTGTGACATTATCATATTAGAACAAACACTTCCACTTCACAAGGTGTGTCTATGCGCACTGCTTCCCAGGCAGCGTGGCTGTGCCGCTGTTTGACTTGGTGACGATAAGCCCATCTTGCAGAGCGATAGAGAGAATGAAACAAGACACTGTATGACAGTCATCATGCACAGCGTCTGGTGTTCGAAGAACAGAAGGAACAGGACCTCTCTACAGGCAATGTCCTTTGGTAGTTTGGTTGGATTGCAAGTAGGATCCAGCCCTCTGGGAGGCTAACAGGTTATTGGCATATAGCTTGGAACATAACATGGAGTCAGAATGAAAGCAGAGGCCTGGCACCATGAAGGGAGGCAAGCTTCTGGCCACAGTCTGTGGCCCTGGACCAGGTAGATCATGATCAAAAGGGGTGGGGTGGTGGGGGAAGGAACTGCAATGTGAACCGTGCAGTTCAATCTCTGAACACTTTCTTTTCAAACTTGAGTTTGGAACTGGGAGGGCCAAGCCTGCAGGTGGCGGTGTCAGGCAAAGCAAGATTTTCTGGTTGCAAATGGGATGTTGGAAATTACCTCATGGGGTACCTGCCTCAAAGCAGGTTCTTATTAAATATTCCCTTTCTTTTCCTAGTCAGGCTCCCTCTTCTCTCTGTTCTGCCCATCCTTCTTCTGTTCCTCCCTCTCCTTTACTTCCTTTCGTATCTCCAGGTTAGAAAAACTGTGAGCGAGATTACAATCCCAATAAGGATAGATGTCAAAGCAGTGAATACGGAATCAGCTAGACGTGGTAAGTAGACAGGAGTAAAAGAAGAGCACTTAAATAAGGCCAAGTTGGTGGCAAACTCATAAAAGCCCGCTGCCCTCGAGTCGATTCTGACTCATCGTGACTCCACTGAAGTGTGGGGCTTGCTGCTGGCTTTTCTTCTTTTCTTTTGGAGGGAAATGGAGGCAGGAGGACGTTATTGCGTTTGCTTTATGTATACAATAGATGTGTATTTGCCTCTCAGAGAGGAAACAGGGCTAGAGATATAGAATTGGATATTTTACATATGGAAGTTATAAATGAAGCCACGAATGTGAATAAAAATCGCTGAGGCAGGAAAGGACAAGCGGAGAGGGGCAAGGATTGAAAATTGAGATAAAATGCTGTCATGGATTGAATTGCGTCCTGCGAAAAATGTGTGTCAACTTGGTTAGGCCATGATTCCCAGCATTCTGTGGTGGTCCTGCATTTTGTGATTATAATTTTATGCTAAAGAGGATTAGAATGGAATTGTAATACCACTCTTACTCAGGTCATCTACCTGATCCGATGTAAAGGGGGTTTTCCTGGGGTGTGACCCCCACCATCTTTTATCTCTCAAGAGATAAAAGGAAAGGGAAGCTAGCAGAGAGGGGAGACCTCATACCACCAAGAAAGGAGCACAGGGAGCAGAGCTTTTCGACCTGGGGTCCCTGAATGAAGAAGCTCTTAGTCCAGGGGAAGATTGATGAGAAGGCCGACAGAGAGAGAAGGCGATTCCCGGGAGCTGACATCTGAATTTGGACTTTTAGCCTGCTTTGCTGTGAAGAAATAAATTTTTGTTAAAACCATCCACTTGTGGTATTTCTGTTACAGCAGCACTAGATAACTAAGAAGATGTTCTTTAGGGCTGAGGGGAGAAAAACCACAAAAAGGCAGTGGGAGATGTAGGTGGGGACCAGGATGCAGCAGAGAAGAGAGCAGAGATGTGAAGGAGAAAGAGGACTTGGGTCAAAGCATTGCTGGACAGGGGCAGGGTTGCCCCTCTTTGTACTTCAGACGCCAGAGTTGATTAACTCTCATCGTTGGTAGGTCCAGGGACTTGCAGTTGGAACCGCCCTACTGTGGGAACTGTGTATGAGGCAAAAGCAGCCTCTTCTGCCCTGGAATTACCAACAAACTCACCACATCCTGACCTAGTGAGAAAGTGAAACAAAATGTAACACTGAACTAACACTATGACGGAGTCCCTAGGTGGTGTGAACGGTTAAGCGCTTGGCTGCTAACTGAAAGGTTGGGGGTTTGAGTCCATGTAAACGTGCCTCAGAAGAAAGACCTGGTGACCTACGTCTGAAAAATCAGCCATCGAAAACTCTGTGGAGCACAGTTCTACTCTGACGCACATGGGGTGTCCATGAATCGGAATCAACTCCATGGCAACTGGTACTACCGGGGGTCTAAGAGAGAGGGGTGGCGAGGAGAGTGGGTAACAGAGTTTGGGGGAAATCAATCAAGCCGTGCCTAACACGGGCGCAGGCGGAAAGAGAGTGGAGCAATGTGAGGTCAGAAGAAAATTAACCATTTAAGAAATTGGTAGGATGTTTGGTACTAAAAGAACTCACAAACATATGACTAATTAGGCCAATTAAATGTCAGAGACTGGGAAATTACCATTTTCATTGTGTCATTAGAAAGAAACAGAGTGCCCTGAACTTTATAATAAGTAAGCAAGCAAGTGAACAAGTGCTGTTCACATCAGCCATCACTAGCATTCCCCTGGTCATTCTGAGGTCAACATTAGAACGGGGAGCAAGGTGGGTGCCCTAAATGAAGGATGGGAGACTCTGTCACCAGTAGAGGTGGATATGAGGGCAAAAAATACTGAATGGATCCCAAAGGAGATTACTGACAAAGAAAGGAAGGCTATCACTGAAAAGCAAGAAATCCTATTTCTCTTTTCAGTTGAAAAAACTGTTGAGAAATTTGCATTGTCCTTACTAGGTACTCAGCCAGTGCAGAAGTTTGGATTAAAATCTGATGATGACAGGGGAACTTTTGAAGCCCACTGCTGTGTCTTTTTAATTTATTTTTTGGAGGAATACAAGAAGTTGGAATGTGAAAACTTAAACTCTGTTCTGTTTCTAAAGTTATGCCGTTAAGTTTGGAGTCTATTTGAATGTATACTTCAGGAGACCTGAGGTGTTCGGATGGCCACCAGGAGAAGGTTTTCTGTGAGAGTTTCTAAACACTTTGGAGGAAATGGCCGAGAGGGCTTGGGGACCAGCAGTCAGGATTGTAGGCACTGGAGATAAGATTCTCGGACACTGGTAGAGCAATAATTCTCTTCACTCCTTGGGGTGTGTTATGAATTGAATTGTGTCTCCCAAAACATGTGTTGTAAATCCTAATCCCTATGCCTGTGGTTATGATCCCATTTGGGAATGGGTTGTCTTTCTTATGTTAATGAGACAGGATGAGTGTAGGTTGTATCTTAAATTAATCTCTTTTGAGATATGAAAGAGATTAAATGAGCAAGCAGAAGAAGCAGAGATGGGGGAAGAGAAATGCCAAGCCACATAAGACTGCCCATGAGCAGAAGTTCAAAGAGATAAGGACCCTCCTCCAGAGTCGACAGAAAGAGAAATTCTTCCCCTAGAGCCGGCACCCTGAATTTGGACTTCCAGCCTCCTAAACTGTAAGAAAATAAATTTCCAAAAAAAGAAAAGAAAAGAAATGAAATTTCTGTTTATTAAAGCCACCCATTTGTGGTCTTTTTGTTATAGCAGCTGTCATGGATTGAGTTACGGCCCCCCCAAATTCGTGCATCAATTTGGCTGGGCCATGATTCCCATTATTGTGTGGTTGTCTTCCCTTTTGTGCTTCAAATTCTATGCTAAAGAAATTAGGGTGGGATTGTAACACCTTACTAAGGTCACATCCCTGATCCCACCCTCTTTGTTAAAGCCATCCACTAGTGGTATTTCTGTTACAGCAGCACTGGATAACTAAGACAGGGTATGAGGGAGAATCTCTAGGAATACACAGCATTTCATGGATCTCGTCCAGGGATACCAGCTTTTGAAAAGGACGCTTAGGGAATAACTTTTGGTGGTGATGTTTACATGCCCAGTCCTGGTGGGATGTGCCTTCCTTCACAGAAAAGAACAGAACAAGGCTACCTTTCAGATGTCATTTGTATCTTTGCACTCATTCTTCTGCTTATCTAACAAGGATTCTCCTTGGAATTGCTCCCTGTGTGTTGCTATGATACTGAACAGGTTTCAGAGGAGCTTCCAGACTAAAGTGGACTGGGAAGAAATGCCTGGTGATCTACCTCCAAAAGTCAACCAACGAAAACCCTATATATCACAAGGGTCTGATACACAACTGATCATGGGGATGGCACAGGACCAGGCAACGTTTCATTCTATCGTGTATGGGGTCGTCGTGAGCTAGGCAGGCTCGGTCGTAGCCAGTAACAACCAGAGGCTGCTGCTAGTATCCAATGTCTGTTTTCCTTTTCTTCTACAGTAAATAAGGTCAGGAGTTTTAGCTGGGCACATGGCCACTCAAAATAGAGGCTCCTGTTCCTAGCCTCCTCCTTACAGCTAGGTGTGGCTGTGACCAGGTTGCACAAATGAAAAGCAAGTGAAGTGGAGCAAAACTTCCGAGAAGAGTTCTTACGGGCAGGGGTGTGGCCTTTCCAGCCTGTGCCTCCCTTTTGTCTGGAAGGTGGTTATTATGCCTGGAGCCCAAGCAGCCATTTTGGGTGGAGAGGTAGAAACTCTGTGCAGAGGGTAGCAAAGCAACTAGAGACAGAACCTGGCCTCTTGATACATGATTTCAAAGTTTATTTCAACTTTTTTTTGGCCTTTTCCAAGTTTTGTCTATTGCATTTTTCTACACATATTATTTTTATAACCAGGCAACATTAAAACCCTGATGTTTGAGGCCTATTTTAATTTTTTACCTTCTTTATGAATGCTTTCACGATTTTCTTGTATCAATGAAAATAAATAAAATGACATAGCTGATAAATTTATTCTTAAAATATTCCACTGTTTTGGTCAAAAAGAATGTTGGAAAGGTGGTAGCAGAGGCCAGATACTGAGCCTCCAGGTTTTTTTCTCTCTGGCTTGCTTGCCTGTAAAGTAAGAGCCTTTTGAGACTTCCCTTGACTGTAACATGAGGAACAGAGGAGACAAAGATGGGATGCGGGGGATTGGGCTGATACAAAGGGCACAAAGTATTAGTAGAGAAAGAAGAAATGATCAGTCAACCCCATATTCCTGCTTCTCGGGAAGCTCATAAAATGTCTTCATTTAGGGAGAAGGTCGTTTCTGGGCCTCCTACTCATTCCTGATCAAATTTAGACACAAACGACAAGCACATCAAGTGCCCTGCCCACCGCCCCCCCATCTATAGGCCCAACCTCCAGAGGAAGGGCCCCTGACCACAGGGCGCAGGGTTGGGGTGGGGTGGGGGAGATACTCTTATGCAGGTCTCCAAGGTACCAGGCTGAAACCATTTGAAATCACCTGGAGGGAACTGATGGCCAAGGTTCTCTGATGGTGGGCAAGCCTCCTCTTTTGTGTGAGTGTGCACATGTGTGTGTGTTTTAAACAGCTTTATTGAGATATAATTCACATACCATACAATTTGCCCATTTAAAAGTGTACAATTCAATGATTTTTAATATAGTCATAGATACGTGCAGCCGTCACCGCAATCAATTACAGAATGTTTTCATCAGGTCAAGAAGAAACTCCACACTCCTTAGAAACCGCTTATTCTTTTACCTGTCTCCTCCTTCTGTCCAACCTATCCCTAGGCCTAAGTAACCACTAATTGACTGTCTGTCCCCTAGAGTTCCCTGTTTTGGACATTTCATACGAATAGAATCATATAATATGTGGCCTTTTGTGACTGCTTCTTTCACGAAGCATAATGAAGCCTTCTGGTTTCACAATCTGCACGATCCTTTTACTTAGTGGGATGTGGAGCCATTTCTTTGCCTGGTTGGCAATCTTAACCTTAAACTTGGGTCATGGGCTAAAAGGAGGCGGCTCAGCAATCACTCTTAATGGCGATACCAGATGAGAGAGACGCTTACTCTTTTAGTTTCTCCTCTGCCATGTTCTGAAATTTAAAGGTGCAAAGTCTCGGCAAACTCAAACTGCAATTAAACCTCCATAATAAAAAATATGCAGGGCTCTGGTTTTCAGGCTCCTCTTGTCCTTTTCACCTGAGGAGGTTCCACCCACAAAACCAAAGCTCTTTGCATTCTCTCTAAATAAACCCTAACCGTTATTTAATGCGCAAACCATTGTACTTGCTGCCTGGGGCGAAGCGTTTGTTTTTGCAGAAGCTTACAACCTAGGGAGAAGCAGTCCCATAAGTGAATCTAAAGGTAAGAAATACTGTAGTGTCTTAGTTGTCTACTGCTGCTATAACAAATACCGCAAGTGGGTGGCTTTAATGAACAGAAATTTGTTTTCTCACAATTTAGGAGGCTAGAAGTCTGAATTCAGCGTGCTGTGTCTAGGGGAAGGCTTTCTCTCTGTCTGCTCTGGGGAAGGTCCTCGTTTCTTCTCAGCTTCTGTTCCTTGGCTCCTTGGTGGTCTTCATGTGACCTGGCATCTATCTTTACCCGTCTCTGCTTGCTTCTCTGTGCCTAATCTGCTCAATTTATAAAAGGTGACTGTCTTAAGACACACCCTACACTGATATAGCCTTATTAACATAACAAAGAAAACTCTTTCTAAATGGAATTATGTCCACAAATATAAGGGTTAGGATTTACAACATGTATTTTGGGGGGACACAATTCAATCCATAACGCATAGAAATACCTACAAAATTCAGTGGGTGTATGGCAAAAGGTGGGAATAGTTTAGTTGGGAGGAGGAGAATGGTTGTGTCTGTGAAGAATTTATAGAGATGGTGGAATGTGAGCTAGATTCTATATGACGGATGGATTTAAAGAAAAAGAGGTATCCCGGGCAGAGGAAACAGCCGGAGGAAACTTCAGGAAACAGTGAGCCAAGCAATGACTGGAGTACAAAGTACATGATGGGTAGTTCTGGTAATGATGGACAGTGTCACACAAACTAGAAACCAAGTAGTTGTTGTTGTTGCCAATGAGTTGACTCTGACTCATGGTGACCTTATGCATAACAGAACGAAATGTTGCTCGGTCCTGTGCCATCTTCATGATTGCTGACATGTTTGAGTCTTGTTGAGACTATTGTGTTAATCCATCTCGTTGAGGGTTTCCCTCATTTTTGTTGGCCCTCTACTTTATCGACTTTTATGTCCTTTTCTAGTGATTGGTCTTTCCTGGTGATTTGTCTAAAGTAAGCAAGTCAAAGTTTTGCTATCTTTGCTTCTAAGGAACATTCTGGTTGTAGCTCTTCTAAGAATGATTTGTTCTTTGGGCAGTCCATGGTTATTCAATATTCTTCACCAACACCACAATTCAAACATTTGTCAGTTTGTCATACTGTGTCATTTTTTGGTAGCTTACATATTGCTGTGATGCTGGAAGCTATGCCATTGGTACTTCAAATATCAGCAGGCTCATCCACAGTGCACAGGCTTCAGCAGAGCTTACAGACAAAGACAGACTAGGAGGAAAGGCCTGGCAATCTACTTCTGAAAATTTACCAATGAAAACCTTAGGGATCACAATAGAAACTGGATAGGGGCTTTGAACACCGTGGACAACGTTCTGTATGCAAAGGAGAGTTCTGTATGCTGAGTTTTACACAAATAATGCATGCCTTCTATGTTTGTATGCCAACCACTCCCTTCCGCTGTGAGATATTTTCATAAGCATGCTATGCTATTTTTTTAAACATAAAAAATAAATTGGCATAGTGATGCTTATGAAAATACTTCATGGGGGGATGGTGTGGTTGGCAAGCAAACGTACAAGGCACGCGTCATTTGTGTAAAATATGATAATTTTGAAAGACGGGATTGAGGAGTAAGCATCTTGGAGTGAGAAGGAAGAGTAAAAGCATAAAAGGCCCCAAAGCATGTCAGTGATGTGAGAAGAAGTGCACAGAACTGCGGGGTGGATTCCAACTACCAACCTTCCGGTTAGTAGCCGAGCACAAATGTTTTGTGCCACTCAGGGACTCCTATATATTTTAGGAGATCTTTCTTTTTTTAATTAATATCTTATTTTATTTTTGGTGAAAATACACACAGCAAAACCCGCTCCCATTTTATAGATTCTAGACATGATGATCAGGGACATTGGCTACATTCTTCACGTTGTGTCAACATTCTTGTTGTTTCTGTTCTAGTTGTTTCACTCCCTTTAGTTTAAACTTGCCTTTCAACCTTCTCATCTGTGCTTTCAAGTAGCGGTTGACCGTTTGGTCTTTTATAGATAATTTTTTTTTTTTAAAGTACACAGTTGTCAAGAATGACAATCTTTACTTTTTGAGCAAAACTGTTACTTAGTTTAAAGGTAACTTCAGGGGATAGTTTCAATTCCAGGTCTGAAGAGCAACTCAGAGCCATAGTCTTGGGGACTCCTCCAGTCTTGATAGGTCCAATAAGTCTGGATTTTTGAAGAATTTGAGATTCTGTTCCACATTTTTCCCCCTAATTTAAGGGGCTATCTTAAAAAAAAAAAATTAAAACTTGCTAATACAGAATTAGGTGCAAAAGTGAATATTTATTTAGAATGATAAAAGAATTCACAAACAATTATAAGTATTGAGAGACTGAAAAAACACAACAAATATTACAAAATCTGGAAAAATTTTGATTCACTACCTGACTCATCTCTGCTGTGTTTTTCAGACCTTTCCTCCATATGTTGTTTGATTGCTTTTTCATGTGATAACCATTTTGTAGTATTTTTATAGAAGGAGTAGAAATGTTGTTTAGTCTTTCCTCTATTATGGCTGATTAAAAATGCATTATTTAATATTGATAATATAGAAAACTAACATGCTTATATTGGGATACGACCTCTGACCCGACACGGGCGAGTCATGACACAGAGAGGGGACACACTGGGCTTTAGGAGTGCCCCTGGGACACGTTTCTTCACTGGTTCGGCCAGCAAGAACCCCAGTGCACACAGAGATCATTGTGAATCATACACACCCAAACTCAGTGCAACCCCAACTCAACTTGCCCTGAGCTAACTTCTAGATAGGCTCATGGGTCACTCTACTACCACTCAGAAAGATGGGAAGTAACAGAGAGGAAATAGAAGACAGATGTCTTATAAATTGCCGTTAAACAATCTTATTTTTTGCAGATTTACAAAAGGATATGGTCAAGTGAAACTCTGGCAAAGGTACTGCCCACGGCCTTGGAAGGGGCCCATCCTAGTGATGGCCTTTGAAGCTTTTAAGCTTCGTTGATATTTTCGTAAATCCACCTTTACTTCTGTGCATCTTTCTTAGGGAGTCCCTGGGTGGTGCAAACCGTTAATGCCTTGGCTGTTAACCAGAAGGCTGGAGGTTCAAGTCCACCCAGAGGCACCTTGGAAGACACACCTGGTGGTGATCTACTTCTGAAAACTCAGCCTTTGAAAGCCTACGGAGCATAGTTCTACTCTGACACACATGGGTTGCCATGAGTCGGCTTCGACTTGATGGCAACTGGTACTGGTATCTTGATTAGGAAACCACTGCAAAGGTATACACTAGCAAAAGCAGAGGGCAAGTGAAAAAGTCGAGGCATCCGGGAAGCAGTGATCTGACTCAAGACAGCTCTGGAGAGAAGTTTCTGGAAGACAGTAATTCATCAGTCCTAGAAAGCAGTTAACTTTGCGCTGATATAGGAAGGTGAAAGGATCCTGGAGTGTACATGGAAATTTCTCAAGATGCAGACCATGAATATTTGGGAAATACCCAAAAGGATCCTCTAAAGGCACTCAGCCATAAACGTCCAGTCTGTGCGTACAGCTCATCAAAAGCCCACACCAGGAGTCCACGTTTTCCATCAGACTTGAAAATATCCAGAAGCCTATTATCTCTGCCAGCTAGAAATCCTAAACTACACCTTAGGGCAGGGAGAGGAATTAGTCCAATAATTTGGTAAATAATATTTTTATTTCCCATTTTGACTTTGACTAATAAACACCAGTGAATATACTTTTGAAAGAGAGAAATAACTTCTGTCTGTAATTGATGGAAACAAATAGAGATGCAAGGATATAATTTAAAGCTACAAAGGTAACCAATAAAGACCACAAAAACCCCGTTGTCGTTGAGTCTGTTCTGACTCACAGCAACCTTATAGGACAGAGTAGAACTGCCCCACAGGGTTTCCAAAGAGTGCCTGGTGGATTCAAACTGCCGACCTTTTGGTTAGCAGCTGTAGCTCTTAACCGCTAGACCACCAGGGTTTCCAAGGTAACCAATAGATACATTGAAAAAGGTTTTATAGACATATACTTCATATACATGTATATGTATACAGTATGCAAGCGTGTTGGAGAGAGATACTGGGGTGTAAGATCTAAGCTAAATAGTAAAACTAAACTAATAAATATATAAAAATAAATATAAGTAAAATAAAAACTAATAAAAACTAAACCTTCATGTAGCAGAGCAGGAAGTGAATGGGTATTATATAGCACTGACAAATCCAGAATTAGCTCCATGAGCTTGTTACTGAGAACTTCAGAGGAAGCCACCGGAAGGACTAAATCAGGAATGATTACAAATGATGGCCCCAGGGAGCAAATTAAGAATGGAGGGCAGGCAGGGGACTAGGATTTTTCTTTATCAGTGTCTACATTATTTGATTGTAAAAAATCATGCACATGTTGTTCTGATTAAAAAGAAATTCAAAATATTTAAGAAAGCAGTCCAGCTCCTGTGCCTTCCTCAGAGTTGGGACCGTGGGTTTCACCTCCTTATTGTCAGGTTTCATCAGTTAACTTGCTTTTGTTACCTTGGGATGGGTGTGTGTGCAAAGGAATGAAACACTGATGTAGTGTTGTTATAGGATGTTAGATCTGGAAATCATTTAGTTCGACACCTCCTCCCTATATTATAGGTTAGAGAGGTGCCATGACTTAACCAACATCACATGGATTCCAGTTCTCTTAAAATTCTCTGTTCTCTCCCCTGTTTTATCCACATCTTTCTCTCTTTTCTTTAATGTATAAATCCACAGACAGACGGGTTTATTTCTGGGTTCTCCAATCTGTTCCACTGGTCTATGTGTCTCTCACTGAGCCAGTACAAGGTTCTGATTACTGTTGCTGTGTAGTGTGCTCTGAGGTTGGGGAGAGTGAGGACTCGTGCTTTGCTCTTCTTTGGCTATCCGCAGCCTCTTTCCTTTCTGTATAAAGCTGGTGATTAGTTTTTCCGTCTCAGTGAAGAACGCTGTTGGAAGTTTGATTGGGATTTCGTAGTATCCGTAGATCGCTTTGGGTAGTATTGACATTTTCACGATATTAAATCTGCCTGTCTTTGAGTGCGAAATGTCCTTGCATATATGTAGGTCTCTTTTAGTCTCTTGCAGTAGTGTTTTATAGTTTTCATTGAACGGGTCTTTTACATTCCTGATGTCTTAGTTATCTAGCGTTGCTGTAACAGAAATACCACAAATGGGTGGCTTTAATGAACAGAAATTTATTTTCTCACCGTTTAGGAGGCTAGAAGCCTGAATTCAGCATGCTGTCTGGTGGCATAGTGGTTAAGAGCTAAGGCTGCTAATCAAAAGGTCAGCAGTTCAAATCCACCAGGTGCTCTTTGGAAACCCTATGGGGCAGTTCTACTCTGTCCTGTAGGGTCGCTATGAGTCGGAATCGACTTGATGGTAACAGTTTTTTAGGGGAAGGCTTTCTGTCTGTCCACCCTGGAGGAAGTTCCTTGTCTTTGCTACTTCTATTCCTCTGCACCTTAATGATCTTCATGTGGCATGGCATCTATCTTCCCCCATCACTGCTCGTTCATTCAGCTGGCTTAATCTGCTCTTCCGTATTTCAAAAGAGATTCACATAAGACACACCCTCATTAACATAACAAAGAAAACCCATCCCTAAATGGGGTGATAACCACAAGTATATGGGTTAGGATTTACAACACATATTTTTGGGGAACATAAGTCAAGTCAATCCATAATACCTGGTTAGGTTTATTCCTAGGTATTTTATCTTTTTTTGGTGCTATTGTAAATGGTATCTTGATTTCCTTTCAGATTTTTCTTTGCTGCACCTACTCTTCACTTATCGACTATCCCATTATCTGACATTTTGCATTTATGACGATAGTAAGAAATCTACTTTCTGACTATTTTGCACATTAATGACGTACGTCTGGCAGTAATGAATGCCAAGGTATGAGGTGAGAGTAACGCTGGCTGTGATGGTTAAGGTTACGTGTCAGCTTGGCTGGGTCATGATTCTCAGTGGTTTGGCAGTTATGTAATGATGTGGTTTGGCACTTATGTAATGCTGCAGTCATCCTCCATTTTGTGATCTGATGTGGTCATCCTCCATTTTCACATAAAGCCAATTTTCATGTTATGGTCTGGTCTTTGGAACCTAACCATGTTGACAAGTGAGGAGAGGAGCAGAAGTGTAGTGAGGATAATGAGCACACAGGGCAATCTCTCAGTTTATGCCCCCCCCCATGCTGGGCTTGTTGATGGGGTGGGTGGGGTGTGATTTGCTGGCCAGCCTCATTGACTCTGGGTTGGGGTATATGATTCACCCATCAGCTTCATCAAAGTGAGGGGGTTCACTGACCGGCCATGTCAATGGGGGGGGTGGGTGTGTGAGTGAATGATTTGCCAGCTGGCCTTGTCTGGTGCCCCCTTGGACTTGTGCCTAGGGGCAACTCTCCCTCTAACCCCTTTTCATTATGCCTCTGGAGAAGAGTAGGTGTAGTATAGAAGTACCCAACTGATTTTTGTGTGTTGATCTTGCAGACTGCAATGTTGCTGAATTATTCTATTAGATCCAGCCGTTTTTTGGTGGCATTTTTGGGGTTTTCTAAGTATAGGATCATGTCATCTGCAAATAGAGATAATTTTGCTTCTTCCTTTCCAATTCGGAGATCCTTTATTTCTCTTTCTTGCCTATTGCTCTGGCTAGGACTTCCAGTACAATTTGAATAAGAGTGGTGACAGTGGGCATCCTTGTCTTGTTCCTGTTCTCAAGGGGAAGGCTCTCAATCTTTCTCATTGAATATAATGTTGGTTTTGCAGACATGCCTAATTGTATTGAGGAATTTCCCTTCTCTTCCTGTTTTACTGAGTTTTTATCAGAAGAAAAAAACCTGGATTTTATCAAATGCATTTTCTGCTTCAATTAAGATGACCACATGGTTCTTTTCCTTTGTTGTGTTTACATGATGAATTAAATTGATCGTTTTTCTAATGTTGAGCCATACTTGTAATCTGGTATAAATTCTACTTGGTCATTGTGTATAATTTGCTTAATATGTTGTTGAATTCTATTAGCTAGAATTTTGTTAAGGATTTTTGCATCAATAGTCATAAGGATATTGGTCTGTAATTTTCTTTTTTTGTGTGTGATGCCTTTGCCTGGCTTTCGTTTCACAGTGATGCTGGCCTCATAGAACGAGTTAATGAATATTCCTTCTTCTTCTATATTTTGAAAGATTTGGAGCAGTATTAGTGTCAACTCTTCTCTGGATATTTAGTAAAATTCCCCAGTGAAGCCATCTGTGCTGGTGATTTTTTTTTTTTTTTTGCGGGGAGGGGGGAAGTTTATTAATGACATCTTCAATCTCTTCTTTTGTTATGGGTCTGTTTAGATTTTCTACCTCTATTCATGTTAGTTAAATTTGTTGGAGTACAAGTTTTCGTAGTATTCTGTTATGATCCTCTTTATCTCAGTTGAGTGTTTTGTAATGTCTCCAATTTCACTTCTTATTTTGGTTATTTGTAGCATCTCATTTTTTTCCTTTGTCAGTCTAGCCAGGGGTTTGTCTCTTTCATTGATCCTTTCAAAGAATCAACTTCTGAACTGGTTGATTCTATTGTTTTTCTGTTTTCTATTGCATTTATTTCTGCTTTGATCTTTATTGTTCCCTTTCTTCTGGTAGTTTTGGGCTTTCTTACTCTTCCTTTTCTGTTTGTTCAAGTAGTTATTGATTTTGGATCTTTCTTCTTTTTTAATGTAGGCATTTATTGCTATGAACTTCCCTCTGGGCACTGCTTTCACTGTGTCCCAAAGGTTTTGGTACGTTTTGTTTTCATTTTTATTTGATTCTAAATATTTTTAAATTCGCTCTTGATTTCTTCTATGACCCAATAGTTTTTTTTGTAGTTTGTTATTTAGTTTCCATGTGTTTTCCCTTTAATCTTCCTATTATTGGACTTCTAGCTTCGTATTGTTTTGGTCACAGAAGATGCTTTGTATGATTTCAATCTTTTTAAATTTATTGAGGTTTGCTTTGTGGCCTAAAATATGGTCTATTCTGGAGAATGTTCTATGTGCGTGGGAGAAGAATGTTTATCGTGCTGCCATTGAGTGATATGCATTACATATGTCTGTTAGGTCCAGTTGGTTAATAGTGTTATCCAGGTCTTCTATTTCTTCACTGATTTTCTCCCTAGTTGTTCTATCATTGTTGAAAGTGGTGGATTAAAATTTCCTATTATTATTATTATTTATAGATCTGTTTCTGTCTTTAATTCTGTTAGAATTTGCTTTATAAATTTAAGGGCTCTGATGTTGGATGCATAAAAGTTTAAAATTATTATGTCTTCTTCATGAATTGATGTTTTTATCATTATATAATATCCTTCTTCATCTCTTGTAATAGATTTTGACTTAAAGTCTCTTTTGTCAGAAATTAATATTGCCATTCCTGTTCTCTTTTTGTTACTGTTTCCTTTTTTTTTTTTTTTTTTATAATCCTTTTGACATTTAACCTTTGTGCCTAAACTGTGTCTCTTATAGGCAACATATGGATGGGTCATGTTTTTTATCCATTCTGCTACTCTCTGTCTCTTGATTAGAGCATTTTATCAATATTTCAGTCATTTTGTTATTCTTTTTTTTGAGATGTCCATGGCTTCTTCTTCACTTTCTGTGCTGAGTTCTTTTTGTATATGCACTTTCTTTTCCTTTCATTTATTATTGTTGTTTTGTGTTTACTGAGTCTTTTTATTTTTCTTCTTTTTTATTTTGATGAGTAGTAGATTTATTAATTTTCTTTGTGTTTATTTTGAAGCTTACATATAACAACATCCTACATTTAAAACAATTTGTTACACATTTCACCAAACACATGCAAAGATGCTCAGCATCATTGGACATTGGAGAGATGCAAGTCAAAACCACAATGAGATATCATTACACTCCTACCAGGATGGCTAAGACAAAAACAAAAACAGAATATAACAAGTGTTCATGAGGATGTGAGGAAACTGGAATCGTTTTCCACTGCTGGTCGGAATGCAAAACGGTATAGCTGTTGTGGAAAATTGTGAAAGTTCCTCAAAAAACTAAAAACGTAACTACCATATGACCCAGCAATTCCACTCCTAGGTATATGCCCAAGAGACTTGAAAGTAGAGAATCAAAAAGAGACTTGTACAGCAATGTTCATTGCAGCATTATTCATAATAGCCAAAAAGTGGAAACAACCTAAATGCCCATCAATAGATGAATGGATAAACAAAATGTGGTGCACATATACAATGGAATACTACTCAGCCAGTAGGAGAATGGGGTCTTGATACATGCTGCAGTATGGATGGAGCTTGAAAACATTATGCTGAGTGAAGTAAACCAATCACAATAGGACAACTATTGTATGACCTCACTTATGTAAAAAGACAAGAAAAGGCAAATGTACAGAGGCCAAAGTTTATTAGTGGTTACCAGGGGCAGGAGGGAGGGGGAAAGGGGGTAAACAGTGATGGAAAAACCACATCAGTTAAGGGTAGGGTAGTATAACTGATTATTGTAATTGTTGTCAAAAAGTTGTATACCTGTAAAAAGTCGAATTGGCCAAAGTTGTGTGATAGGTATATTTACAACAACGAACCAAAAAAATAAAAAAGAGCAGCTGCTGAGGCTGTTTATGTACCAGCAAACACCTGGTAGAATTTGATTTCTTGGTTTGGAGGTTCAGGGTCATGGGACATCCCAGCTAATTGTCCTAATAATGTGTTTAGTGCTTCTGTTCTACCTCCTATTTTGTTGCCTAGTGCCTGGGGCCTTAAAAGCTTGCAAGTGGCCATCCAAGGCACAACAATTGATCTCTATCCACCTGGAGCAACAGAGGAAGGAGAGTCAGGAATAGGAGGAGGATATGGAATGTGTGGCTAATTGCCCCATGAACAACTGATTCCTTTGTCATGAGACCAGAAGGACTGGATAGTGCCTGGCTACCATTATTGAACATTTTGACTGAAGATTCCATAGTAGAATCCTGATTAAAACAGGGGGAAATGCACACAGAATTTCAAATTCTCATGGACTCTAGACTTTCTGGAGCCGTGGAAGGTGATGAACCCCTGACACTATTGCCCTGAGATAATCTTTAAACCTTAAATCAAAAGTATCCCCTCAAGTTATCTTAAAACCAAACAATAGTTTATCTTAACTAGTGACAAAGGTCTGCCTTGAGCAGTATGCTCTTTTATGAACTATCAATATGGGATCAAATTAACAATAGCAACTCAAAAGATTATATGGGAACATTAGCGGGCAGTGAGTTTATGCTAGAGAGGGAGGAACAACTCAGAAAAGGAGGGTAAGAACGGTTACAAAACTCAAAGAATGTAATTGATGTCACTAAATTGTACATGTAGAAATTGTTGAATTGGTGTATGTTCTGCTGTATAGACTCTCAACAACAGCAAAATAAATAAAATTTAGAAGACAAAAGCAATCTGCTATACCTTAAAACAGCATTAACTTCCTGAATATGTGAAAATTTTGTATTTACACCATTCATTTCCCTTTTGTTTAGATTTTGTCATTGATTACAACTTTGTATCAGATTACCTGTAACCAATTTTTAATTTTATATTGCTGTAACATGTACTCAGGTGGTTGTCATGTGCTTTACCTCAGGATGTTGACTATGTTGTTGGTTTTCTTTCCGAAGGGCTTCCTTTAATATTTCTTGTAAGGTTGGTCTGGTGGTTACAAAAAAAAAAAAATTCCCTTAATTTCTGTGTATCTGAGAATGCTGTAAATTTGCCCTCATTTTTGAATGACAGTTTTGCTGGGTGTATAGTTCTTGGTTGACAGTTCTTTTCTTTCAGGACTTTGTATATGTCATCCCATTGCCTTCTTGCCTGCGTAGTTTCTGATGAGAAATCAGCATTTCATCTTATTGAGGCCCTTTTGTAGGTGATATCTTACTTTTCTTGAGCTGCTCTCAAAATTCTTTCTTTGTCTTTGGATCTGGAAACATTGATTATGATAAGTCTCAGTGAATTTCTCTTGAGGTCTATCCTAGATGGAGTTCATTGAGCTCCTTGGACAAAAATCTTCTCATCTTTCATGATATTTGGAAATTTTGGGGTCTGTGGTTATTTCTTCAAAAATTCTCTCTGTACTTTTTTTTCCCCTGTCTTCTTCTTCTGAAATTTCTAATATATGTGTATTATTCCTCTTGGTGATGTCTCACATAACCTGTAGGCTTTCTTCATTCATTTTTTTGTTTGTTCCTCATACCAAGAAGTGTCAAAGGTTTTGTCCTCTGTTTTGCTGATTCTTCCTTCCATTGTTTCAATTCTTCTGTGTCTTTCCATTCAGTTGTTTATTTCTGTTATTTTGTTTTTATGCTTCTGAATTTCTGGTTCTTATTTTTTAAGAACTCTCTTTCCTTATTCAATTTGTCATTTTTTTCTTGTATTATTTTCCTGAATTCTTCTAGACTTTTTTTTTTTGTACTTTTCTTTGATCTCTTTGAGGAGGTTTAATACTAGATTTTTGAAGTCTTTGTCCAGTAGTTCCATTATCTGTTCTTCCTCATAGGCCTTTTCTGTCTTTCTATTTTGTTCATTTGCTTCAGTCATCTTTTTCTGTCTCTTCCTATGATTTGTAATTGACTACTGTCTTTGATATGTTAAGGTTTTATTTCATATATATATGATATATATTTTTTTTGTCTGTTATTTGTTTTGTTTTGATGTATCAGGTGTTTAGCTTCTTCCCTTTCTCTCTGGATTGTTTTAATTGTTGTTTTGTGTTATTGGTCTGTGTATGAATTTGGTGCTGCCAGTTGGCTGGGTGTGCTTTCTTCTTCCTGGTGGGTGTGGTGGGTCGCACATACACAGGGGCCTTATGTCATTAAGCATGTATGTCTTCCCTTAGACGATTTTGTGGATGTGTGAAAGCGGGTCCTTTCCTTGATGCGAAGCTCCAGATGTTGGGTTATCAGATCTTTCTCTGACTCTTGAGGGATAGTGTGGTCTCCCTGTGTTGTCAAGAGCAGTTAACTTGGCCACTTATTTATTTCCAGCTTTGTTTACATATGTGCCTCTGGCTGTGTTTTCCATGAAGTTGCCTTCTGGGGCTCCTCTCCTGGGGATATTGCTTGCTGCCATCCCAAAGTGGTTATGCTGCACTGTGCCGGCAGGCAGGGTGTGATGATTCACGAATCTCCATATTCCTTCTGGTTTCTTTCTATCTCAGTGCTGGGTACTTTTCTTCAGCACTTTGTTTGATGTTCTGGTTTTTTTTTTTTTTTTTTTTTTTTTTACTGAGTTTCTTGAGTCTTTGTTGTATGTGATGTTACAATGCCTCTATCCAAACTGCCATCTTAACCTGAACTCTGGCAATGAGTTTTTTTTTTTTTTTTTTTACAAGGGAACTAAACATCATAGAAGCTCTGGGCTTTGTTTTCTCTCTCTAAGCTGTTAATTTTTGCTTGGCAGACAGTTAACTTATAGATGGATCATTTTGATCCTCTCAAGGTCAGGTTTTAGGGTTTGGTAAAGCAGATAAAGTTTTGTCTTTACACCTAGAGCATGACATCTCTGGATTCTTAAATGAAAGCCATGAGTGTTTTCCAAGGTTGCTCCATTTAATTTGAACTTGAATTCCAAATTCTATCTCCTTAGCGTTATGCAGGAGTCTCTGGGTTGTGCAAACGCTTAACATGCTTGGCTGCTAATCAAATTATTGGCAATTTGAATCCACCCAGAGATGCCTTGGAAGAAAGAGCTGGCAATCTACTTTTGAAAAATCAGCCATTGAAAACCCTATGGATCACAGTTCTATTCCGACACACATGGGGTTGTCATGAGTTGGAATTGACTTTGCAGCAACTGGTTTTAACACTGGGCAGCCTCTAAAATCTCTGCTCAGATCTCCAGCATCTGAGTGATTCTTCTCTTCTGTCCTCTGGAATCTTGCCCTGCACACATGCAGCTTAGTAGGGTTGGTCAAGCACCAGAGGGGGATTTTCACATACATATTTTGAGCTCCTTTTCTGGAACTTCCTCATATGGGGGATTCTGCTACTTGGATTGGCAGCCCCAAACCCATATGTCTTTGTTATCTAGTGCTGCTGTAACAGAAATACCACAAGTGGATGGCTTCAACAAAAAGAAATTAATTTTCTCACAGCCTAGTAGGCCAGAAGTCCAAATTCAGGGAGTCAGCTACAGGAGAAGGCTTTCTATCTCTGTTGGCTCTGGTCTAGGAGATTTTCTGTGCAGGAACACTGGGTCCAAAGGACAAGCTCTGTTCCTGGGGCTGCTTTCTTGGCAATCTGAGGTCCCCCTGTCTCTCTGCTCACTTCTCTCTTTTACATCTCAAAAGAGATTGACTCAAGACACAATCTGATCTTGTAGATTGAGCCCTGCCTGCCTCATTAACATAACTGCTGCCTATCCCATATCATTAACATCATAGAGATAGGATTTACAACACAGAGGAAAATCACATCAGATAACAAAATGGTGGACAGTCACACAATACTGGGAATCATGGCCTAGCCAAATTAATACATGTATTTTTGGGGGACACAGTTCAACCCATGACACCATATTTCAATCTCTCTGCTCAATGAACTGTCCACTCTCTTAGCCTTTATTTCCCAGCACCACAGTTTGCTTTCAAGGAGAAGCTAGACTGAATGTATGGCTCTCCTTATGTATCTTCCTCTTCTTAGTGATTACATCTTTGAAATATTTGCATTTTCAAGCTTGAAAACAATTGCTTATGTTTATTTTCAGCAGGATGGTAAGTACAACACCTGCCCCCTGTTATGGGCAGAACTGGAAGCCTGAGCTTGCCTTTTAAAGTCGTAATTTTCAAAAGAATAAGGGTACTGTGTATATACTAAGTGACTATTATTATATTTCCCAATCCTGAGCATTAGTGATGAATTGAGAAAGAAAGCTCTGTTTCCCTCTTTCTTTTGTCAGCTGAGCACTGAGGCCACACTCAAGGACCCCCTCATATTTGCCTGATGAAGAGCACCTGACTTCTGGGCCTATGATATGCTCTCTCTGAATTTCAGTCTTGTGACGTAATAAAGCAATACTTCATCTCTCTCATAGTGTTTTATCAACATTCAGTTTTATTTAGCCTTTGCCTGGAATGGAAGTCGTTTGTAATGCAGTCTTTTAACTTTAGGAGCTTCATCAATATTTATATTATTTTTATTTTCAGCACATGTACTACTGAAAAGTCTGTTTCTCCAGATTATTGGCTTAACAAAAACATCAGGACACTTACCTAGAAGAGTTTCCTTTGCAGAGCTTTATGTGACATTTCTAAACTCTCCTTGTTACTGAATGTGGGCTAGTAATTTATATTAACCTCTATAATTGCCAAACCAAATGGAACAGTCCCTGGTCTACGTTGCATAAGTGACATACATTTTGGTTGGCAGTAGACTGCATTAATTGTTTGTATTACCCAGGGACTCCACTTTGGAGTTCAGCTGTCTGCTTTTATGATTTTTCCTATCGCAAACAGGAGCCAACCCAGTAATGACTAAAACATGTATAGACAACTTCTACTGGGACCCACACTGGCATGGGTGTGATGCCTTGTGGAATTGGTTGGCATGAGGCCAGTTCTATCCACAATGACAGGAAGCATGATTGGCTGAGTCATGAGGTGGAAAACATGCTCTCATGGATGCATGATCAGAGGCAATAACTGCACCTACCTCTGAACCAAGCAATCATTTCAGCTGAGGTACCGTGTCTTGTCTACGTGCTCACAGACAGGTATGAGAGATGTCAATGGGTGATGATCAGTGGGGACAAAAATTGATGTGTTTGCTTCAGGAAGGGTACCGGCTGTCATAACGTCAAGGATAACACAGGTTACAAATCTCTCGTGGAATTCTGCTACAATTCTGTCATATGTCAGTCATCAGTGGTATTTTAAATAAGAGAAAACAAAGAGAGGCATGGTAAGATTAATTGTCCATGGTCACATGACTAGCATATAGTTGAATCAAAATTCCAACCCAGATGTGTCCAAGGCCCAAATTGCTTACACTGTGTCACACCAATGAAGGTGTTTCATTTATAGACTTTATTTTTTTAAAACAGTTCCAGGTTCACAGAAAAAGAGAGCAGGTAGAACAGAAAGTTTCTCCCATTATTGACATCTTACACTCGTGTGGTACATTTGTTACAATTGATAAACCTGTAGTGATATGTTATTATTAACTAAAGTCCACTGTTTACATCAGGGCTCACTCTTTGTGTTATACAGGCCTATGGGTTTTAACAAATGGAAAATGTGGTGTGTCCACCATTATAGTATCATACACAATAGTTTCATTGCCCTTAAAATGCCCTGTGCACCACCTGTTCATCCTTCTCCCCTCCCTCTGAACCCCTGAAGGTATTTTTTAAGAGAGAGAAAGCTGGAAAGAATAGTGGAATGTACAGATGTGGCAGGGATGACTAAGAGGAGGAAAGTGGGAAAAGATTAAAATCAGGAGACTCAGGTGGGTGGCAAAAAAATGCAAGAAGTTATATACCTCTTAGTGATTTCTTTCTCCTATAAACACAGGTGTGTTGCTGCAAAACCTTCCAGCCTTGGTCTCTTGCCTGACAGCTCATTATTCTCCAGGTTTCAGACCTACACTCGAGGGCAGAGCAGATTGATGTGTCTGACAGTGGCTTCCCGTTCTCATCAGTGCAGCAAACATATTGTTGGTGGGAGTCCAGGAAGACACAGGCTACTGCAGCCAAGGTCTTTCTAGCTCCCCTCATGTCTCTGGATAGAGCCACCTGGCTCTCCTGTCACCTTGCCGAGACATTTCTGACCTTGGAAATCTGCTAATGAAACAACCTTGTTTCAGAATCCCAGCTGGAAACCTGGAGAGCTGGTCTAGCACCACCTGGGAGGCCAGTGGCTTAGCGCTATCCTGGGAAGACATTTGGCCCAACCCTCTGTCAGTGCCTACTCTCCCTCCTCCAAACCACTCCTTTACTGAAATACTTGTGTCCTATGGGCGCTTTACTTTTTAAAGCAGTTTTAAGTTTACAGAAAGTTTATGTAGAAACTTCAGAGTTTCCATATCCCCCCTTGTTATGGATTGAATTGTTTCTGCCCAAATATGTATTGAAATCCTAACTCCTGTACCTGTAAATATGACCCTGTTTGGAAACAAGGAGTTCTTCTTTTGTTATGCTAATGAGGTCATGCCAGAGTAGCGTGGCTCCTAAACCTAATCACTTCGGAGTTGAAAAAAGACCAGAATAGACACAGAGACACACACACACAGGGGAAGACAGATGACATGTGAGGACCTGTCTGCAAGGAAAGAAACACCAAGGATCATCGACAGACACCAGAAACTAGGAAAGAGGCTCACAGAAGAAATCAACGGGGCCAAGACCCTGACTTGAACATTTAGCATCCAGAACTGACAAAACAAATTTCTATTCTTTAAAACCACTTACTTGTGGTATTTCTGTTAAGGCAGCACTAGGTAACTAAGACACCCCTTCTTCCCCCTGAATGTAGTTTCTCCCATTAGTAACATTTTGCATTGGTAAAGTGCATTTGTTATAATTGATGAAACAATATTGATACATTATTATTAACCAAAGTCCATAGTTTACATTAGGATTCATTCTTTGTGTTGTACAGTTTTATGGGTTTTGCCAAATGCATAATGTCATGTGCCCACCATTACAGTATCATGCAGAATGCTTTCACCATCCTAAAAATATCACGTGCTCTGCCTATTCATCCTCTCCACACCCCCCGGGAACCCTGACAACCACTGATCTTTTTATTGGTGCTATAGTTTTGCCTTTTCCAGAATGTCAGGTAGTTGGAATCACACAGCTTCTCCAGACTCAGCCATAGCTTTTCATTTTTTCAGTTATGATGCGTTATTCTGTCATAATTTGGTTATCACTTTGCACTAGAATTTGAAGTTTCCTGTGAGACTGATATAGTCATTTCCCAAAAATGAAGTTCAAGTAGCTACACATCTTTTCACATTGTGCTTCTTCCCCACTTGTAGGAAGAGAATCTCATTTTACATAATACTGTGCGTAGCCTTGGGGTTCTATGATGATTTATGGTTTTCCTAATGTCTGAGAACGGGTCTGAGCATAATAAGAAAAAAAAAAATTTTTTTTTTAAGGCATTCT